>NC_073304.1:151984145-152285812 GCF_027595985.1 Sorex araneus | reverse complement strand
CGCCAGGTGTGACCCAAAAAACAAAACAAAACAAAAATACCCACCAGACACCTCCACTTTTTTTAAACACCATGGTTTACAAAGTTGTTCAGAACGACTTGTTACAGGAATTCAATATCCCAACACCAATCCCACCAACTGTCACCTTCCCTCCACTACTGTCTCCATTTTCCCAACCATCCTTCAAACTGGCCCTCAGAGCAGTCCAACAATCAATTCTTTTATATTGCTTCTTACCCCTTAATAATGAAATGATCAAAAAAGTTTCCATAAATATAAAATGGCAGAGTAGGAGACTAATACCCAAGAATAGTAGTTTATAATACCAGGAGGTTGTCTCCATGGCTTGGAAGCTAGCCTCACACGCTGGGGGAAAGTCATCCCAGATAGAGAAGGGAACACCAAGTAAAATGTGATTGGAAATACTGAGCGGGGAGGGAGATGCACGCTGAAAGTAGACTAGAGACTGTACATGATGGCCACTCAATACCTCTATTGCAAACCACGACACCCAAAAGGAGAGAGAACAAATTGGAATGCTCTGCCACAGAGGTGGAGTGGGGTGGGAGAGATACTGGATTCATAAGTGGTGGAGAATGGACACTGGTGGAGGGATAGGTTCTCGAACACTGCATGAGGGTAAAACAAGCACGAAAATGTGTGACTCTGTAACTGTACCCTCACTGTGACTCACTAAAAAAATCAATAAATTATAAAAAATAAAATAAAATAAAAACTAAAATAAAAATATAAGTTTTCAGACACCAAAAAAAATTTTAATAAAATTTTTATTTTAAAAAGAAAAAAAAAGTTTCCATAGAAGAAAATGCTGTGAAAACTGTTATATCTCAATACGGAACATTAAGTCCTTATCTGAAGGTTTAATAAGCTGTGCAAGTTAACCTTCTGCGTTTTGAGGCTGAACTGAAGTCAGCCACAAGCAAGGCAAAGTCATGTCCACTCAGTCCCCAGAATTCTTGCCCACTGTTCACTTAATGTAAAATAAAATGGTGCAGTCACTACAGAAAGCAGGACAGATCCCTCAAAAAACCTATAGTTCAGCAATTTTATTTCTAGGTATACACTAAAACAGGGATATCAGAAAGATACCTGTCTGATGCCCTTGTTCATTTCAGCATTATTTATAATAGCAAAGAGACAGAGCAGCTGGGGCCAGAACAATAGTACAGCTGGGAGGGCATTTGCCTTGCATACATACAGCTAACACAGGTTCGATCCCTGGCATTCCATATGGTCTCCTGAGCACCGCTACAGGTAATTCCTGAGTGCAGAGCCAGGCATAAGCCCTGAACATCACTGGGTATGACCAAAAAAGCCAAAATAAATAAATAAATAAATAAATAACACCCAGCACTCAGCAGTGAAGAATCCTGGCTAATGGGCACTAAAACACTGGAGAATGCTCCAGACCCCAAACCGAGCTAGTAACACCAGGGCACCCCAGATGGAGCAGGTGCAGTCTCCCTGCCTTCTCCAGATTGAATTCCAGCGACCATAAGCTTCTACAAACATGGCTCCGGTATGTGGGGACCAGGACTATTTCTCCAAATCTTCCTGATATACAAAAAAGTGCTCAGGAATGACTCCTCCGCCCTTGAACAGACATGATCCCAGAGGCCACTTTTCAGAGCCAACTGAACAGAGGTAGGAGCTTGCAATGATGGGGTATGTGGGAAATCTAGCGATGGGGCGGGGGGAGGCCAGAACCAGCCCTGCTCCCCGCCCAAAGGAGACTGGAGCAGTTGCCCACGAACTGCTCCTCAGCTCCTGAACGGCCATGATCCCAAGGGCACACAAACCAATCTCAGAACTCGCGGCTGCTGGCAGAAATACCTCTAGATTAGATTACTAAAATACCAGAATTCCAAAACCACCTGGCCACTATTGCAGCCATGCGACATCATAGGCTCTTCATTATCAGCAACAGGAAACAAATTATCTAATGATACCTTTTCAGCAGGTCTGATTGTTGGGGGAAAATTCCAAATAATAATAGTGGGTTTTCTGTCAAAAACTAAATGTAATCAAAGAAAGAGTAAAGTCAAAATCATCTGCCACACAGGCAGGGTGGGAGGTGGGATGGGGGATATACTTGGGTTCTTGGTGGTGGAACATATCCACTGGTGAAGGGATGGGTGTTTGATCACTGTATGACTGACTTAAACCCGAAGCTTTGTAACTGTTCTCACGGTGATTCAATTAAAAAAAAAATAAGGGGCTGGAGTGATAGCACATTGGGTAGTGCATTTGCCTTGCACACGCCTGACGCGGGTTTGATTCCCAGCATTCCATATGGTCCCCTGAGCAACGCCAGGAGTAAACAAATTCCTGAGTGCAGAGCCAGGAGTAATCCCTGAGCACCACTGGGTGTGACCCAAAATGCAAAATATAAGTAAATGAATAAATAAATAATAACACCCAAGAATAGTAGAACTAAAGACCAGGAGGCTTGCCCTACGGCTTAGAAGCCAGCGTCACATGCTGGAGGAAAAGGAAGCTCAGACAGAGAAGGGAACACCAAGTAAAGGGTGCTGGGAGGACACGCTCAGTTTGGGAGCTGCCGAAAATAGACTACAGACTGAACACGATGGTCACTCAATACCTCTATTGCAAACCACAATACCCAAAAGGAAAGAGAGAACAAAAGGCAAGGCCCTGCCAGTGGTGGGGTGGGGAGGAGGAGGGGATGGGGATGGGAGGGATACTAAGGTGGTGGAGAATGGGCACTGGTGGAGGGATGGGAAACTGATCATTGTATGACTGAAACGCAAACACGAACGTTTTTAAGCATATAACAGTACGTCACGGTGATTTGCTAATAAAAAATTTTTTTAAATTTATAATTATGTCTGTTTCTCTCTTTCTGACATAATTTTTAATTTTTTTAAAAAAAATTTAGTAGCGAAACACCGTGAGGTACTGTTACAGTGATTCACTACTAAAAATTTTTTTAAAAAATAAAGTAAAAAAGGGCTGGAGCAATAGCCCAGCGGGTAGGGCGTTTGCCAGGAGTAACCCCTGAGCATCGCTGGGTGTGACCCAAAAACCAAAAATCGGGGCCGGAGTGATAGCACAGCAGGTAAGGCGTTTGCCTTGCATGCCGCCAGACCGGGTTCGATCCCCCGGCATCCCATATGGTCCTCCAAGCACCGCCAGGAGTGATTCCTGAGTGCAAAGCCAGGAGTAACCCCTGAGCATCGCTGGGTGTGACCCAAAAAGCAAAAAAAAAAAAAAAAAAAAAAACCAAAAACCAAAAACCAAAAATGCTCAGGGGTTACTCCTGGCTTTTGCACTCAGGAATTACTCCTGGCAGTGCTTGGGGGACCATATGGGATGCCGAGGATCGAACCCGGGTCGGCTGCGTGCAAGGCAAACGCCCTACCCGCTGTGCTATCGCTCCAGCCCCCCAACCCAGGTTCTAATCCCAGCATCCCATGTGGTCCCCTGAGCACCGCCAGGGGTAATTCCTGAGTGAAGAGCCAGGAGTAACCCCTGTGCATCGACGTGTGTGACTCAAAAACCAAAAATAAATAAATAAATAAATAAAGTAAAAAAAAAATTTTTTTTAAAAGAAAAGCCAAAAAAAAAAAAAGAGAGAGAGCAACCCAAGTGTCCACTGGCAGTTGAATAATGGCATAAGGCAGAGCATGTGGTTCAGTGGCACAGCATAAACCTTTTTTATAAGAGATCCTGGCTTCAATCTCTGACCCCAATATACACCTATAAGCATAAAGAGTTCTTATTACTCAGTCTAAAAAAAATCAAGGAAATTCTCCATATGCTACAATATAGGTTGAGTCTTAAATTCTCCATATACTACAATATAGGTGAGTCTTAAAGCTACTATTACAAGTAAATTAGTCACAAAAGAAAATATGACATACACTTATAAAAATAGTAAGATTCTTAATATTACAAAGTGATGGTTTGCAGAGACAAGAGGAACTGAGTTAATGAAAACAAATTTGTTTGCATACCTCCCCCCCAAAATAAAAAAAACTGAGCAGAGCTCCCAGCGGCCGAGGACCACCGGAACCTGGCTGCAGCCATGCTGGAGGCCCCTCTCCACACGTTCAGACAGGCCTCATGCATGAGGGTACCGGCAGAGGAACCCAGGTGTGTGTGGTTCCATCGGCGGCCAACATCCAGAACATCCAGAGAGAGACTTAGAGGCAAGCTCTCGGAAGAGAGTGATGCAGAGAATCTCTTGCCCGCACACCTGCTGTCTTCCCCGGGGCCTCTCGGAGGGGATGAGCTCCAGCTTCCCTCCCCACCCTGAGCAGAGCTCCCGGCGGCCGAAGACCACTGGAGACTAGCTGCAGCCATGCTGGAGGCCCCACTCCACACGTTCTGATGGGCCTCATGCATGGGGTTACCGGCAGAGGAGCCCAGGTGTGTGTGGTCCCATCAGCGGCCAACATCCAGAGAGAGACTTAAAAGCAAGCTCTCAGAAGCAGTATCTTTAGCCTTCTTCTCCCTCTGGGAGAAACTGGCAATCTTCTGAGGGTTTCCTGCCCACATGGGACAGCCTTGCAAGCTTCCCATGGTGTATCCATATGCAAAATCCAGTAACAAGCTGGGTCTCATTCCCCTGACCCTGAAGAACCCCCAGTGCAGTCGATATGGACTTCTAAGATCTCAGGAAAAGGACGAAATGAGATGTTACTGAGCCTGCCCGAGAAATTGGTGATTAACGGGATATCGTGATCGTGACCTCCCCCCAAAATAAAAAAAAAAACTGTGGCCGTGGACAGTAAAATGGTTGCACGGCACTATGAATACACTGAATGCCACTGACATGTATTTTAAAATGGTTAAAATGTCAATATCTTATTGTACTTTGCCACAAAATTTTTAAAAACTTAAGTTTTTGAGGATTTGGGGTTTTTTTGGTAGAGTTTTTGGTAGAGTAAGATGGGGTCATTTCTGACTCTGCACTCAGTGATCACTCTGGAGATATACGTGACCTATGTGATGATATGCACAAAACAAGGGCCAACTGTGTGCAAGCCAAGACTGATTTTCAACATTTGTTGCTATAAAATTTTTTTGGGGGGGTCACACCTGGTGATGCACAGGGGTTACTCCTGGCTCTGCACTCAGGAATCACTCCTGGTGGTACTCAGGGGACCATATGCGATGCTGGGAATCATACCCGGGTCGACCGCGTGCAAGGCAAACGCCCTACCCACTGTGCTATCGCTCCAGCCCCCATGTTGCTATAAATTTTTGAGTTTGTTTAGTTTTGGGTTTTTCTTGGAAGGGGGTAACATCTGGCAATACTCTCAGGGCTTACTTCTGGCTCTGCACTGAGAGATTACTCCTGGCAAGGATCAGAAACCACATGTGTTGTCGAGGATTGAACCTAGGTCAGCAGAGTACAAAGCAAGATCCCTACCCACAGTACTACTGCTTTAGAAAAACTTTAGCAATTTTATCCATACAAGTCTTTTTTATAGGGTGGTGTTTTATTCCTTGGGGCAGGGAGGTGTGGGGGGTGGTGGGAGTGCGCCAGAGATCAAACGTAGGGCTTCACATGCCACATCCCCAGCCCCATTCTATAAATTATAAATTGTGACTACATGTGACTTCTAAGATAGAGCAGTTTTTTCCCCCAATTATAAAAAAAGTTCAGGACTGGGATAGCTCGAAGAGCTGGAGTCCATGTGGGAGCCCAGGTGTGACAAGATCTACTGAGACCCACCAAAAGTTCCCCCAGCACTGCTGGGTATGACCCACAAACCAAAAATAAGCAAATAAAGTTTATACTTCTAGTAATAAGTACATATATACTCTAAAGTAGAACAATTTCAAGAAAAAAGATGATTTTAAACTGGGGTAGATTAACATCTGGCATAGTTCCGAGTTACTGAGAAAGTACTCAAGAGGAAGGAAGAACTAAAGGAAACAAGGCAGGCAGCGAGTCAGGAAGTTTCAAAATGTTAGGTCAAACAAAACCTCAGAAAAAGAGAAGGAAAAAGTTGTTCCACATCAAAAAAAGGGGCCAATCTGAAAAGGACATATGAGAATATCAAAGGAGAACTATTTGGAGGGCACAGATTTCAGGAGAAAAAGACATCAGGTGCTAAACTATAAGAAGGCAGACCTGGAATGCCAAGATGAAATTCTCCATTCAATTAAGATAAAACTAAAAATAAAATAACTTTAAGTCAGAGTGAAGAGAAGAAAATGTAGATTAAAATATTAATCTTGCAGATTTAAAGTTTGAATAGAAGCAGGGACAAGAAAATAGTTGGCACAGAATCTACCAAACTTAACTGACCTATCACTCCCTTTTCTGAAAACAAAACCACTCAACACCTCCACACAGAAACCACACACACGGGGTGGGGGGGGGGGGGGAGACAGAGAGACAGAGAGAGAGCTACCTTAAGCAAAACAAGGAGAAAGTGTCCACAATTCACACAAGGCTACTTTCCAGCAATGGGAGAGGAAGAGAGATGGGACCCTGGCCATGGTATCACCCAGTTTGGGGAAACACTGAATTCGACTAATCAAAAATGAGATGACTAGGCCAGAAACAGTGCAAAAATAAGGGATTTACTGTAACCCTATTTCAACACCCAACATCGCATACAGTTCCCAAGCACCAAGCACCACCAGCTGTGGCCTATGAGCACAGAGCCAGGTGTGGCCCCTAAGCACTTTCAGTGTAGCCCAAAAACAACTCAAAATGACAAAATTAGTGACAAAAGAAGAAAAGGTAAAGGAATGCTACAAATTCAAACAAAGCAATGACTAAATATGGTGGATTAAATGTATATGTCTATTTTTAAACTCTTGCCTTTCAAAAAAAACTATTAAAAGGAGAAAAAGAATTTTTATGCCAAGAATTAAACCACATGAATGAAAAAACTTGGAGGAAGGTAGTTCAAAAGTACATGCCAAAGGCCTGTGTTCAATCGTCACTGTGGCATGGTCCCCAGAACACTGAGCTGGTAATAATCCTTGAATGCCACCAGTTGTGCCCCGCCCCACAACCAAAAAGAAACACTCAAAAGAGAATGAAAAGAGCAACAAATTACTGTAAACTGGGAACCCTGCCTAATTCACTAGACAAGAACTAAAAAAACCTAATCTGACAACAAAGCAGAAAATCAGCATGATTTATATACTAGGATCCCCTCGTGTCAGGTGATCTGGTCCAACATTTGTTGAAGTGGTAAGTGGATACCCAGATTCTCTTTCCCATTCTGTCAGGGAACCTTCCCATCTACCCTGTCAAAGACTAATTCAGTTGGGGATGTGGCGTAGCACTAAAGCTCATGTGCCCTGCATGTACATATATATAAGAGACCTGGATTGATTCCCAGCAACAGAAAATGACAATTAAGACTAATTTACTCTCTGAAGGACATAAACCAGATCTGCTCTAAAAGGGAACATCAGGTGAGGCTGAAAAGTGAGGATACCATAATGAATAGGGAAATAAACATGAATGAATGCTTCAACTTTTCTATAAGAGAAACGCAAAAACAAAATATTATAGGGGTGGAGCAATAGCACAGCGGGTAGGGCATTTGCCTTGCATGCAGCCAACCCAGGTTCGATTCCCAGCATCCCATATGGTCCCCTGAGCACCGCCAGGGGTAATTCCTTAGTGCACAGCCAGGAGTAACCCCGTGCATTGCCAGGTGTGATGCAAAAAAAATATATATATATAGCTATATACATATTTAAAATATAAATATGCAACTGTATATGTCACAAGATTATAAACATATTTACCCATTTTTATATTTAAAGATTTAATTTTATATTTGTAACCAAAAAATGCCAAAATGGAAACAACCATACTTATATATGCAAACTATATATATATGTAACAGTAACATGTAGCAACTTACATGTAGTAACAGTAGTAACTACATTACATAAACATGTAGCAACGGCAAGACTTTGCCTTCCCTGTACTTATGTTCCCTCTTTAGTGATTTACACTGCCTTCTGGCAAAACACACCCTCCAGTAAATTCTTGAGAAAAGCTGTAAGGGAAACCTGGGATGTACAAAAACACCCTTTTCTGTACACACCACTAACTGATAGTTTGCCTCTGAATGGAATTCCACACTGGAAATTATTTTCCCTCAATTTTAAAGATACTTCTCCAGGTGCTGGAGGTAGGATGCTGGCCTTGCACCCAGCCAGTCCAGACTGATCACTGGCATCCATATGGTACTCCAAGCTTGCCAGAAGTGATCCCTGAGCACAGAGACAAGAATAACCCCGGTTGTGGCTCAAAAACCAAATGAGACTACTTAGAAGTAAAACCACCATCATTCTAAAAAGAACTGGCTTTTTTAAAATCTCTGCATACTTTGTATTTTATTCTCTTGATGTGCAACAAGTTCCATGTGCCTTGATGTGGGTGTTTTTAATCACTAATCTACCCCCTTAAATATGAAAAGATCTTTTATTTCTAGTCATCTTATTTAAACAAAGTATGTGTTTAAAAGATATAAATGGGTGACACTGGATAAAGGGAACTGAAAGCAGGGGTTCAAGAAGGACTATATTCTTCAATTGTTTGAGTTTCTGTGATTTACAACAGTTAATGATGGTTTCCCATGCATATAATTCCAAGAACACATCCATCACTAATGGAAGCACCAACCTCTTCCAAGAAACCCAATGACCTTCCCTTTCAACCTCCCCCACCAACTCAGCTGTACAGTTCAGTTTTCCCATTGTGTTGCCTTTGGTCCTTTGTTAGTATCTTGTATATTTTAAGGCCCACCAGTGAGATTCTTCCCCCTATTTTGGGGGGGGGAAGGGGAGAAAGACGCACACCAGGAAATGCTCAGGTAATTGGTGTGCTGGGGGACCATATAGGATAAAGGAGATCAAACCTAGGTCAGCATGCAGGCAAAGCAAGCACCCTATCCACTGTACTATCTCTTCAGCCTCGAAAGAGTTCATGCTGTATCTATTCCTTTCCTTCTGACTGACTTCACTCAGCATTATATACTCAAGGTCCATCCATGTTGTGGAAAATTTATGATTCTGTTCTTAGATGTGTGTATATATATACATATATATACACACACACACATATCACAAACATATCACAATTTTTTGTTTTGTTTTGTTTTGGCCCACAGCTGACTGTGTTCAGGGCTTACTCCTGGCTCTGAGCTCAAGGATCACTGCTAGAGGAGATCCAGGGACCATATGGGATGCCAGGGATCAAACCTAGATCAGCAACATACAAAGTAAGCACCTTACCTACTGTATTATCTCTCCAGCCCCAGAATACCACAACTTTCTGCTTCATTCATCCATAGATAGGCACTTGTGTTGTTTCCATAATAGTTATTTTTGTTACAAATCATATAAAATGAAATCTTTAAACATAAAATAGGTAAATATGATTACAATAACCTTACAACATATTTCTTCAAATGCTACATATATGAAATATATATAGATGCTTATTTTGTTTTTATATCTTCATATGTCTCAGAGAGTCTGCAGAGAGTCTCTTGTCCGCGCACCTCGCTATCTTCCCCAGGGCCTCCTCGGAGGGGATGGGCTCCAGCTTCCCTCCCCGCCCCAAGCAGAGCTCCCAGCAGCAGAAGACCTGCAGAACTCAGCCACAGCCATGCTCAAGGCCCCTCTCCACACGTTCGGACAAGCCTCACGCATGAAGGAACCGGCAGAGGAACCCAGGTATGTGGGACCCGGGGCTGAGCCCTCCAAGGCTGCTCGGATCGGGACCGGGCCTCCTCCGCCCAGATTTCCCATCTCCCAGTAGCTAGGCGGTCACACCCAGGGACTGCCCCCCAGCACCGTGTAATCCTGTCAACGGCCAGCATCCAGAGACTTAAAAGCCAGCTCCCGGAAGCGCTCGGCTGCTTTGCAGCTGCGCCATATCTTATAGCCTACTTCTCCCTCTGGGAGAACCTGGTAAACTACTGGGAGTTTCCTGCCCACTTGGGAGAGCCTGGCAAGGTCCCCATGGTGTATTTGTATGCCAAAACCAGTAACAAGCTGGGTCTCATTCCTCTGACCCTGAAAGAGCCTCCAGTATGGCATGGTTGAAAGGACAAGTAGAGAGAAGCTTCTAAAAATCTCAGGGCTTGGACGAATGGAGATGTTACTGAGACCGCTTGAGAAATTCAACGATCAACGGGATGATGATGATGATCTTCATATGTCAAAATATATATAAAACTGAGCTGGAGCGATAGCACAGAGGGTAGGGCGTTTGCTGACCCAGGTTCGAATCCCAGCATCCCATATGGTCCCCTGAGCACCACCAGGAGTAACTCCTGAGTGCAGAGCCAGGAGTAACTCCTGTACATTACCGGGTGTGACCCAAAAAAAAAAGCAAAAAAAAAAAAAAAAGTATTAAAACTCTCACACAATCATTTTAAGAAAAAAGCAAGTGATAACCATAATGACATCTAACACTTTCATTTACTTAGCCAGGAGAACATGATGTGTGTGCAGGAGGTGAGGATTCAATCCCCAGACCACAGGGCCCCTTAGCACCACAGGGAACAAACCCCCAAGCACAGAGTTGGGAAGAGCTCCTGAGCAGTGCTGATAAATATACATATATATGTATATATAGAGAGGGAGAAAGAAAGGAAGAAAGAAGGAAGGAAGGAAGGAAGGAAGGAAGGAAGGAAGGAAGGAAGGAAGGAAGGAAGGAAGGAAGGAAGGAAGGAAGGAAGGAAGGAAGGAGGGAGGGAGGGAGGGAGGGAGGGAGGAAGGGAGGAAGGGAGGGAGGGAGAGAGGAGGCAAGGGAGGAGGCGAGGGAGGAGGGGGGAGGGGAAAGGAAGAGGAAAAACTGAGTCATGAAAAATATAGGAAAGTTAGAAAGGGCAACACACGTGGAGGAAATACTGGTTTATACATGTGTTACTCTGTGTGTGTGTGTGTGTGTGTGTGTGTGTGTGTGTGTGTGTGTGTGCTGGAAGGAGGAGAGAGAAAATAGCTACTGTAAAATGTGGTGTAAAACTGACCTACATGGGAAGAATCTTGTGAACTGCCTCTTGTGAAAAAGATACCCTTGTGGGGACACTGCAAAGTAACAACTCAGACATTCTGTCACTCCCTTAAGCAAACATCTATGAGCTTTTACAAGGATTACTATTCTACCCTGACCTTTACATGTAACATCATCCCCCTTTCCATCTTTGATCAGATTTTTCTTTCAAGTCAACATACAATGAGTGGACGCTTAAAAATGTTTTGCCGAAGGAGTTAATGTGTTACAGATGCTGGAACAATAAGGCTGAGAACAATTAGGTGAGAAAAATAAGGCTAAGGTCAGTTGAAGTCTAAAAACAGCCAGAGGGTGGGAGCTCACTTGTCACTTGAGGTTTGATCACCACCAACCCATAAGGCCCCCCCCACCCCCACCCCCCGGCAAGCAGCCAGTGAGCACATCCTTAAGCACAGCGCCAGGAGTAAGACCTGAGCACTGCAGGGTGTGGCCCCAAAAAACAAAATATTGGAGACAAGAAAATTCAAGATAGATACTCAGGTGACAAATGGATGATTCCTCCTATGTTCATTATAATACGCTTCTATGATAAAAATTATACCAAATCATCCCGAACAGTTTACAGGTGCCACAGTGACATAAAAAATGCACCTGAAGAGCGGCCCCTCCGTTTCTGAACGCCCATGATCCCAGAGCCCATCTAACTACTTTTCACACCCAGCGGCTTCTTGCAGAAATGCCTCTAGACTGTGAACTAAGCTATGGACCCATGCCACCCTGGGAGGGGAAAGGTTTTTCTCTCTCGGTCTTTCCTTTCCCTGGCAGCGGTTTGGCGACTGCCATCTTATAAGGCCCACTAAACAGAGGTATGAGCTTGCAGTGATGCGATTTCTGGCAGAAATTTCTCTGGACTTAATTACAAAAATTCCAGAAATCCAAAACTGCTCGGCCGCGACAGCACGACCTCATATGCTCTTCATTCTCAACACATTCTCAACAATGGAAAACAAATTATCAAATGATGCCTTTTCAGCAGGCCTGATTGTTGGGAGGAAATTCCAAATAATAATAGTGAGTTTTCTGTTGAAATACTGAATGTAATCAAAGTAAAGAGAAAGTAAAGTGAAAATCATCAGCCACACAGCCGGGGGTTGGGGGTGGGATGGGAGGTGTACTGGGGTTCTTGGTGGTAGAACATGTGCACTGGTGAAGGGATGGGTGGTTGATCATTGTATGACTGAGACTTAAGCCTGAAAGCTTTGTAACTTTTCACATGGTGGTTCAATAAAAATTAAAAAAAAATTAAAAGGCACCTTAAGGGGGCTGGAGCGGTAGCATAGTGGGTAGGGCATTTATTTGCCTTGTATGCAGCCAAGCCAGGTTCCATTCCCAGCATTCCATATGATCCCCTGACCACCACCAGGAGTCATTCCTGAGTGCAGAGTCAGGAGTAACCCCTGTGCATTGCCAGGAGTGACCAAATATGGGGAAAGAAAAAAAAGGTACATTGCCTTTCGGCCGGAACCGCCAGCGCCCAGTAAATCGCCAAAATGACCAACACAAAGGGAAAGCGGAGGGGGACTCGCTATATGTTCTCTAGACCTTTCAGAAAACATGGAGTTGTTCCTTTGGCCACATACATGCGTATATACAAGAAAGGTGATATCGTAGACATAAAGGGAATGGGCACAGTCCAAAAAGGAATGCCCCACAAGTGTTATCATGGCAAAACTGGAAGAGTCTACAATGTTACCCAGCATGCTGTTGGCATTGTCGTTAACAAACAAGTCAAGGGCAAGATTCTTGCCAAGAGAATTAATGTCCGCATTGAGCATATTAAGCACTGTAAGAGTCGAGACAGCTTCCTGAAACGGGTGAAGGAAAATGATCAAAAAAAGAAGGAAGCCAAAGAGAAAGGGACTTGGGTTCAACTGAAGCGCCAGCCTGCTCCACCCAGAGAAGCCCACTTTGTAAGAACCAATGGAAAGGAACCTGAGCTGCTGGAGCCCATCCCCTATGAATTCATGGCATGAGAAGTGTTTGTTTAAAAATAAAGAGACTCCTGGACTACAAAAAAAAAAAAAAAGGTACACTGCCTCAAGGAAATCATCACCCCAAAACCTTCCCTCTCTCCTCTGAAATCCCATTACATTCCATTATAATTATAATTAACCCATTTCAATATAACCTGGAAACTTATATGAAACAGTACTCTTCTACCTAAGGAGTAATTTTTCTGGATGGGGTGCCAGAACTATCCAGAGAGGTAAAAATGGCTTCAAGTGCAATGGGTGGGAGGTTATTTCACCTGCTTAAAGTTGAATGAATTATCTCCCCACCCACTGGGTGATTTTTTTTTCCCTGAAAAGAGGGTGGCAGGCCAAATAATGAGAACTTCTGATCTAAATACACCCACTCCTTGTCTTCAATCTGTGGTTCATGGATCAGAACCCATCCACTGAAATTTCCTGGAGGTCATCAAAAATTTCTCCCAATCACGTATCAGCTACATGACTCTGGAGCTCATGACTCATACTAAAATGACAAAATTGTTGTGGGGCTAGAGAAACACTACGTTTGTTTTTATTTATCTTAACCATTAGCTAGTCCACAAAATGTTTCCCTTATTTTCCACAATGCACAGGTATTAAAGGATTGACAATTTCACTTAGGTGTATTTGCTTATTTTTAATAAACTGCTCCACTTAGAAAGAATATTATTTTCTTTAGAAGTTATGCCTGCACTCTAATTCTTGCATATATGTCAATAAACTACTTTCAGTACTTTATTTCTTTGACTTACTTTCAGAGTAAGTCTTTTCTACGGTAAAGTCAAGAGCCTGGCCCCCAGGCTTTAGCCCTAAACTGCAATGTACCTACAATATATGTAATGTTAAATTGTCAAGTACAGATGTTTCTCAAAAAGATGAAAATCTGGAACAGGTTATGTGAGGCCATCGGAATAACAATTTTTTTTTTGGCTTTTTTTTGGGGGGGATCACACCTGGCAATGCACAGGGGCCACTCCTGGCTCTGCACTCAGGAATTACCCCTGGCGGTGCTCAGGGGACCATATGGGGTGCTGGGAATCGAACCCGGGTCGGCCTCGTGCAAGGCAAACGCCCTACCCGCTGTGCTATCTCTCCAGCCCCCGGAATAACAATTTTAGAGTCTTTAGTATTAGACAAATTCTCAAAATTGCAAAGGTTAAATGAGACTATACATTAATATTAAGTGAGATAATATGTATTTGGAACAGCAGGAATAAAAATACTGAGATATTATCTAGTATAATTATGATGTTGTTTTTAAATTATGTCAAAGATATTCAATGTTAACTCTGAGGCCTTTTTGAAACCCGAACCAGATGTCCCTCCCTTCTGGCTAGGATCCGGCAGTGTCCACATCTAACCTCCTCCATTTCAACAGGCCCCTCTCCACATCTTCATGAGCATATGGCTGTGTATGCAGCCACATGACAGCTTAACAAATTTCATGCTGCTCATAATTGTGCTTCCTGTCACTGGACAGAGTCACTGGAAGAGACAGAGAAGAAAGACAGCAACCTGTAAGCTAATCCTCCAAGACTGGAAGAGGTAGGGGTTTACTGCAAAGATTCACCTTAGCACAGCAGGAGCACAGCAAACCCAGGAGAGAGGACACGCAGAAGCCCACTAAGTTCAATGAACAAAAACAGTACAGAAGGCTCAGCCTTCACCAACCAGCTCAGAAAATCCTCAATGACTTTAGAGACACAGTTGTGACAATGTTTACTGAGTCAAAGAAAACAATGGCACAGGTAGTCAGCAAAGCAAATTTGGCAGAGAACAGTTCTTCATCACAGGCAGGGGTCCCAGAGCTGAGAAATACAAGAGGTACAAAAGGACCAAGCAAAAATAGACTCAAATAGGAAAACTCCAAGACTCACACTAAAATGACTCATACTAAAATGACAAATCCAAAGATAGAGACAAAATATTGACCATAACAAGATCAAAAAAGAAACTCACATACAAAGGAAAGCCCATACATTTACAGCAGCTCTAGCAAGACTGTACAAACCAGAAGAGAGTGAAGGGATAAAGTACGAAAACTCAATGAAATGAACACCTTACCAAGAAAGCTCTATCCAGCTAGAATATCATTCAGAACTGAAGGAACTATATAGAAGTTCAGGGACAAGCAACATCTTAGGAAATTCACAGCCCTTCGACCAGACTTGAAAGAAGTACTGAAGGAGCTTTGTTAAAAAGGCAAGACAAACTCCTCAGCCCTTGGCATTGTATATGACATTCACTCATGGTGCTTATGGCTTCCCTCTACTAGGTTTAAAAAAAAAAAAATGGAATGTTTTAGAGGAAGATAAAGGTAAATCTCCATGACATTGAAACCAGAGATATCTTTAAAGACAAAACACCACTGACCAAGCAGGTAGAAGCAAAAATACTACACTTGATCTTAGCCAAAAGGCCGAGAAGCGATGGGAAGAAGCAAAGATAAATGAATGAGACTACATTAAACTAAACCAGAATTTAAAGAGGGCCCACAAACTAAGAGATATTATTTGCCCACCACTAATCTGAAAAAGATTCAATATAATATCCAAGATACATAAGGCACTGGCAGAACTAATAGGAAAAAAACATCAACTTTATCAAAAGATGGGGAGAAAAGATAACCAGGAACTTCCTCAAAGAAATACAATTGATATCTTAGTGCACCAACACCTCTGATCCAGAGACACAGCAGCGAGTCTGAAGGACACCACATAGCCAGAGATGGCCCCGTACTGAGCCAATTTCACTGGGACACCTCAGATGGGGCAGCTGTGCTCTCCCCACAGCTCCAGATGAAACCCCAGAGACCAAGAGCTTCCACAAGCAAGGCCCTCGTCCAGGCCCTGGTCCAGGGATTCCCAGTTGAATCCCAAAATGGATTAGCACCCTACAGAGATGTCTCTGGACCCCAACCATTTACAATCTTAGAATTCCAGAAGCGTACACAGCTGCTTTTGCGACTGCATGATCTCTCATATTCAAAGTGAGCAATAGAAAGTAAATTATCTAGCATCTGTCCCTGACAGGTAGGCTTGAATGGTGGTGGGAAAATTCAAGCAAACTATAATGCCCAAAAGTAGAGAGTGTATTGGGGAAATTGTCTGCAGGGTGAGGACTGGTATGGGGGGGGCAGGGGGATACTTGGGGACATTGGTGGTGGAAAATGTGCACTGGTGGAGGAATGGGTGTTTGATCATTGTATGGCTGAAGCTCAAACATGAAAGCTTTGTAACTGTATCTCATGGCAATTCAATAACAAAATAATTAAAATAAAATTAAAATAAGAAATACAAATGGTGAAAAATTATCACTGTTACTGTTGTTCATCGATTTACTCGAGCAGGTGCCGGTAACGTCTCCATTTGTCCCAGCCCTGAGATTTTAGCAGTCTCTCCTTACTCGATTTTCCCAACAACCGGCAGCTCTTTTCAGGGTTGAGAGAATAACACCTGTTATTGTTACTGTATTTGGCATATTGAATACGCCACGGGGAGCTTGCCAGGCTCATCCATGTGGGCAGGATAATCTTGGTAGCTTGCCGGGCACTCCGAGAGGCATATATATATATACACACATATATATGTATATATATAGACATATTTCTCTTTATGATGACGTTCACTCATGGGTGAGGCTCGGCCCGAGCATGTGGAAAGCGCCCTGGAGCGTGTCAAAGGTAGGGTAGTGGAGGTCGAATGCCAGGGCTGGCCAAAAAGTACACGAAAAAAATGCTCCATATCACGAGTAAACCAACAGACAACGGGATGACAGTGATACAGTGATCACTAATCATCAGGAAATGCAAATCAAAACAATGAGATACACCTCACACCACAGGTAGTCCATCAGCAAAGACTGGCATAGATCAAAGAAGAGTAATAACAACCAGTGTTGGAGAGGATGTGAGGAAAAACAGACTCTCGCTGCTTGTGTAAATGTCAGAATCCAGCCAGACTGTTTGAAAAACAGTAAGGACACGGGGGCTGGAGCGATAGCACAGCGGGTAGGGCGTTTGCCTTGCACGCAGTCGACCCAGGTTCGATTCCCAGCATCCCATATGGTCCCCTGAGCACCGCCAGGAGTGATTCCTGAGTGCATGAGCCAGGAGTAACCCCTGTGCATCACCAGGTATGACCAAAAAAGAAAAAAAATAAATAAATAAGGACACGCCTAAGAAAACCAGGAATCGAGATTCTGTTAAGACCCAGCAATTCCACAATTTATCCCACAGGCACAAAAGAACAGTGCAGAAGAGACATCTGCAGTCCTATGTTCATTGAAGCTCCATATGCTAAAATATGGAAACAACTCAAATGTCCATGAACAGATGACTGAATAAAGAAACTGTGATAAATATACATAATGGAATACTACTCAACCCTAAGAAAATGGTAAAAGTCATGCAATTAGCTGCAACCTGGATGGAGCTGGAGAGTATCATATTGAGTAAAATCAGAAAAAAAAAGAACAGATGCAGAACAATCTCTCATGTGTGAGATACAAAGAAACTAGAAAATGAGCTTCCATATGAGCTATCAATACCACTTCTGGGAATATATCCCAGGGGTGCAAAAAAAGAAAAAAAAGCACAGTAGAAATGACATCTCCATCTGTATGTTCATTGCAGCACTGTTCACAATAGCCAGAATCTGGAAACAACCCAAGTGTACAAGAACAGATGACTGGTTAAAGAAACTTTGGTACATCTACACAATGGATTACTATGCAGCTGTTAGAAAAGATGAAGTCATGAAATTTGGTTATAAGTGGATGGTCCTGGAGAGTATTTTGCTAAGTGAAATGAGTCAGAAAGAGGAGGACAGATATAGAATGACTGCACTCATTTGTGGAATATAAAATAACATGAGACTAACACCCAAGGGCAGTAAAAACAAGGGCTAGAAAGACAGCCCCATGTTTGGAAGCCTGTCTCATGAACTGGGAGAAGGCAGCTAGGATAGAGAAGGGATCACTAAGTCAATGACAGAAGAATCATTCAGGATGGGAGATGTGTGATGAAGTAGATAAAGGGGAATGGAGCAATAGAACAGAGGGTAGGGCGTTTGCCTTACACGCAGCCGACCTGGGTTCAATTACCAGCATCCTATATGGTCCCCTGAGCACCGCCAGGGGTAATTCCTCAGTGCAAAGCCAGGAGTAACCCTTGTGCATTACAGGGTGTGACCCAAAAAGGAAGAAAAAATAAGGAGATAAAGGACCAAACGTGATGGCCTCTCATTATTTGCATTGCAAACTATAATGTCCAAAAGTAGAGAGAAAGAGGGAAATTATCTGCCATAGAGGCAGGGGGAAGGGTGGGAGGGGAGGAGGGATAATGGGGACACTGGTGGTGGAAAATGTACACTGGTGGAAGGATGAATGATCACTGTATGACTGAAACTTGAGTTTAGTTAAAACATGAAAGTCTTTTAACTATCTCACAGTGAGAAAGAAAGAAAGAAAGAAAGAAAGAAAGAAAGAAAGAAAGAAAGAAAGAAAGAAAGAAAGAAAGAAAGAAAGAAAGAAAGAAAGAAAGAAAGAAAGGAAAAGAGAGAAAGAGAGAGAGAGAGAGAGAGAGAGAGAGAGAGAGAGAATGAATTTAGTCTGAAAAGAAATGAACAGCACACCAAAGAACTGTGGATGAGTTCAAGAGGACCAATATAAGAATCACTGGAGTACCTGAAGAACAGGGAAGGCAAATGGGATGAGAAACAATAATTAAATAATCAATAAGAATTTCCCAGAGTTGAGAAATATAGGTACCAAGATATAAGAGGTCCAAAGGGTTCCAGCAAAAACTGAACCGGATCCTGAGTGACATTACAGCCAGTAGGGCATTTGCCTTGCACAGAGCCAACCAGGGTTTGATCCCCAGCATCCTATAGCGTCCCCCTGAACACTGCCAAGAGTAATTGTTTATCATTCAGATTTGAAGGAACAATACAAAACTTCATGACAGGCAACAGCTTTGGGAATTCAAAGCCTTGAAACCAGTTTTGCAAGAAGCATTAAAAGATCTCCTTTAAAGGACAGGATCAACATGTGATACTAGTGTGGCTAATAGTGCCTCGTCTCACTGGCACATGTCTCACATAGGCACTACTACTAATAGTGCCATGTCTATGGTTGTCCTCTACTAGATTAAGAAAGGTCAACAACATATTAAACAAACGTCAAAAATTGACTTTCTTATTTTCTAATAATCCCATTTGCCATTCCTTTAAATTTTGTTGAAGCAAGTAATATGAAATAAATTTGGAGGGAACCTGGAAACACAGGTGGAGGGAATGGGGATACTGGTGGGGGGATTGGTATTGGAATACTGTATGCCTGAAACAACTCTATTTTGAAAATAAGTTTTGTTTTTCAATTTTATTTTTGGTTTTTGGTGAAGCGAGATAGATTTTACTGGAACTTTTTAAGAAAGATGTGAGGGGCAAGAAAGAGAAAAGCATGTATTTGAGATAGAACTCGGGCTTCTCCAGAGTAGAAAGAGGAAGCAGAAAAACTCACAAAAGCAAGAAGGATACATGTTCAATGGAGAACACGGGTTTGAAGAGCAAGTCTATTATGAAAACATTTGTAAATCATGGTGTCTAAATTTTTGTAAAGATCTTTTGTTTTGAGGCCAAACCTGGTGATGCTCAGGCCTTACTCCTGACTCTTTGCTCAGGGATCACTCCTGGAGGGCTCAGGGAACCATATGGGGTGCCAGGGATTGAACCCGGATGGCCCTGTGCAAGACACACACCCTATCTGCTGTACTATCTCTAAGGCCCCTTAAAAAAAATTTTTTTAAGCTGTACAAATAAGCAATGAAACATATACTGTCACCTATCATGACAAACACTAATTTTTTTTTTGGGGGGGTAAGGGGAACCCAGGAATACTCAGGACTTACTCCTGGTTCTGCAGTCTGGTGGTATCTGGGGCCAGATGGAGTGTTAGGGATCAAACCCAGGTCCACTGCATACCCACTGTACTATCCAGTCTAATGAAAAATGCTAATTTTAATGTACTTTTTTACTAAAATACATTTTGAAGTTATTTTTAATTAATTTAAAAAATAGAGAGATCTGTCCCAAATAAGAAATTTAAAAAAGAAACGTAATAAGGGAACAACAAATGATCAAGGTCAACAGAATTAAAGATTTTGTTCACAGAACTGAGTTTACATGGGGGGTGGGGAGGGAAACACCAAGTATCCCCTGAGACACTGATGGAGGAAAACAGGTTTTCTGGTGCTGTTGAAATGACATAACAACGAAAAGTATGGTTAACAGTATTGTAAATCCCAGTCCCTCAACTGAAAAATGGTTTAGAAAACAAAAATATTCTTAGAGTGAGGAGGAATGTGCCTTGCAAAAGGCCAACCTGAGTTCAATCCAACCTGGGTTCAATCCCTTGTATCCTGTATGGCCTCCTGAGCCTACCAGGAGTAATCCTTGAGCAAAGAGCAAGGAATAATCTGAGCACCAAGGATATAGCACCAAAACTAAAACAAAAAGATATTCTATATAACCATGAATAAAGATATGAACTTCCAATGTTTTATTTTAACTTCATTCAACAAACATTTTTGAACTGTAATCCTTCACACTAGTAGGCACTACCTAAACTCAGAATCTGATACTGTGATAGATACTGTGATAAGCAGGTACAGGTACTGCCCTCATGGAACTTAAATTCTACTTACAATATAAAATCATAAATTTAGAGGGCTGGAGAGAGAGCATAGTAGGTAAGGAACTTGCCTTGCATACAGTTGACCTCAGTTTAATCCCCAGTACCAAATATGGTCCCCTGGGCACTGCCAGGAATGATACTTGAGCACAGAGCCAAGGGTAAGTCCTAAGTATCACCTGCTGTGGCCCCAAAACAAAAACAAACAAAATTTGTGAATTTAAGTTTAAAAAAATGTACATAGAAATTCAATTTAAAAATAAAGCTTTCAATTGTAATAAAATGTAATTTTTTAAGAAAACTATTTTTGGCATCTTAACTTCACATTGCATAGTCCATATTTTTCTTTATCTGAAAAATACAAATAATGGTAATTAAATTACACATTTTTCTATATCTGAAAAAAAGTAAATAAAGATAAATGCTAAGATTTTTGTTAACTGAAGCTTTTAAAACTACAATTTATGAGCCAGTATATGGTTCAGCAGTAGGGTAACTGTCTCACATGTGTCAGGTCTCAAGTACAATCTAACGGACAGCCCAAAAAAAACCAAAACTGTAACTAAGTAAAAATCATGTGAATATTTTTTAACCATAAACCTTAACAAACCTAAAATTTCCCTTTCTTTGCCTTTCTACTGCATTCTTCACTCACAACAACTTGTACCTAGTAAGACAGAAAGCAGTCTCTACAGATAAGAACATCAGGCTCAAGCTACATATATTCTTAGCCTGTAGTTGGAATAACGAGATATAAATCAGATACCTGATCTCTTCCCAATCAGTATCTCAGTCATTACAAATCACAATTTTAAAAGTATTCCTCAAAGTCATTAGTATTCCACAGATTAAAAAAAGATAGTTTAAAACTTCAGATTAGTTTACCCACCCATTTCTATTTGCCAACGGTTAAACAGAATAAGTGAAAAGGAGTATGATTAGGTGGAAGAAAGCATCACCTTAGTGCTATTACTTCAATACAAATCTTAAAACAGCACAAACCATTACCTTACTCTTTTGTTTAAAAAAAAATTCTTCTTTTGATCAGCACCAGATGCCCTGCAAACACTGAAGATCTACCAACAGTCTCTGAATCTAATTAACATCATTACAAAGCACTGTTACTAAATCTGAGGATTAATTTAAATGAAGTTCAGGAAGAAGAGTTTAATAATTGTTAAATATATTTGTGGATATACAATATGTAAAATATGTATTCCCTGCATTCATATATATGGTCCTCTTGAGCACTGGCAGGTCAGGGGTCACTCCGAAGAAAAAGCCAGGTGTAGCCCCAGAGCACTGCGGGGGTGTGGCCTCAACCCTGCCCCTTAAAAAGAATCCTAGGGAAACGAACACTAGCAGATTAACATTAATTAACATTAATGAATCTGCTATATTAACTAGCAGATTTCACATTAGTAGACTGAAATCTTATTTACTCTCTAGTTAACAGGTTATTTTACTACAAAGTCAGATTTTTCCATAATAATAGCATCTTTCCAATAGTCTATTACTCAGCACTTCCTGTAATAGAACTGTAGGCACTAACTTATCACCTGTTTCTCAAAAATTTTTATTTTAAAAATACTGACATGGGACTAATTAACCATTTTCTTTAAATAGTTCTCCCAGAAAACTGGTAGAAGAGAGGGCAAATTTCAGTAATTCCACTGTAATAGCAAAACTTCGGTATTGCAAAATAGTCTGAAACCAGAAAGCAATCCGATTTTTATTTCAATGTGGGCAGAGCCCTAAATCCGTTTTCTGAAGAAATTCATGTTAGCTTTTTAAAGACATACTCAAAGGGAGGAATTTCTGGGCAAAGATTCGACTTTTCACGAGAATGACAACCAAGGTCAGTCAGATAAAGCAGAACCCGACAACGAAATGCTGAGAGACGAGCCGCGGTCGGACAGCGGCGCGAGCACGGCCCAGGTTCGGGGCCCAGCTCCCTCCCGGTGCCCTCGCTCCACGGCGTCCCCGCAACGCCTCGCGTCCGGCCGTGGCAGGTCAAGCTGAGAAGCGGCCTGGAAGCGCACTCGGCGGCGAAACCCGGCGCCGCCCGCATCCCCCTGGGCAAGCCTGGCTCCGGGCAGACCCGGCCGGACGGACGGGGCCCCCCTACGGCACCCCGCACGCCATCGGCCGCGGCTGCTCGGCGAACACACGCAGCAAACGGCGGCCGGCTCGGCTCCGCCACACACCCAAAGGCGTCAGCGAGTCGAACCACTGGCAACGAGGTCCCGGCGGAACCGAGCCCAAAGCGCTTTCAAAGTAAAGCGAGTCCCGGCGCCCAGGCACCGGGCAGCGGCGGACAGAGGCTGGACAAGGACGACGAGACGCCCCGTTCGACGGCGCCACGAGCCCGGCCGCCGCCCGCTCCCCGAGCCGCCCCTCCCCCAGGGCGCCCCCGCCCCCACGAGCCCCGAGCCCGCGCAGCACCCGCTCCACTGCCCCTCAGCCCCGGGCCGCGGCCGCTGCCACCCCCAGCCCCTCCCCCTTCCCGGCACCCGGCCGGTCTCCTCACCAGGGTTAGCAGCAGACGCCGCCATGGCCGCGGATGCCACCGCCGTCGCACCACCCCCCCGTGGGAGGAGCCGCCGCCACCGAGCGGGGGGAGAGGACAGCCTCTCCCCAGACGCGGCGCTACGCCGCCGCCGCCGCTACCACGGGATCCAAGATGGCGGGCGCGACAGTCTTCCCTCCCTCCCTCCTGCGACGGACAGAAGGCCCCGCCTACACTGGGCGGGGCAAAGCCCACCGCCCGCCTCCTCGGGAACTGACCAATGGGAACGCTTCACTGGCCTCCGCGCGGGTGGGTCCGCTGCAGAGAAAAGGCGGGGCAGGGAGTCGGTGTGGCCTAATCCCGCCTCCGCGCGTCACAGGTCACTGGCCGAGTGGCGTGCGAGGAAAAACAATTCTGGCTCCAGATTCTGAGGAGATCTATCGAGGACGGGTAGCTCCGGAGGACTTCAGTTGTAAATTTTCTCTCGGGCTCTGAAGCGTAAACCTCACTTCGTAGTTTGTGGTCCTTTCCGAAGTTTTCCTGCTCCTAAGTGACCTTCGTCCCTTCGCGGGTCTGCTCCGGAAGACCCGCGCCGTCGCTCTCCCGAGGGAGATGCTCAGCCCCACGGGAGGCGGCGGGAGAAGAGCATAGTTTGATTCCAAGTGGGAAAGTTTCCTTTGCTGAACGGAATGCGCACAGTGACGAGTTTGTGGTAGGGAAGTAAGAGGACGGGGATTAAGCTTAGTTCCTAATAGGGAGCAGTAAGTATTGAGGCCAGACAGTGTTCAAGCTGCTTTCTTAATGGCTTCTCATTTCTCACAGGGCTACAGAGTCTGTTGTTAGTAACATTTTGTGGGTAAGGAAGCTTAAAGCAAAGACACCCTACTAGTAATTAAGAGTGAGTGAGTGAATCTGGAAACTGAGTCCGTCCGTTCACAGTTTCAGCATTGCCTTTCCCCTGTCTTTCCACAAGTTGTTTAAAATGAATTGAGGGGCCCGAGCAATAGTACAGCCGATAGGATACTTGCCTTGCACGCAGCGGCCCCGGGTTCGATCCAGACATCCCTTTTTGGTGTCCTCCCCCCACCCCCCCAGCACCGCCAGGAGTAATTCCGAATGCAGTGCCAGAGTAAAGCCTCAGCATCGCTGGACATGACTCGAAAACCAAATAAATAAAATTAACGAGAACATTAACAAATTCCAGAATGTGGGGTTAGATAGATAGCACAGCGGGTAGGGCACTTGCTTTGCAAGTGTCTAACTTAGTTTTGATCCCTGACACCCCATGTGGTCCCTGAGCCCTTTCAGGAGTGATTCCGGGTCACAGAGCCAGGAGTAACACCTGAGCACAGCTGGGTGTGGCCCAAAATAACACTTTTGAATTAAAAAAATTTCAGTATGTTCGAGGTTTTGTTTTTGGTTTGGTTTTGCTTTGTTTTTTTTTTTGGCTTTTTGAGTCACACGGCAATACTCAGGAGTTACTTCTGGCTCTGCATTCAGGAATTACTCCTGGAGGTCTTCAGGGGACTATACAAATGCCAGGGATCAACCGGGTGGGCCGCATGTAAAGCAAACGCCCTACCAACTGTACTGCTCTGGTCCCCAGTATGTTTCTAAACTTGTTTTCTTTCTTGTACTACAAAGATTACTTGGATCCTCATCTCTCATTTAGTTAATGGAACACTTTGTATTTTACTTATGTCAGTTTCTAACTTTTGGTTTTTGTTTTCTTGGGTTTTTGTTTTGTTTTGTTTTGTTTTGTTTTTTGCTTTTTGGGTCACACCTGGCGATGCACAGGGGTTACTCCTGGCTCTGCACTCAGGAATTACCCCGGCGGCGCTCAAGGGACCATATGGGATGCTGGGATTTGAACCCAGGTCGGCCGCGTGCAAGGCAAATGCCCTACCCGCTGTGCTATCTCTCCAGCCCCCCCCTTTTTATTTTTTTACAGTTTCTAACTTTTGTGTGCTGTTTACATTTCTTCAAATACATTTTTTTCTTGTCACTATTTTTTGGTGTTGTTTCTAGTTAACCAAAAGGAGAGACATCATCTAATCAATAGAAGTACATTGAAGTATAGAAGTAGTAATGAAAAAAAGTAACAAGTGCTTCAAGTTAAAATTTTGTGATTAAAAAAAAAGACAGCTGCTAAATAGAACTTGTGCAGTGAAGATATATTTTATGAATTATTATATACTTTTAAGTGTGACAGTTCAGGGCTGGAATGTGGTTCAAAAGTAAAAGTTTATGCTTTGCATAACAGGAGTCCTGGGCTTGACGCTGACACCACACTATAAATGTGAAATATAACAAGTTCATCAAAGCAGCAAAAGAAATAATGTAGATAGGAAAATCTGTATATTTTAATAGGCCATTTCAATCTTTCTCGCTGTAGCTTGACTCTTAGGAAATTTTGTCACTCAGTGACTTGAGAAGCCATTAAGGTTTTTGAGTCATTTCTGAGTAAAAACACAATAAAATTGCTGTCAAGTAAAATGGCTTTTAAAAAAATGCGGAACAATGTTTTCTCTATGAAATGATGAATTTGGGAATTAACAAAAGAGAGGAAGAAGACTAGAGAAATAGCATAGAGGTTAAGGCTTTTATCTTGCACTTGCCTAACCTCTTTCATTCTGGACACAACATCTATTCCCAAGAGCCCCATGAGGAATGATCCCTGAGCAGTGAAAAAGGAGTAAACCCAGAGGAAATCTGAGTGTGGACCAAACCCCCCACCAAAAAGAAAAAAAGATCATATTCCAACCCTTATTTAAAAAAGAAATGAGGGGCTGGAGCAATAGCACAGTGGGTAGGGCGTTTGCCTTGCACGCGGCCGACCCGGGTTCGATTCCCAGCATCCCATATGGTCCCCTGAGCACCGCCAGGGGTTATTCCTGAGTGCAGAACCAGGAGTAAACCCTGTGCATCGCCAGGTGTGACCCAAAAAGCAAAAATAAATAAATAAGTAAATAAAAAATAAAAAAGAAATGATACTGTCACACTTCTATTCAATATAGTACTGGAACTGCTTGCCATAGCAGTTAGGCAAGAAAAAGTTATCAAGAGCATCCAGATAGGAAAGAGAGAAATCAAGCACTCACTATTTGAAAATGACATGATGCTATACTTAGAAAATCCTAAAGACTACAAAAAAGTTCTTAGAAATGATAGATTTGTATAATAAAGTGGCAGGTTACCAAATCAATATCCAAAGGTTTATGGCATTAACTCAAGTTCAGGGGAGAAAGCAGTTGGGATAGAGAAGGGACCACTATGACAAGGATAGTCGTAAGTGATCATTCTGGAAAAGAACTGCATGTTGATGGTAGGTAAAGGAAGAAAGATAATAACCTCTCAGTATCTTTATTGCAAACCACAATTCCCAAAAGAGAGAGAGAGAGAGAATGAAAGAAAGAAAACTACTTGCCATAGAGATAGGCTGGGAGTCGGGCGGGGGTAAGGGAGGAGGAAAAACTGGGAACATTGGTGATGGGAAATGAACACTGGTAGAGGAATGGGTGTAATTTTTTTTTTAATGAAATGAAATAAAAACAAAGATTCCCAGAGAATAAGATCCATGGCTTTCCTATATACAAATAATAGAAGAAAGATATTTTAAAAAACAATCCCATTCACAATTATGCTTCGAAAAATCAAGTATCTTGAAATCAGCTTAACTAAAGAGATTAAGGACCTATACAAAGGAAACTACAAAACACTATTTCGAAAAATAAAAGTACATGAGGAAATGGAAACACAGGAGTATTCATGGATTGAGAGGATTACATTGTCAAAATAGCAGTACTCCCCAAAGCACTATACAGATTCAATGCAGTCCATATTAGGATACACATTGCATTTTTCAAAGAAATAGATCAAACACTCCTGAAATTCATATGGAAGAATAAACCTCTACTAATAGCTAAAGCAATCCTTAGGAAAAATAAGATGGGAGGTATCACCTTTCCCAACTTCAAACTGTACTACAAAGTTGTTGAAATTAAAGCAGCATTGTATTGGAATAAAGACACCCGCAGATCAATGGAATAGAGTTGAATATCCTGACACAGACCCTTAAATATGTGATTATTTAATCTTTCATAAAGGAGTAAGAAATATGGAGTAGACTAAATTAAAATTAAATTTAGAATTTTAATTTATTTTTATTTAATTTTTATTTATTGATTTATTTATTGCTTTTTGGGGTCACATCTGGTGATGCACAGGGGTTATTCCTGCCTCTGCACTCAGGAATTACTCCTGGCGGTGCTCAGGGGACCATATGAGATGCTGGGAATCGAACCCGGGTTGGCCGCATGCAAGGCAAACGCCCTACCCGCTGTACCACCGCTCCAGCCCCTAATTTAAATTTTAATTTAAAATTTAATTTAAAAACAGTAACAAGCCTCACAATGGAGATATTACTCGTGCCCGCTTGAGCAAATCGATGAACAATGGGACGACAGTACTACAAGTGCTATTTACCTATACCCATCTAATAAGGGGTTAATATCAGAGATATATAAGGCACTGGTAGAACTTTACAAGAAAAATAATCCAACCCCATCAAAACATGGAGAGAAGAAATGAACAGAAATTTCCTCAAAAGAAGAAATTCAAATGGCCAAAAGGCACATTAAAAAAATACTCTACAGCACTAATCATTGCAGAGATACAAATCAAAACACAATGAGATATCATCTCACACCATAAAGGCTGGCACACAACCAAAAGAACAACAACAACCAGAGCTGGCTCGGTTGTGGGGAGAAAGGAACTATCATTCATCGTTGGTGGGAATACGGACTGGCCAAGCCTTTTTGGAAAACAATATGAACATTACTCAAAAAAACTAGAAATTGAGCTCCCATTTGACCCAGCAATGCCACTTCTGTTAATGTACCCTGGGGCCCAAAAACACACTACAGAAATACCATACACACGTCTATGTTAATTACAGCACTATTCACAATAGTGATGACTGGATAAAGAAATTATGGTACAACTCTACTCAGCTATTAGGAAAAATTAAGTCATAAAATTTGCTTACAAATGGATGGACCTGGAGAGGATGCTAAGTGAAATGAGTCAGAAAGAGAGGGACAGATAAAGAATTACTGCACTCATTTGTGAAATTAAAAAAAAAAAAGAGGTCAGAAGGACTGTCAATGATTGCCACAAGTGTGTGGGGGAGGGGGAGGCAGGGGGCGATGGAACGGCAGTGGCAGTTAAGATAGAGAAAGAACCAGTATGACAATAATACTTAGAACTGATCACTCTGAACAAGAACTGAGTGTTGAAAGTAGATAAAGAAATATACATGTTAACCTTTCAGTATCTGTAGTGTATTGCAAACCATAATATGCAAAGGAGATAAAGAGAGAGAGAGAGAGAGAGAGAGAGAGAGAGAGAGAAGAAAAATGAAAAATTCCTGCCAAAGAGGCAGGGGGACAGGGCCAGAGGGAAACTGGAGACACTGGTGATGGAAAATATACACTGGTGAAGGGAAGGGTGTTGGAGCACTGTATGGCTGAAACCCAATCAGCAACCAGTAAGTGTAATCCTTGGGCAGAAATAGGCAAATGATAGGAGACTAATTCTTCCACACTGGTATTTGGAGAGACTAGTCACAGGAATGTTCTCTCACATGGTCTTTTAATAAAGGCTGCAGTTACAAATTCTTACAAACAAAAAAGAAAGGTGGGGCAATAGCACAGCAGGTAGGGCATTTGCCTTTCACACAGCCAAACAGGGTTCGATTCCCAGCATCCCATATGGTTCCCTGAGCTTGGGGGACCTGGTGGTACTCAGAGGATATTCTTGGCTTTGTTCTTGGGAGTCACTCTTGGCAGTATTTGAGACACCATGTAGTGCTGGAGATTAAACCTGGTTGTCTTCCATGCAAAGTACATGTGCCAACTTGTAGAGCCATCTCTCATTCCTGCAGCTCTGCATTTTAAGGAATTAAAGCACTGCCTTACCATAGTGATTAAGAAAAATTTTGGTGGTTGTCGATGTGGGGTGATTGGGCCACATCTAGCAGTGCTTAAGGGTTATTCCTGGCTCTGTGCTCACCATAGAGGTGCTGGAGATTCAAATCTAGGTTGGTGGACTGGGGAGATGTTACAGTAGGTAAGGCACCTGGCTTGCATGTGACTCAGGTTTGACTCCCAGGACCCCATATAGCCTCCAAATCCTACTAGGAATGCCCTCTGAGTGGAGAGCCAAGGATAGGCTCTGATCATCATATAGTGTGGTCCCAAACCCCCCCCCCCCAAATAAAACAAAACCAATCAGACAAACCTGGGTTGGCAGAATGCAAAACAAGATCCTTAACTCCCGTACTATCTCTCTGACCCCCAGAAAAAAATTGTAATAGTTTAAAAGAGTAAAACCAGTAAAGTTTAATATTTATAAGCTGAAATTGAGTTCAGTAATCCAACTCATAATTAATTTCTGAATCCAATTCCCCTTCCCTTATCTTTGTTGTGGTGATCTGGCTTCAGCATATACACGGTGGTGAAGCTTGTGCTCTTGGCAGTGGATCTTGCTCAGTGCACATCAGGGTCACCTTCACTTAGATGTGGGATCTATTTACACCTGGCTATATGCCAGAGCTCAAACATCTTGCACTACTAGAGGTCACAGAAAACACAGCCCCCAGGACTGTGATTGGTGCATATTGGTGGCTCTGGAGACCAAACTTATGACTGAATGTTTACAAAACAGTTTAGAACATCCACAATTTAATTTTTAGTTTTTATCAAAAGTAGAAAATCTGAATTCATAATGAGTTTATCAGTTAAACAGTGTTATACGGTTATCAGATCATTTAGCTCACTATTATTGGAGAATAATATTGTAATATTATTGAACTTATTATCCAAGAAAGCTCCTAGTTGAAGACAGCTTCCACTAGTTTGTTAGTTCCGGATGTGAGGGTGATTTGGCTGCGATATCTGTCACCCATTGATTTGAGTGATCTGTCTGGCTAGGCAGGCATCCCCTTCCTCCCTCACCATTCCTTGTGCGTTCCCTCCTGAAGCTGCATGCTTGGCTGAACAGGTCGGTCTTTCCAGAATAGAGACGGATTGGTCTTCGGTTCAGGGTATAGGAGTAGCTTCGCTCCCCTCCTAGAACCTCCAAGCAAGCTTCCATTAGTTTGTGGGTTCCCAAGTAGAATATGTAGAATATGCAGACATTTAAAAAGTTGAATATTGCTGCTGTGAGAGAACAGATATCATATTCAGGTGCATGAATTGCGTTCAGCTCTAAAAGCATTTTTCTTCATTCACTTGCAACATTTAGATGCGGTTTAAAATGTGTTCAATAGTGTCACTCATCCCCCCGCTCCCCCCGTGATGAAGGTAAAATTTTCATTAATGGGAAATGAATTCTGGACATTCTAAGCAGTTGCGTAATAGTCCTTATTTATGTATTTATTTATTTTTACGAAATCCTAATATTTTTCCTTAAGATAAAAAAAATTAAAAGACATTAATTTAGAACTTGAAGTAATATGTTCAGGTTAATAGAATGAAAATATCACCCAGAAAACAAGTTTTGGAAGCCTGCTTGTTATAAAAAAAAATGTTGTACTTGCATATTAAAAAGGATTTTTTACTTCAGCCCTTATTTTTAGCCTTTCTTTTTTTTTCCTTTTGGGTCACACCCGGCAATGCAGAGGGGTTACTCCTGGCTCTGCACTCGGGAATCACCCCTGGCGGTGCTCAGGGGACCACATGGGATGCTGGGAATCAAACCCAGGTCAGCTGCATGCAAGTCAAACACCTTACCCTCTGTGCTTTTGCTCCAGCCCCACAAATAGACTTTTATTAGTGTAGTTTTTGATAATTCTATTTGCCATTTTGTTGTTAGAGAGATAGGACAGCAAGTAAGACATTTGTCTTGCTTGCATGTGACTAATCAGGATTTAATCCCCAGCACCACACACAGTCCCCCAGTTCCCACTAGGAGTGACCCCTGAGCATAGAGCCAGGAGTAAGTCCTGAGCACCACCAGGTGTGTACACAAAACCAAAAAAAATTAACAAAAAAATGTAGTTACCAATTAACAGACACTAGTTTTCCAAGAAACAAAGTAACAGGTCCAGAGCCCTGATACCATAGAAAGAAGAGAGAAGGGGAGAGGAGGGGAAAGGAGGAAGATGTAGAAGGACAGAGAGAGAGAGAGAGAGAGAGAATGGATAAGTGCCTGTCATAGATGAAACTGGGGACATTGGTGGTGGGAAACTTATACTGGTGAAGGGTCAGGTGTTGGAACATTGTATGACTGAAACCCAATAGTGAACAATATTGTAACCATGTTTCTCAGGGTGATTCGATGAAATATACATAGATATAATTAATGTAATTATATATATAATTCAATATCTCTCCCCGTTTTGGGGGAGCGGGTGCGAGGGGACAACCAATCCTGCTGCATCATTGAGCATTTGAATTTGTATCTTTCACTTGTGTCTTACACTTGTATGGCAAGTCTAGTTGCTGTCCCCCAACACCCTTCACTTTGTGCTCAGTACTCTCAGTAGTTTGAGAGGGTCACAAAATCCATATTCAACTGGTGTTTGGGGGTCTAGGATTACTAGGTATAAAACTAGGGCTCATTATCTGAGCCCCACCAGGAGTGATTCCTGAGTATAGAATCAGGAGTAACCCCTAAACATTGCTAGATTTGGAAGAAGGAGGAGAGGAGGAGGAGGAAGAAGAGGAAGAGGAGGAGAAGGAGGAGGAGGAGAAGGAGGAGGAGGAGAAGGAGGAGAAGGAGGAGGAGGGGGAGGAGGAGGAGAAGGAGGAGGAGGAGGAGAAAGATAAGGAGGAGAGGAGTCTGAGGAGGGGAGGAGGAGAAGGAGGGGAGTAGGAGAAAGAGGAGGAGGAGGAACAGGAGGAGGAGAAGGAGGGGAGTAGGAGAAAGAGGAGGAGGAGGAACAGGAGGAGGAGAAGGAGGAGGAAGAGGAGGAAAAAAGAGGAGGAGGAGGAAGAAAAAAGCAGCTGCAGCAGCAGTGGAGATGAGTGCCAGAGAAATATGTGTGTGGATATCCATTGCAGTGTTGGTGCAATAACACCTTTGAGGGGTCAGGATATGCTCAAAAATAGAGCACTCTGCCTTACAGGAGTAAGGCCTCGGGTTGAATTTCTGGAACTGGAAAAAATAAATAGATTTAAAAATGAACAAAATAAAATAATCAGACATTTGAAGCAACTCAATGCCCAACTCAATTGATAATTCTACTTGCCATTTTGTTGTTAGAGAGCTAGGACAGCAGGTAAGGCAATTTTCTCTTTTCACAGAGAAAATGGTCTATGGTGTGTCTATGGAGAGGAGTAAGCTGAGCTCACTACAGTCACTAAAACAGAGGAAGGGAGGGAGCCTGGGATAGGGACTAGGACCAGGAGGGTGCTCAAAGGAGTGAGCAGAGCATGTGCTTTGCATTCTTGATGGCCCAAGAGCCCTAGGTTGCTCTCCTGGCACTTCATTGTCTCCTGAGGTGCCTGCTGGCTGGGTTCAGTCCCAGCACCAAAAAGTCCTACCAGCACTTCCAGGAGCAACATCCCACCCCACCTCCAGCTTTTGGATGTGATCCAAAAGCAAAGAAGGAGATGGAGATTTTAGAGTTTCACTTCTTTAGAGTCGATCTTCTTAAACTGTGGTTTGCAGCCCCATTGGTATTTAAAGTAACTGAATATGAAGGTTATGAAAATTTTGTTTTAAAGTGGGCTGGAGCAATAGCACAGCAGGTAGGGCATTTGCCGTGCACGTGGCCAACCCAGGTTCAAATCCCAGCATCCCATATGGTCCCTGAGCACCGCCAGGAGTAATTCCTGAGTGCAGAGCCAGGATTAACCCTGTGCATTGCTGGGTGTATGACCCAAAAAGCAAAAGAAAGAAAGAAAGAAAGAAAGAAAGAAAGAAAGAAAGAAAGAAAGAAAGAAAGAAAGAAAGAAAGAAAGAAAGAAAGAAAGAAAGAAAGAAAGAAAGAAAGAAAGAAAGAAAGAAAGAAAGAGGGGGCCGGAGCGATAGCACAGCGGGTAAGGCGTTTGCCTTGCACTCAGCCGACCTGGGTTCAATCCCCGGCATCCCATATGGTCCCCCAACCACCGCCAGGAGTAATTCCTGAGTGCAAAGCCAGGAGTAACCCCTGAGCATCGCTGGGTATGACCAAAAAAGCAAAAAAAAAAAAAAAAAGCAAAAGAAAGAAAGAAAGGAAGGAAGGAAGGAAGAAAGAAAGAAAGAAAGAAAGAAAGAAAGAAAGAAAGAAAGAAAGAAAGAAAGAACGAAAGAAAGAAAGAAAGAAAGAAAGAAAGAAAGAAAGAAAGAAAGAAAGAAAGAAAGAAAGAAAGAAAGAAAGAAAGAAACTTTATGGGGCTCTGAAGCAATGGTACAGGGAGTAGGGTGTTTGCCTTGCATGCAGCATACCTTGATTCAATCTCCAGCATCCGTGAGCACTGCCAGGAGTGATTGCTAAATGCAGGGGATTGCTGGGTGTGACCCCAAAACAAACAAATTTTTTAAAGTAATTATGGGACTAGAGAGATAGTGGAACAGGACAGAATATCAGCATTTTGTTTTGTTTTATTTTCTTTTGGGTCACACCAAAACAGGAGCCACATCTACCAGTGCTCAGAGGAATATACATGGTGCCAGGGCATCCTGTAGGCAAAGCCTGCTAAGATATTTCTCTGGGCCCTGAAAAACATGTTTACACATGGAATACCCAGGTTCGATCCCTAGCACCACATATGGTTCCCCAAGCATCACCAGGAGTGACTCCTGAGCTCTGAGCTGGTAATAACCCCGGAACACCACTGAGTATGGTCCACGACCAATAAAATAAAATAAATGTATAGATAATTCTGAGTAAATGTTTCACTGATATACCTATCTGATATACCAGGAGTTGTAGGAATTTCTAAGGGCTCATGAGTGGGAAAGCTTATGAAAAGCTTATGAAGCAAAATTCTCAAATTTGAACATACATTACATCCATACAGAGGAACTAATAAAACAAAAGACCAAAAAGTTTTAATTCATTCAAGCTGGGTTAGTGAGGGTGAGTTTTTATTTCTAACAATTCCCACAAAAGATTTTTTTTGTTTGTTTTTGCTTTGGGGCCACACCTGGGCAGTACTTGAGGCTTACTCCTGGTTCTGCAGGTATCACTCCTGGAGGTGAGCGAAGTACCCTGTGGGATTCCAAGGAATCGGGTCTGCTCTGCGCAAGGCAAGAGCCTTCCCGGCTGTGCTATTGGCTCCCGCCCCTCCCACAGATTTGGTCCAGAGGACTACTACAGAATCCCCCAAGCTGGCAACTAAGAGATATTTGCTACCACCCATGGAATTAAGGTATTACTTGAGATAATAATCTTTTTTTAATTTTTTAAGTTTTGGGGGGACTGAAGCAATAGCGCAGCAGGTAGGGCATTTGCCTTGAACGTGGCTGACCTGGGTTTGATTCCTCTGCCCCTCTTGGAGAGCTTGGCAAGCTACTGAGAGTATCCTGCCCGCTCGCCAGAGCCTGGCAAGCTACCCGTGGTGTATTCGATATGCCAAAAACAGTAATAACAAGTCACAATGGAAACGTTACTGGTGCCCGCTCAAGTAAATCGATGAACAATGGGACGACAGTGCTACAGTGCTAAGTTTTTGGGCTATGGCCGCTGTGCTCAGAGCTCTGTGCTCAGGGATTACTCCCAGTGGCGCACAGGGACTATATGTGGTGCTGGGAATCAAACCCAGGTCAGCCACGTGCAGGGCCAGAGCCCTCACTGCTGTCTTCTCCTTCCTGTCCCAGGTATTAACCTTGACTGCCCAATACTGGCAGGATTGTGTAATATTCCTCCATTGAGCTAGGCTCCAATTTAGTCTGAAGGGATCATTTTCTTCTCACTGTGGGAGTGACTGAAACATGATCCTCATTGAGTTGAACTATTCATGAGCTGAGAGCTGTGTGGACATGTGAGGAAGGGAAGGTGTGAACCGCTCCCCTTTTCTGAGCAGATGGATGGGGAGATGGCCCCTTCCAAGAGATCCTGAGTCAGAGAGAGCCGCCAACAGCAGCGACAGGTGAATCACTCCCAGCCCCCATCCCTCCCCATGCTTGTGTTTAATTGCACCTTTCTGCCAGCTTGCAGAGTACTAGCGGAGTGACTGGGGCAAATAAAGAACTTGCTTTTGGTTTGAGGGGTTTTTTTTTGTTTGTTTGTTTGTTTGGGGTCTTTGTTGTTAGTTTGGGGGTCACACCCAGCAGTTCTCAGGGCTTACTTCTGGCTCTGCACTAAAGAATCACTTCTGGTGGACTTGGCGGACCAGATAGGAGTTCGGGTATCCAACCCAGGTCAGTCATGTGCAAGGCAAGCGCCCGACCTGCTGTGCTATCTAGAGAGCATTTTTTGTAAAGTGAAACTCATGTCAAAGGGATGTCTAAGGTATAGCGTGGAGAGGGGGGCGTGGGTTGTTAAGGGGAATCATTATGTGTGCTGGGGATCAGACCTGGTCTCCTGTGAGCAAAGCCTGCTCTCAGTTCATCAAGTCTGACATAGTTTCATTTTGAGGCAATTTTAGGGGAGACTTTGTTGGTCCTATTAGCCAGAGAGCCAACCATTTAAATCGTTGGTCTGCGGTGCTGCAAATTAGAGTAAATAAGCTACATTATTGGGGTGGGCAAGGCATTTGCCTTGCACATGACCTGCCCAGGTTAAATCCCCTGAGCTCCATATGGTACCCCAAGACCTGCCAGGAGCGATTTCTAAGCACAGAGCCAGAAGTAGGCCCTGAGCACTGCCAGGTGTGAGCCCAAGACAAAAGCTGCATAATTCTATTTCTTCACCCACTTCTTCCTGCAGGCTGAACTCATGCCATCAGAGAGAGCTAGAACTTTGGGTGGGGGGTTGTTGTTGTTATTTTGTTTTCTTTGTTGGAGCCACATTCGTGGATGCTCCAGGGTTACTATGGGTTCTGCACTCAGGTATCACTCCTGGTAATTCTCAGGGGACCATATAGAATTGAACCTGGGTCAGTGAATGCAAAGCAAGCACTGTATTCGCTGTTCATCTCTCTAGTCCTTTGTTTTTGTTTTTTTTTTGTAATAGAGTGGGAGGGGAACACGTGGAAAGGAAGCAAGGATCTTGGAGCAGGGGGGAAATCTCAAGTGAAAAAGGAGTAGACTTTGGAAAGGTGGGTTTTTTCCTTTTTTCTCTTTTTACTTTAACAGTGAGTATTACAAAGTTACAAAGTTATTCATGATTAAGTTTCAGGCTTTCAGTGTTGGAATACCAATCCCAGTGTCCACTTCCCTCCCTCCTCCAACATCCTCAGTTTCCCTCTCGCCACCCAGTCTACCTCTACAGCAGAAATTTTTTTGTTTTACTTTTTCTTTTTTCTTTTTAGACACTGTGGTTTACCCTACAGTTACTGATAGGGTGTCAGGCATATCACTTTACCTCCTCTAAGCACCCAGTCCTGACCAGAGGGACAACTTATCCTATTATTGTCATAGTGGTCCATTTCCTGACCTGTCCCTCCCTGCCACACATATAGTATCAAGCTTCCTATTAAGGGCCGGTTCTCCTGCTCTTGGCTTCTATTGCCTTTGGGTGTTCATTGTTTCTCTATGATGTTCCTTTATATCTCAAATATGAGTGAGATCATTCTGTGTCTGTCCAGTTCCCTCTGACTCATATCACTTAGCAGGATATTCTCCAGATCCATCCATGAATCAGCAAATTGCATAACTTCATCTTTCCTTATAGCTGAGTATTTCATGGTGTAGATGTACCATAGTATCTTTATCCAGGCATCAGTTTTGGGGCACTTGTGTTATTTCCAGATTCAGCTATTGTGACTAGTGCTGCAATGAACATAGGCAGGCAGGGGTCTTTATTGCATTGTTTTTGAGCCCTTGAGGTAAATTCTCAGGAATGGAATTCCTGGGTTGATTGAAGCTCTATTCCTACTTTTTTGAGGAATATCCATTTTGTCTTCCAAAGGCTGGACCAGTTGACATTTCCCATGAGCAGTGAATGAATGTCCCTTTTGACCCCATATCTATGACAACACTGGCTATGATTCTTGTTGATATGAGCCAGTCTCTGTGGTATGAAGTGGCATCTCATTGTTGTCTGATTTGCATTTCTCTGGTAATTAGTGATATAGATAATTTTTTCATAGTGCTTTTGGGCATTTCTATTTCTTCTTTTTTTTCTTCTTGGGGTCACACCCAGCAACGCAGAGTGGTTACTCCTGGCTCTGCACTCAGGAATTACTCCTAGTGGTGCTCAGGGTACCATATGGGATGCTGGGAATTGAACCCGGGTCAGATGCATGCAAGGCAAACACCCTACCCACTGTGCTATTGCTCCAGCCCCCTATTTCTTCTTTAAAGAAGTTTATGTTCATTTTTTCTCCCATTTTTTGATGGCATTGAATATATTTTCTTATAAAGTTCTACCAATGCTTTATTTGATTTTTTTTTCTTTTTGGGTCACACCCGGCGATGCACAGTGGTTACTCCTGGCTCTTCACTCAGGAATTACCCCTGGTGGTGCTCAGGGGACCATATGGGATGCTGGGATTAGAACCTGGGTCGGCCGCGTGCAAGGCAAACGCCCTATCTGCTGTGCTATCGCTCCAGCCCCAATGCTTTATTTTAATATCTTGGATACTAACTCTTTTTTTTTTAATGTAGGAGTATTGCTATTTATTAAGCCATTGACTAAGCTGATTGAATTGGGCATGAACTCCACATTACTTTTTTTTTCAATCACTGTGAGATACAGTTACAAAGCTTTCATGTTTGAAATTCAGCCGTACAATGATCGAACACCCATCCCCCCACCAGTGCATACTTTCCACCAACAGTGTCCACAGCATATCCCCCCACCCCCATCCCAGTCCTCATTCTGCCTCCATGACAGGCAATTTCTCCAATACTCTCTCTCTACTTCGGGGCATTATGTTTTGCTAGAATTTTCCCACCACTATTCATGCCTGCCTGCCAGGAGCAAATGCTAGATCATTTCTTATCTATTGCTCATTTTAAATATCATGGGTGCCATGGTCACACACTTCCGAAATCCTATATTGTAAGTGGTTGGGTTCCAGAGACATTTTTGTAGGGCACTAATCTATTTTGGGATTTAATTGGGTATCTCTGGACCAGGGCTGTTGGTGTGCTAAGATGGCACCTTGAGGCACACTGTGGGCATGACAGCCAGGCCAACGAACAGGCAAGGAGTCGGGGAGGGACAGCCTGATCCCTCTGCCATGGTGATTTAATCCTGGAAACCACATACCTGGGCCTTGCCTGTGGAAGCTCTTGGTTGCCAGGATTCCATCTGGAGTTAGGTGGGGAGACTGCACCTGCTCCATCAGGGTGCCCCGGTGAAATTGGCTTGGTATGGGACCTGGAGAGATCTCCGGCTCTGTGGTGTCTTCTGGGACTCATTGTTGTGTCTCTGGCTTTTGATCTCTTTCAAGATTTATTTATGGGTCTCTGAAGCAAGGCCAGTAATACAGTTCACAGGGTGACGCTGGAGTTGGTTCATGGGGGTGACTGCCTGTGCTTCCTGTGTATTGGAAGGTGGGAACAGGTAGCCCATCCCAACTCTGAGAAAGCCTGGAGAGTTCAGTCACAAAACCCCATACCCTAATTTTCAGCAGATTATATCTTGGTGAGGTCCAACCTGAGATGGTGGAGTCAGGCCGGGGGTATGGCAGTGATTTTGGATTTTGGAAGCAAGTGGCTACTGGGGGCTCTGCTTGGGCAGGCACAGGCCAACCTGACCCTCCCAATTTACCCATCTGTTCAGTCATTCGTGGGTCTGAGATTAACTGTGGTTTTTTATCTCTTTTGAGATTTATCTATGAGTCTCAGAGATAAGTCCAATAAATGAGCTTGATTAGCTGAGCCAGAGGTGGTTTGTGGATGTTGCTCCCACATACCTAACTTTTGGCCATTTAATTTCTTGGTAAACTTGGTCCCAAGTTGTTAGGGTCTGGCCAAAGGCACAACGGCAATTTTGGGGTGTCAGGAAGCCTGAAGGCACCATCAGGCTGCTGATGCACTCGCCCCACAGGTACAGGCTGATCTGTTGGCAGCAACATACCCCCCTAACTGAGCTGTTTTTTATAAATAAAGTTATATATTGTTCCATCAAAGTTTGACTTTTCTTGGTGAATAATTAAATAATTTTCTTGGTGAATAATTAATTTTATTGAGTTTGTTTTTATTTTTACTATATTCCCCCATTGTCTTTTGGCCTGGAGGGTCTTATTTGGTATGTGATAAATCTTAGGGATGTTCTTTTGCATATAATTTTCTTTTTCCTTTTTTTTTGCTTTTTGCTTTTTGGGTCACACCCAGCATTGCACAGGGATTACTCCTGGCTCGTGCACTCAGGAATTACCCCTGGCGATGCTTGTGGTACCATATGAGATGCTGGGAATCGAACCCAGGTCGGCTTCATGCAACGCTCCAGCCCCTAATTTTCTGTTTTGATCTTAATGATTTTGGTATTCTATCTTTATAACTCTGCTTCTGAGGTCTTCCAGTGAGTTTTTCATTTCATCTACCGAATTCTTTAGTTCTTCCATTTCTGCTAGTAATCATCTCATTTCTGCTCTCATATCCTCTTTATTGGCTTTTTATGTTATTGTTTCTTTGATCCCCTTAAACATCCTCCACATTTTCTCATCAGTACTGTCCTCTTTATTTACCAAGCATGTGGGATTCTGCACTGCTTTCCCATTTCATCTGTTAACAGTCTGTGAATTGACTGCCAGAGTGCTTTCTGCATGTTGTGGGAAGGGGAAGGATTGCACAGCTGTAGTAGTGCTGAGTTCTTTTGGGAGACCAAAAAATGCATCTGGTGCTTGTCCCATAAAGTTCACTGAACCTGTTGACTGTTGACACAGGGAGAAGGAGCTGGATAGGGTTCAGAAACACCTGGGATGAGTACACAGTGATTGTGGCTTCCAGGATTCTTGACCAAGATGTCCCACATTGACAGGGAGGTTCCCACACAAGACCTGTGATATTCACTGCCTCACCATCAGCTCTGTGAATGTTAACTCTGTTTCATACTTTATTTTTATTTTTAAATTTTATTTTGTGTAAAATTGTTCACAGTGATTTATTACATTTAATATTCCAACACCAATCCCACCACCATAACACCTTCCCACCACCATTATTTCCTATTTTCCCAACCACCACCCAAGTCTGCCCCAGTAGCAGGCCCAAAATGATTTATTTTGCATTGCTTGTTATGATTAATTCGCTAAAAATGATCAAAAAATTTCCTTAGAAGAATGTGTGTGCAGATTGTTGTATCTCACCGTAGAACCATTAAGTTTTTGTATAAGAGACTACTGACCTGTTGTTACAGGTTAAGCCTTGTGTGTTAATATTTTCTTAATCAAGATTGGTTGCCTTCTACTTTACATCCCGTCCAATGTGGTGTGCTACTCCTGGTATATCAGTAATGCAGAATAGAAGATGTTGCATGGCCATGTTTTCAGCCACGTGCTCCAGGAATTCTAAAATTTTGATGGGGTGATACAGCTCGGGTTAAATACAGCTGGATAATGACTTTGGAGTCCAAAAGCATCTCTGCAGCTCACTGATCTCTTTCGAGATTCATTTATGAGTTTCTGGATCGTGGCTGGTTAATAAGATTATTCTAGTGAGTTTATTCGACATGCAGTTCCTGAGCATGACTGCCAGGCTCCCGAAAGAACAGGTGGATGAGGAAAGGTCACCCATCCCCAACTCCATGGGAGTCTAGAGATTTTAGTCACAAAACCTGCACACCTGAGTTTTCCAACAGATTCATTTACTCTGATTTTCCCTCCTATCCTGTAAAAAACTTTTACTAAATTTTGAATTCAAACTCTTTTCTTTCTCTTTAATTTTTACATACATGACATTGAATGGTTAATAAAATGCTACATAGTATAATAGCTTTTAACATTTATAGGCTTCAGGTGTTGGAGCTGGAGTGATAGCACAGAGGGTAGGGCGTTTGCCTTGCACGTGGCCGACCCAGGTTCGATTCCCAGCATCCCATATGGTCCCCTGAGCACCGCCAGGAGTAATTCCTGAGTGCAGAGCCAAGAGTAACCCCTGTGCATCTCCAGGTGTGACCCAAAGCAAAAAAAAACAAAATAAACAAACAAAAAAAAAACCACCAAAGATGGGGGCTGAAGCGATCACACAGCAGGTAGGGCATTTGCCTTGTATGCAGCCAACCCAGATTTGATTCCCGGTATCCCATATGGTCCCCCAAGCACTGCCAGGAGTAACTCTTGAGTGCATGAGCCAGGAGTAACCCCTGTGTATAGGCTTCAGGTATATCACTTATCGCTGTATCACTGCCATCCCATTGCTCATCAATTTGCTCGAGCAGGTACCAATAACATCTCCATTATGAGGCTTGTTGTTACTATTTTTAGCATATCGAATACGCCATGGGTAGCATCAGGTGTACAGCATCTTATTCTAATGTCTGTACATCCTAGATCACAACCAACCCAAAGTCTAGTTTTCCTCCACCATCACCCAAGTAACTCTCCTTAACTCTTTTTACTACTCTTTAGTTTTTGTGGTTTGTTCTTATTGTTGTTGTTGCTGTTTTCTTTCACACTTTGTGGTTCTCAGGGCTTAATCCTGGCTCTAAACTCAGAGATCAGTCCTGGTGGGATTCTATGGATCATCTGAGGTACAGGGGAGCTAACTTTGGTCAGTCTTGTGCAAAGCAAGTGCCCTACCCACTATAGTTTTTCACTGGACCCTATATTCTTTGGGGTTTTTTTTTTTGCTTTTTTTGGGTCACACCTGGCGATGCACAGGGGTTACTCCTGGCTCTGCACTCAGGAATCACTCCTGGCGGTGCTCAGGGGACCATATGGGATGCTAGGAATTGAACCCAGGTTGGCCGCAAGCAAGGCAAACGACCTACCTGCTGTGCTATCACTCCAGCCCCCCTATATTCTTTGTTATTGTTGTTGTTTTGGGGCCACACCTGGCAGTGCTCAGGGCTTACTACTGGCTCAGGAATTAGTCCTGGCGAGGCTCAGGGGACCATATGGGATGCTGATGATTGAATCTGGGCTGGTTCATGCAAGATAAGTGCCCTGCCTGCTGTACTCTCTCTCTCTAGCCCCCTATTTTCTTTTTTTTTTTTAGATTTTATTTTATTATGATAAAAATCCTTCAATGAGATTTCTTCTTTTTGTCAATATTTGCTTAACCGATAAAGTAGTTCTCATTTTCTTTGCTCTGATTGCTCAAATTCCTGGCAACCACAATTCTATTTGATTTTATAAATTTTACCGTTTTATATATACTTCATGTCAGTGGAATCATGCATTATTTATCTTTCTGTGACTGGCATACTTCATTTACCATCAGTCCTCAGGGTTTGTCCATGTTGTTGCGTTGTGCAGTCTTGCCTTATTTTTTTAAGAATCAATGATATTGCATTGTACTAAAACTACACATCCTTTTATCTATTCATCTGTTCATCTGTCCACAGACATTGAATATGTTTCTTGACTGCAGTAAACAATACTATAATGAACACACCTGTGTTCATCTGTATTGATATCCTGATTTTGGTACTTGGGAATAAATAGCCAGAACTGAGGCTCTGTTGGGGTGGGTACTGCCCTGCTCTAGGGTGCCCCAGATGAGACTCAGTCTGATGTGGGGTCTGGAGGCATTCTTGGTCAATACTATTTTAAAGTATATATAAGCCAGATTATAATTATCCATTTATAACTGAGAGACATCTGGATTGATTCCACCTTTAGATTTTATATATGAGTAATATTATGAGTAATATGTCTGAGTAAACATTCTTATTTATGTTTCCATATGGATAGTCACGACTGGAGTGATAGCACAGCAGGTAGGGCGTTTGCCTTGCATGAGGCTGACCCGGATTCGATTACTCTGTCCCTCTTGGAGAGCCCTGCAAGCTACCAAGAGTATCCTGCCTGCATGGCAGAGCCTGGGAAGCTACCTGTGGTGTATTCGATATGCCAAAAACAGTAACAAGTCTCACAATTGAGACGTTACTGGTACCCACTCGAGCAAATCGATGAACAATGGGACAACAGTGCTACAGTGCTATGGATAGTCACATGTTTGCATTTCTCTTGGGTACATACATAGGAGAGAAATGCTAATGTGGTGACTCTGTATGTATTCATTTGAGGAACTGCAAGATTGTTTTCTCAAAAGTTACTACACTGTTTTACATGCATACCAACAGTAGGTGAATGTTCTGATCTTTCTGGTCCCACCACTTGTTATTGGAATATCCGACTACATATGAATGGGTGTCTCTTCTGATTTTTTTTTGTTGTTGTTGTTAAAAGATTGTGGTGAAGAGATATTATGGGGAATAAAGCACTTGCCATGCACATGGCCCATTGTGGTTGAATCCCTTGAACCACAATTGGTCCTCAAAACCCCACCAAGAATGGCCGCTGAGCATAGAGTCAGGGGTAAGTTCTGAGCACTGACAGATGTGGTCCCAAGCCTCAAATAAATATCTGAATTTATCTGATAAATTTATTAAAGAAATAAATGAAATATTGTGGTAGAGATGGTAAAAGAACCCAAAGGGCAGGGTTCCAATGGACAGTGGGAAAGGCTAATGGGAGAGATGCTCCCAGATCCCATACCAGGCTGAGTGTCATCCAGGGTAACCCGGGGCAGGGGGCAGGTGAGTCCCCCCCTACAATATTGGTGTTGGAATATTGAATGTAATAAATTATTGTGAATAACTTTATAAAAATAAAATTTAAGAAAAAAGAAAGGCTAATGGAACTTGGTTCATGAATGGGGTGTGCAATTAAGTCTATGACACTCAGCAAGTATTGCAATTAAAAAGATGTGTTGTGGGGGTTGGAGCGATAGCACAGCAGGTGGCCAACCTGGGTTCAATCTCCAGCATCCCATATGGTCCCTCAAGCACCACCAGGAGTAATTCCAGAGCATAGAGACAGGGGTAACCCTAAGCATCACAGGTGTGACCCACAAATCAAACAAACAAAAAGGTGCTCCTAAAACACATACAATGTTGGAAGCCAACTTGAATTCAATAAAAAAGTAATTTTAAATGTAAAATAGATTGCAAGAAACTGGATTATAGAAATGGACTGAGTCCACTTTGAAGCCTAAAGGGCAGGCAGGCAGGCAGGGAAGACAGGCAAAGAAATATCTGGGATGAATTGAAGCTGCTCTCCAGGTTTGGTTTTTTATTTGCATTTCTTTTCATCTTAAGTCTGTTAACAAGATCGTGTATGACCTGGAGAGATAAGGCAAAGGGGACAAAGGGGACAAAGACTCCTGCCTTGCTCCCTTGACAGTAGTGACCTCCTTTGACCACTTGCTGAGTGTGATCCTGAGCACAGAGTTGGGAGCAGGCCCTGAGCTCTGCTGGGTGTGGCACAACCACTCTTCCCAAAGGCAACCCCCAAATACAAACAACTTCATGTATCTTTCATCTTCTTGGTGTCCATTCCCAAGTACTGAATTTTGGGGATGCACTTGTAAGTAGAAAGGTTTTCCTTGATTTCATTCTTTCTGATTTAGTTGCTTGCATTTACAAATGAAAATAGTTTTTTTTAAAATATGTTCTTTAGAAGCCTGAAAATTAGGGGCCTATAATGTCTAGTAGGGTTTTTTTTTTGGTACTTATCTTTAGGGATTTTGTCTCTATTGGGTTATTTATTTATTTATTGCTTTTTGGATCACCATGGCAATGCTCAGGGGCTACTCCTGACTGCACTCAGGAATTACTCCTGGTGGTGCTTGGTGGACCATCTGAGATGCTGAGGATCAAACCCACATGGACCATATGCAAGGCAAGTGCCCTCCCTACTATGCTATCGGTCCAGCCCACATGTCTGGTTCTCTCTGCGTGGTCTATGCCTGACATCTGTAAATGACAACAGTTTGGCCTCTTTTCCAATTGTATTCCTTTTATTTTTTTCTCTGCCTAATTGCTCTAACAAGGACTTCCAATTTTAGGCAGATAATAATAGCGAATGTGGATATTCTTGGCGTACTCCTGGTCTTAAAGGAAACTTACCATTTTTCTCTATTGTATGAGTATGAAGTTTGTTGCATGTGGATTTACTATGTTGAAGTTTGTTCCTTCTGCCTCAAGTATGGGAGTTTGTTTGTTTTAAGTTTGGTGGCCACACCTGGCAGAAGTACTCAGGGACTACTCCTGGCTCTGTACTCAGGGGCCTCAGTGGTGCCAAAGATAGAATGGGAGTTGGCTGAAAACAAGGCAAGCGCTTGGCAGCACCTTCCCTCTCCCTGTACCACCCTTCTGTACCCTTATGGCAGTTTTTATTGTAAATAAATGTTGAATTCTCTGTCAGGCCAGAGTGATAGTACAGCAGGAGAGTACTTGCTTTATACACGACTAACCTGGATTCAATCCCCAGCACCTCATATGATTCCTCAAGCACCACCAGGAATAACTCCTGAGCACAAGCAGGAGTAAGCCTTGAGAACCCTGGGGTGTGGCCCCCTAAATAAAGAGACAATTTTTCTCTATTGAGATGGTTGTATGACTATGAGACTGACAAGATGCCTACTGCAGAGAGCCGAGCAAGCTACGGAGAGTATCTCGCCCACAAGGCAGAGCCTGGCAAGCTACCTGTGGCGTATTTGATCTGCCAAAAACAATAACAAGTCTCACAATGGAGACGTTACTGGTGCCCGCTCGAGCAAATCGATGAGCAACAGGATGACAGTGATACAGTGATACAGTGAGATGGTTGTATGGGTGTCAGGAAAGAGCCTCTCCAGCAATACTCAGGGGCTGAGGCTATTTCTGACAGTACCCAGCTCCGAGCGCAAAAGCCTGGTAAGTCAGTGCGGCAATTAGGTGATACTTTGCTGATGGAGCCCAGTGTGAACCCCCAAAGTTCTGTGTGAACCTCCAGCAGCTATCAAGACCACATGGTACTGAGGACTGAATTCAGGGTCTCATGCATACAACACGTGTTCCAGCCCTTAGAGCTATCTTCATAGCCCCAATCATGCTTTGGTTTTTGTTTCTGTTTTGGGATCACACCCAGTAGTACTCAAGATTTGATGGCCATACTTGGCCCTGTGCTCAGAGGCCACAGCTGGCAATGCTTGTGGGACCATACGTGATGCTGAGATTCAAACCATTGTCATCATTTCAGCTGCTGCTACATGCTAGGCAAGTGCCTCAGCCTATGTGCTATCTCTCTGGCCTACAGATCACATAGTTTGACTTTATTTTTGTTGTATGGGAGGGAGGGATTATTACATTCATTAATTTGGTTTTGTTGAACATTCCTTATATTCCTGGAATAAATAACACTTGATCATGACTTCCTTATATTCCTGGAATAAATAACACTTGGTCATCTTGTACTATCCATTTAATTTATTGCTAGATTTGCATCACTGACATTCTGTTGGGACTTTTCATTTATGTTAATTATGAATATTGATATTTAGTTGATTGGCTTGTTTGTTTTTGTGATTTCCCTATTTTCTACTATAGTAATACTGACCTTATGAGTGGTGTTTGGAAAATTTGTCTTCTCTTCAATTTTTTTATCTTATTTATTTATGTATTTATTTGGTTTGGGAGCCACACCCAGTAGTGCTCAGAGGTTCCTCCTGGTTCTGAATTCAAAAATGACTCCTGGTTGGGGCTGGAGTGATAGTACAGCAGTACAGCATTTGCCTTGCATGTGGCCTGTCTGGGTTCGATCCCCAGCATCCCATATGGTCCCCTGAGCACTGCCATGAGTGATTCCTGAGTGCAGAGCCAGGAATAACCCCTGAGCATCACAGAGTGTGACCCCCCAAAAAATTTTTTAAATCACTCCTGGCAATGCTTGGGGAACCATATAGAATACCAGTGATCGAACCTGGGTTAGCTGCATGCAAAGCAAGCACTCTTCTCACTGTACTATCTTTCCAGCCACCTCTTCAATTTTTAAAAAGGGCTTGAGAGGGTTGGAGAGGTAGAACAGCATGGAGGACATTTGCCTTACACACATCCAACCTGGGTTCAATCCCCAGCACCACATATGATCGTCCAAGCCCCACCAAGAGTGATCCCTGAGTACACTGTGAGACCCAACAAAAAAATTTTTGGAGACCCCCCCAAAAAATTAATAATAGAAGTTTAAATTTAAAAAAACTCCTCTTGACTAATACCCAAGAACTGTAGAAATAAGTACCAGGAGGTTGACCCCATGGCTTCGAGGCTGGCCTCACGTTCCGGGGAAAGGGCAACTCAGAGAAGCGATCACCAACTACATTGTAGTCGAAGGCCATGTGGGGGAAGGGAGTTGCGGGCTGAATGAGGGCTAGAGACTGAGCACAGCGGCCACTCAACACCTTTATTGCAAACCACAACAGCTAATTAGAGAGAGAGAACAGAAGGGAATGCCCTGCCACAGTGGCAGGGTGGGGTGGGGGGGAGATGGGATTGGGGAGGGTGGGAGGGACGCTGGGTTTACGGGTGGTGGAGAATGGGCACTGGTGAAGGGATGGGTTCCCGAACTTTGTATGAGGGAAGTATAAGCACAAAAGTGTATAAATCTGTAACTGTACCCTCACGGTGATTCTCTAATTAAAAATAAATAAATTATAGGGGCTGGAGCGATAGCACAGCGGGTAGGGCGTTTGCTTTGCACGCAGCCGACCCGGGTTCGATTCCCAGCATCCCATATGGTCCCCCAGCACTGCCAGGAGTAATTCCTGAGTGCAGAGCCAGGAGTAACCCCTGTGTGCTTCTGGGTGTGACCCCAAAAAGCAAAAATAAATAAATAAATAAATAAATTATAAAAAAAATAATAAAATTATTAAGCTGTAAAAAAATAAATAAATAATAAAAATAAATTTAAAAACTCCTCTTTCCCTGCCGTCGTGGAACTGCGCGAAGGCAGAGGCTCGGGTGCGTTCAAGATTGGCTCCACCCGTAATCCACTGCCATGACCGAGGAAGGCACTGCTGCTGGAGGTGTAATGGACGTGAATACTGCACTGCAAGAGGTGCTGAAGACTGCCCTAGTCCTCAATGGCCTCACACGTGGCATCCACGAAGCCGCCAAAGCCCTAGACAAGTGCCAAGCCCATCTTTGTGTCCAACTGTGATGAGCCTATGTATGTCAAGTTGGTGGAGGCACTTTGTGCTGAACACCAAGTCAACCTAATTAAGGTTGATGACAAGAAACTAGGGGAATGGGTCGGCCTCTGTAAAATTGACAGAGAAGGGAAACCCTATAAAGTGGTTGGTTGCAGTTGTGTTGTGGTTAAGGACAATGGCGAAGAATCACAGACCAAGGATGTCATCGAGGAATACTTCAAATACAAGAAATAAATAATTCTGGCTCTTAAAAAAAATAAATTAAAAAAAACTTAAGCAAGACAAGGTGGGAAATGGTACAAGTATGGCATCAACACAATGCTATCGTCACTACATTCTCTTTCCTTCTAGTGTTTCGGGTGGTCCCTGTGGGGGCTTGTGAATCATGCTGAGGTCACCTGATAGTTTATGCTTGTGTGTGGTATTGAAAATCATCTATACTAACTTTATCATTCTATAATCTTGTTGATTTTTTCCTTTTTTTTTTTTGCAAACCCACTTTTTTCTAGGACTGTGACAAGTTAGAAGAAATACCTGAGGAGGTAGCCACATGGGAAGGGTGAAGAGCTATGTGCACCCATGGACGATTCAAGTTCACACACCAGTGTTGATGTAGACAAAGGATTTGCTATTACTTTCATCGTTCTTCTCTTTCTGTTCTTAATAATGGTGATTTTTCGGTGTGCCAAGTTGGTGAAAAGTCCTTATGAGGCCAGTTCCATAATCACAGAAGTGTCTTTGGACTGAGCTATGAAAAATCTGGTAGCGGATGGGGTTGTGCCTGGACAGAAAAGTGCAGGCTGGGTATGTATGAGATCTAAGTTCAATCCCTGGCACCACACAAACAGGAAAGAAGTAAGGGAGGGAGGGAGGCAGGAAGGGAGGGAGGAAGAGTGGAAGTGAGGGAGGGAGAGAGGGAGGGAGGGAAGGAGGAAGGATGGAAGAGAGGAAGGGAGAGAGGGAAGGAGAATGGGAGGGAGGGGAGAGAAGGGAAGGAAACTTTAAATATAATTGCAATATTGATTGCAAAATACATTCTAATTTCAGTTATATTAAAATATAAAATTAATGTACATCTTAGAATTGATAAGCTGTAGTACTACTAGTTAGTTCAACTCTGTGACAGTGAAGCATAAATGTGTATATTAAATGTTATCTAAACATGTGTATTATATATTCTCTAAGCATAAATATGCATATTGGAGGTTAAATAAATATGTATATTAAAGATTCTCTAAGCATAGATGTATATGTTAAAGGTTATCCAAATGATTGAGCATTTAAATAAAGATTGAAGAAAAGAGGCATCTAGGCCACCAACTTAGCCTCAGTACAACTTTGGCTGAAAAGGATACTTGCACAGATAAAAATGCTCCAGTCAGTCATAAAGGCCAAACTTTATGACAACGGAGATACAGATATCCCCCTGGCTGGTTGATGACAAAGGATGAACAAAGGAATGGGGGCCACCAGACTGGTGGTAATCAGTGGCCATTTATTCAAGTCTCACAGGGTTAGTTATAGGGAAATCATGAAGGGTTGGGGGTTGCAATACACACGGGTGTGGTTAAACATTATCATATACAATAAAGAAATATAAAGCCCGGGACTGGAGCAATAGCACAGCGGATAGGGCGTTTGCCTTGCACGCGGCCGACTCAGGTTCAATTCCCAGTGTTCCATATGGTCCCCTGAGCATCGCCATGAGTAATTCCTGAGCACAGAGCCGGCAGTAACCCCTGTGCACTAGGAGATACTGAAAATCTCATCTCATCAAAGTATTTAGCACTCTAGAGTCCTGCTATGAGATCTGCCCAACAGTGGAATTCCATATAAGAGTGTATTGCTTTCTGGGCTGGAGTGATAGCACAGCAAGTAGGGTGCCTTGCATGCGGCTGACCCAGGTTCAAACCCCAGCATCCCCTATGGTCCCCCGAGCACCGCCAGGAGTAATTCCTGAGTGCAGAGCCAGGAGTACCCCTGTGCATTGCCAGGTGTGACCCAAAAAGAAAAATAATAAAATTTTTAAAAAAGAGTGTATTTCTTTCTTTGTGACAAATCTCCAGGCTTTCTCAGAGTTGGGATGAGCTACCTCCCCCTACTTCCCAATACTTCTGGAAACACTGGCAGTCACGCCCATGAACCAACTCCAGTACCACCATGTAAGCTACTGGCCTTGCTTCAGAGACCCATAAATAAATCTCAAAAGAGATCAAAAGCCACAGTTAATCTCAGATCCACACATGACTGAACAGACTGGTGTAAATCAGAGGGGGCATGTTGGCCTGGTGTCCTCCCAAGCAGAGGCCCCCAGAGCTGCTTGCTGCCACAATTCAAAATTGTCCCCATGCCCCTGGCCTGACTCCACTGTCTCAGGATGGATTTCACTGAGACATAATCTGCTGAAAATTCTGGTATGCGGGTTTTGTGACTGAAATCTCCAGACTTTCTTGGAGTAGGGGAGAAAATAGGGAAGAAGTAGTTCACCCCCTGAACTTCCAGAGGCTTCAGCAGTCACATCTACACCCCAAAGCGACCACCCAATTAGAAAGCTACTCCAGCTTTAATCTGCTTACCATCTCGATAAGAATACCAAATGCCCTGAACAAACACTGTGACCTCTTTTTTTAAAAAAATTTTTAAATTTTATTGAATCACCGTGAGATAGTTACAAGCTTTCATGTTTGGGTTACAATCTCACAATGATCAAACACCCATCCCTCCATCAGTGCACATTCCCCACTACCAATATCCAGGGTATACTCCCCCTTTCCCACCCTCCCCCTGCCTCTAAGGCAGACAATATTCCCCATATTCTCTCTCTACTTTTGGACATTACAGCTTGCAACACAGACACTGAGAGGTCATCATGTTTGGTCCATTATCTACTTTCGGCATGCATCTCCCATCCCAATTGGTTCCTCCGGCCATCATTTTCTTGGTGATCCCTTCTCTGTTCCATCTGCCTTCTCCCTCTGCTCATAAAGCAATCTTCCAGCTATGGGGCAATCCCCCTGGCTCTTGTATCTACCATCCTTGGGTGGCAGCCTCATGTGATGCTACCCTATACTCCACAAATACAGTCCTTCTATGTCTGTCCCTCTCTTTCTGACTCATTTCACTTAGCATGATACTCTCTATGTTTATCAATTTAGAAGCAAATTTCATGATTTCATCTCTCCTAACAGCTGCATAGTATTCCACTGTGTGCTATACCAAAGTTTCTTTAACCAGTCATCTGTTTTAGGGCACTTGGGTTGTTTCCATATTTTGGCTATTGTGAACAGTGCTGCAATGAATATATAGGTACAGATGTCATTTTTACTGTGCTCCTTTGCATCCTCGGGATATATTACCAGAAGTAGTATTGCGGGGTCATATGGAAGCTCAATTTCTAGTTTTTGAAGGACTGTCCATATTGTTTTCCAGAACAGCTGGACCCATCGGCATTCCCGCCAACAGTGAAGGAGTGTCCCTTTTTCCCCACATCCATGCCAGCACTGGTTGCTTTTGTTCTTTTGAATGTGTGCCAGTCTCTGTGGTGTGAGATGATATCTCATTGTTGTTTTGATTTGCATCTCCCTGATGACTAGGGGTGTAGAGCACTTTTTCATGTGCCTTTTGGCCACTTGTACTTCTTTTTTGAGGAAACTTCTGTTCATTTCTTCTCCTCATTTATTGGTGGGGTTGGAGGTTTTTTTCTTATACAATTCTACAAGTGTCTTGTATATCCTGGATATTCAATATCAGATGGGTATTGAGTAAATATTCTTTCCCATTCTGTGGACTCTTTCTGTATTTTGGTCACTGTTTCTTTTTCTTTTTTTTCTTTTTTTTTTTTTTTTGGTTTTTGGGTCACACCTGGCGATGCACAGGGGTTACTCCTGGCTCTGCACTCAGGAATTACTCCTGGCGGTGCTCAGGGTACCATATGGGACGCTGGGATTTGAACCCGGGTCGGCCGCATGCAAGGCAAACACCCCACCCGCTATGCTATCACTCCAGCCCGGTCACTGTTTCTTTTGAAGTGCAGAAACTTCTTAGTTTGATGTAATCCCATTTGTTTATGTTTGCTTCCACTTGCATGGTCAGTGCTGTTTTGTCCTTAAAGATGCTTTTAGCTTCAATGTCATGGAGAATTCTGCCTACATTTTCTTCTATGAACCTTATAGATTCATGTTTGATATTGAGGTCTTTAATCCACTTTGATATGACTTTTGTGCCTGGCATTAGACAGAGGTCATAGTTCATTTTTTTGCAGGTAGCTATCCAGTTTTCCCAGCACCACTTGTTGAAGAGGCTTTCCTTGTTCCACTTTGCATTTCTTGCTCCTTTGTCAAAGATTAAATGGCCATATATTTGGGGGTCTGTGACAGGATATTCAACTCTGTTCCATTGGTCTGCAGGTCTTTTTTTTATCCCAATACCATGCTGTTTTAGTTACTACTGCTTTTCTGCTTTTTTTTTTTTTTTTTGCTTTTTGGGTCATACCCAGCGATGCTCAGGGGTCACTCCTGGCTCTGCACTCAGGAATTACCCCTGGCCGTGCTCAGGGGATGATATGGGATGCTGGGAATCGATCCCGGGCCGGCCGCATGCAAGGCAAATGCCCTACCCGCTGTGCTATCACTCCAGCCCCAGTTACTACTGCTTTGTAGACACTGTGACCTCTTAGAACCTGTATTGCAAACTATAATGCACAAAGGAGAAAGAGAGAGAGAGCAAGAAAGAGAGTGCCTCCCATAGAGGCAGGCTGGGGTGGGGGGTTGGGGGTCGGGGGTTGGTGGTAGGGAAACAGGGGACATTGGTGGTGGGAAATGTGCACTGGTGGAGGAATGGATGCTTGGATGATGGATCATTGTATGACTGAAACCCAATTATGTAGAGCTTTGTAATGGTCTATCCCACGGATATTCAATTAAAAATTTAAAAAATAAGTAATGTGGAGTTCATGCCCAGTTCAAACATCTTAATCAATGGCTGAATAAATAGCAGTACTCCTACAACAAAAGAGAGAGAGAGAGAGAGAGAGAGAGAGAGACAGTATTGCTTTTTCCTGTCCTTAGCCAGTATCCATTTAAACAATCATCTTAAACTTACTTCTTAATAATTTTTCTAGTCATTTTGTTTGGATATAGTAAGAGATATATTAAGCTGAAAGGGTGAGTCTTCCTGCAGACATCTCATTATATATCCCAGACTACAGTCCTCAGGCAAAGTTAGTCTTTCCTAACCCCTGTAGGGTCCTTATTCTGTTACTTCTTTTGGAGTCATAAACTCTGTTTATGACTGAGCTCTTAACTTATACTTCTTATGATGCTTAGCCTGTTCCTTTCCGGTGCCAGGGTAGTTTACGGATTGCTCTAGGTCCATGCTTGTCTCCTGCTGGGACCCACCTTTTGAGATGTTAAGAACTAAGGGCAACTGAGACCGCTGCCGAGATGTGACCCCAGGGGCCCCACGCGCGTGCGGCTCCTCCACAGCTGCACGAGCGTGAATCCAGACCCAGCTGAACCAACTTCAACATGGGCAGCTCCTTGCAGATTGTCTCCAGCCAGAGAACTAAGCCGCAACCCCATGCCCGCCCAGGAGGGGAAAGGTATTTCTCTCTCTCGCCTGTCCCTTCCCGGGGATGAAGGGCGTGGGGACGCCATATTATGACGACCACAGATGGGATTTTACGACAAAAACTGCAGCAAAAGGGCGCAAGGGTGCTCTTGGGAAGGTGGGAGGCACGGGCCCCTCCCACCGCTGCCGAGATGTGACCCCGGGGGGCCAAACGCGCCTGCGGCTCCTCCGCAGCTGCACGAGTGTGAATCCAGACCCAGCTGAACCAACTTTAACATGGGCAGCTACTTGCAGATTGTCTCCAGCCAGAGAACTAAGCCTCGACCCCATGCCCGCCCAGGATGGGAAAGGTATTTCTCTCTCTCTCCTGTCCCTTCCCAGAGATGAAGGGCGTGGGGACCGCCATATTATGATGACCAAAGATGGGGTTTACAAGCTTGCAATGATCGAATATCCGGAAGAAATCTCCCTGGACTTAGTTGTTAAAGTACAGAAATACAAAACCGCGCAGCCTCTACTGCGGCCGCATGACCTCATTTCTCTTCACAACAGGTCTGACTCTAGTGGGGTGCTCCTAATAATAATGGTGAGGTCTGTGTTGAAATATTGAATGTAACCAAAGTAAATAGAAAACAAAGTGAAATTTATCAGTTACAAGGCAGGGGGGTGTGGGGGTGGGCGGGATGGGAGGTGTACTGTTGGGGTTTTTTTTGTCTTCGGTGGTGGGATATGGGCACTGGTAAAGGGATGGTTGTTTCAGCATTGTATGACTAAGACTTAAGCCTGAAAGCATTGTAATTTTCCACATGGTGATTCAATAAAATAAAATTAAAAAAAAAAAAGAACTAAGGGCAACTGATGCTTTAAATCAAGTAAATACGACAAACGCCCAGGAATATTATCCGGAGTCAATTAACTCCCATGTTACAAAAGCATAGCATTAACTGTCTTCCTGCATTGTAGGATAACATTGCCACAGGAAGCTTAGGTTTATTTGTGTTACTCCCCATCACAGTGCTCCCAGTCCTCTGTTTATTTGTAACCTCTTTCTTTGTGCTCTGTTGACTTGTAAATATTGTTTTCCTCTTCTCCTTAAGTCCTTTGCATAGTTTGTTCAGATCAATGTCCTTTTTGTATGGGCACAGGAAGACAGTAAATGCTATGCTTTTGTAGCATGGGAGTTAATTGACTCTCAGTGATATTTACCTCCTGGCATCTGTTCTCTCAACTTAAGCCTCAGTTGCCCTTACTTCCCAGCCGCCCAAAAGCTGGGTCCTGACAAGGGACTGGATGGACACAGGGCAAGCAGTGAGCTATGTGCTACCCTGGCATTGAGATGGGCCTGGCCAACGTGCCATTACGCTCAACTATAACTTAAGAGCTTGGTCGTGGACAAATTCTGTCATGATCCAAAAAGTAATAACTAGATTCGGACCCTGCTAGGGTTAGGAATGATTCATCTGGCCTGAGAATTGTAGTCTGAATCTGTGGCGAGATGTTCCCAGGAGAGCTGCCCTACAAGCCTCAATGTATCTCTTTTTTTTTTTTTAATTTTTATTTTTATTTTATTTTTTTTTTGAAATATTTTATTGAACCACCGTGAAAACAAAAAAAAATACAAAGCTTTCAGGTTTAAGTCACAGTCAAATACTGATTAAACCACCATCCCTTCACCAGTGCACCCGTTCCACCACCAAGAACCCCAATAAACCCCCCTCCCACCCCTCCCCCCATCTAAGTAGCTGATGATATTCCCATTATTCTCTCTACATATTGAGTACATTTCATATTTCCATACAGAACTCACTATTGTTGATTGGAAATTTTCCCCAACAATCAGGCCTGCTGAATAAGCATCATCTAATAATTTCTCTTCCTTGGTAAAGGTGGAGATTTTGAGTCCGCGCGGCCGCGATAGCCGTTTTGGGTTTCTAATATTTTAGCTCAGTTCACAGTCAAAATGGATGGCTGCAAGAATCTGCTCTGGTGCCAAAATGGGTTAGGAGACCTCAGGATCACAGTCAGTAGGCGGGAGGCTCTGCTTCTCGTGCCGCGGCTCTTGGTTCATCTCTGGGCGGAAGGCGCGCCGGGAACACCTCCCCTCCCAGGATCACCTACAGGCTACGTCACTAAAGAGAGTCCTACCTCCTGGTGTAGGGGTCTTAGAGGGTGGCTCTCACCGCGTGGCTGCCGCCGCTGCCGCCATTTTCGCTCAGAAAAATGGGGTGGAGAGGAAAAAAATCCCTTCCCGGGCTGCACGAGGTTGTAGTTCAGTTCGCAGTCAAAATGCATGGCTGCAAGAATCTGCTCTGGTGCCAAAATGGGTTAGGAGACCTCAGGATCACAGTCAGTAGGCGGGAGGCTCTGCTTCTCGTGCCGCGGCTCTTGGTTCCAAGCCTCAATGTATCTCTTACTGTGCCCATACAAAAATAACTTCTTGAGATGCTAGGAGAAGATGAATACCCCTAGAAGGTGTTTCCATCCTTGAGCTTGATGGGCAGTCAGGAAGGGCTTTGGAATACCTCTAAATGGTGTTTCTGCCCTTGAGCCTGATGGGCAGTCAAGTAGGGCTTTCTTATGTTGATTTTGCTACCAGACTGGGTGTAGTGTGGGCCCAGAGGGCGAGGGAGAGGGGTGGAGAGATGAGTGGGGAGAGGCAGAAAAGGGGAGTCAGGGAGTCGGAGGAGAATCGGTCAGAGTCAGAATACAGAGGTCAGAGTCAGGGGCAGAATCTGGAGAGCAGGGATCAAGGAATGAGGGGCTAGGAAGGAAGAGTGTGAAAGATGAGAGAGAGGAGAGATTGAATAAACGGCAACTAATCAGCAACTAGTTTGGTCCTTGTTCTTCCTTTGCCTGCCCATCGCCAACAGCCATCCTCATCCAGTCCATACACAGCGGCTCGAGAGCACCAAATGCGGGCGGCTCGAGAGAGCCACCTGGAGAGCCCACGAACACACATCCCTCCCCGTGTGTATTTTTTACACTGCGTCTATGCAAAAAGGATATTGCTCTAGAATAAACTATTCAGAGGACATAAAGGAAAGAGAAAAGCAATAGATATAAAATATATACACAAAATCCAGAGCCCTCAGAAAAATTTGACTTTATAAGTCACAGGGTTCGATTTGGGGATATTTGTGACAGATAGGGGGAGGAAAAAGCACAAAGGAGGTTAAAGATAAACACAGAGGATTGGGAGTGCCTGGTGGATTTGGGTGTGACTTGGGAGCACTGTGCTTGGAGTAACCCTATAAACCTAATCTCCCTGCAGGCAGGAGAAAGGACAAGCCAATATTATTTCTTAAAATGCTTAGAACTGTGATCCAAAACATAGCCTTTTGGTGAACGTAAAGAACCACTGTATTGACATCATTTGGGCTTCTAGCAGGATGTGAACCAGTGTGGACACTTCAGAGGTCTATGTATTCTCAGGAGTCCATGCTGGTCCAGGTGTTTGCAGCAATACCTGATGTGGCGGAGACAGCTTTAACTATGCCCTGCAGAGTCTTTGTATTTCTCTCAGTTCATGACACCTCCCTTCTTTGGAGAGTTAGCCCTCCAGATTATTTGAAAATGGAGTGAGGGACACAAAGCCTTCTTGTGCAGACATTAGCCCTTGATTCTAACAGAACAAATGATGCTCTATTGGTGTAACTAAGGGGGAGAAATGGAGGGAGATGATGTTCACCCTGATTTGAAAAAATTGGGGGCAAAGGTTGGCTAAAGTGAAAGCAGAAGATTGATGTCAGCACTTAGAGAATGTTTCCTAAATAAATTCAAAATTAACAGTTTTCCACGCCTTTAAAGTATTTGGGACAAACACATGCTGAATGAGAATGTGGCTTCGATCACTAGAGAGCTGCAGGTGTGGGCAGGATATGGCTCAATAGCAGTGCACTTGAGTGGCCTCTGTGAGGACCTGGGTTCAATGCCCCTCACTGCATGGTTTCCTGAGCATCACTGAGGTAGAAGCATCCCCTGAGCACTGCTAGGTGTAAAAAAAAATGACAGAGACAGAAATGCAAAGAATGATCTGTAGGTTTGCTATTATCTGACTTTGGCCAGCAACCTATGCTTGAAAACTACGCATCAGTTCCGAGGAAAGTCGTGCCCTGTGATGCAAGAGGAAGACGAGTAAGCTGGGGTTTGCTGGCCCACTGACCTATATGACACTGTGCTCAGGAGAGAAGGCAGCTCACATGGACAGAAATACTCCCAATCCTGTGGGAGGCACCAGCCACAGACCTTGAGTTTGTCTGGGTTTAGGGACCACATTGTCTTAGTTCATCCAATGTTTTAAAATATATATATATATATGTATATTAGAAGACATATCCACAGCCAGGGGTCTAGGAGGACTGATCAATGGTTGGAATCAACCACAAGTGTGTGGGGGGCAGAGGGTAGATAAGATAGAGAAGAGACCAGTATGACAATAATAACTGGAAATGATCACACTGGACAAGTACTGAGTGTTAAAAGCAGGTAAAGGGATATACTGGAAAATTTTTTAGAAGGAGGAGGAGGAGGAGAAAAAGGAGAAGGAGGAGGAGGAGGAGGAGGAGAAAAAGGAGGAAGAGGAAGAGGAAGAGGAAGGAGAAGGAGGAGGAGGAGGAGGAGAAGAGGAGGAGGAAGAAGAGGAAGAAGAAGAAGAGAAGAAGAGGAAGAAGAAGAGGAAGAAGAAGAAGAAGAGGAAGAGGAGGAAGAAGAAGAAGAGAAGAAGAGGAAGAAGAAGAGGAAGAGGAGGAAGAGGAAGAGGAGGAAGACGAAGAAGAAGAAGAAGAAAAAGAAAAAGAAGAGGAAGAGGAGGAAGAGGAAGAGGAGGAAGAAGAAGAAGAGGAAGAGGAGGAAGAGGAGGAAGAGGAAGAGGAGGAAGAAGAAGAAGAAGAAGAGGAGGAAGAGGAGGAAGAGGAAGAGGAGGAAGAAGAAGAAGAAAAAGAAGAAGAGGAAGAGGAGGAAGAAGAAGAGGAGGAAGAGGAAGAGGAGGAAGAAGAAGAGGAAGAAGAGGAGGAAGAGGAAGAGGAGGAAAAAGAAGAGGAGGAGGAGGAGGAGGAAGAAGAAGAAGAAGAAGAAGAAGAAGAAGAAGAAGAAGAAGAAGAAGAAGAAGAAGAAGAAGAAGAAGCTGAAACCAAATTATGAACAGCCTTGTAAAGATCTATCTCAGTGATTCAATAATAAAATCTTAAAAGAAAACTCTTGGGAATTCTGAAAAAAAGAAAAAAGAAACTCCTATAACAGGGGTTGGACAGATAGTACATGGTGAGATGCTTGCCTTGTATGTGGCTGATCTGGGTTCAATCCCTGGCATCCTATATGATCCCCAAGCCCCACCAGGCGTAATCCCTGGGCACAAGTCATGGATAATCCCTGAGTTTTTCCCAAAACACAAAATAAAACTCCTGGAACATACATGATATGCGCACGCACAAACAAACATGCGCACATGCGTGAACACGCAAGCCAAGGAAAACAGTAATTTTTCTAGTCTTACATCCATATAATGAACATCTTTTCCCTAAATCTAAGCTAATCTATACAATTTACCCACTTTTTAATGAGAATGACAGTCAGTTTGTGCAAAAAAAAAATTGATAGCTTTTAGTTACAAAAAAAAAAAAACCAACACCTCAGGGCTGGAACGATAGTACAGTAGATAGGTAAGATGCTTCCTTTGGTTTGAGCCTCATCCTTCAAACCCCATCTCCACCCCTAGCCTCTGCCAAAACTTCAGGAATGATCCCTGAGCACTGCCAAATGTGGCCCCAAAATGAAACAAAACAATCTTGAATTGTTGAATTATTGATTACAGAGTAATAAAAATTTTTATAAGATGTTTGAATGAGGGGGCTGGAGTAATAGCATAGCGGGTAGGGCGTTTGCCTTGCACGCGGCCGACCCAGGTTCAATTCCCAGCATCCCATATGGTCCCCCGATCACCGCCAGGAGTGATTCCTGAGTGTAAATCCAGGAGGAACCCTTGAGCATCGCTGGGTGTGACCAAAAAAAAAAAAAGCGAACAAAAAAAAAAGATGTTTGAATGAGGACTGGAGAGCAAGCTCAAGGGGCGAGAGCACCTGCTAGAAGACCAAAGGCAGGACTCAGTTCCCAGCACAGTGTCTTCTCCCAGGACACACGCTCACACACTACACACACACACACACACACACACACACACAGAGTCATACACAGATACATAATAACATACACATATACAGTCACACACTCATACACAATCATACATACACATACATATACAGTCACACACATAATCACATACATACTCAGACACTCAACACATATACACAATCATAACACTCTACACATATGCACATCACATAGTCACACATAATCACACATATATAATCACACACTACACACACATTCACAGACAGTCACACACATATACAATCACACATACACACTCACACACATCCACAGACACAGTCATACACACATATACAATTACACACTTCATACACATTCACTGACACAGTCACATACACATGTACAATCACACATACACACTCACACACACATCCACAGACACAGTCACACACATATACAATCACACATACACACACTCACACACATCCACGGACACAGTCACATACACATATACAACCACACTCTACACACACGCTCACATTCACAGCTACAAAGCCACACATACATGCACAATCACACACAGACACTCTACACACAGCCACACACATGTACACAATCACACATACATACACTCACAGACACTACACACACACCTTCACACACATAAACTTTCACACACACATGTCTAATTGGATGCTAATGATCAAACTTCAGAAGCTTCCATGCGAGCTGTGCATTTTGAGTTTTGCTTTCTTTTGATTTTTTTGCCTCCTAGAGGATGCTGGGGGCCCAAGGTGCAGCTGCACACATGACAAAGCAACTGTCCTCATAGATGAGCCATGGACTTCTCAGTCGGCCACCATTCTCCACCACGTCATTTTGTTATCTTCCTGGTGCTTAACAAAATCTATGAGTTTTTAACTGCTGATAGCTCCTTTTTCCCTATTTGAGTTACTCAGCAGTCTAGAAGCACTGACCTAACTTCCATTCACTCAATCTCATTAAGGAGAAAATCATTTGGTATTCCACAGGCCTGGCCTCTGTGCTAGGGATTTTCATAACCAAGTAGGGATCTATGGTTTTCCCATATATCACAGAAGACAGAAGGGAATGTGGATCACTGAGAAATTCTATCAGTTCTTTACTGCATTAGATTATTAAATTAGCAACAGGATCCAGAGACAAGGAGGTAGCCCAAGTACAACACCAGTACCTTATGGCTCCCATGCTGATTGGAGCCACCCCAGGACAGAGAGCCAGGAGAGTAGCCCCTGAGTATCTCGAGGTATAGCCCAAATAATAAAATAAAACTAAAAGTAGGGCCAGAGCGATAGTACAGTGGGGAATGCACTTGCGTTGCATGTGCTGATCTTGGTTCAGTCCCCAAAATGCCATATGGTTCACCGAGCCCCATATGTTCTATTCCTGAACAGAGTCAAGAATAAGCCCTGAGTGCAGAGCCGGAAGTAAGCCCTGAACACTTGGTGTGACCCCCCCAAACAAACAAACAAATAACAACAATATATATATACATATACATATGCAATAGGGCCAGAGAAATAGTACAGGGATGAAGGATCTTGTTTTCTGCATGCCCGATCTTAGTTTGATCCCCAGCACTGCATATGGTTCCCCAAACACCACCAAGTGTGATCCCTGAACACAGAACCAGGAGTAAGCCCTGAACACTGCCAGGTATGACCCCCTATCCCCCATAAATCTATATATATATGTGTATGTGTTATGTATATATATGTATATATACATATATAAGCTTTCTACCTCAAAAATTTGTAAAATGATGGGGCAAGAGTGATAGTACAAAGGGTTGGGTGTTTGCCTTGTATGCGGCCAACCAGGGTTTGATCTCGGGCATCCATATCCAGGGAACTGCCAGGAGTAATTCCTGAGCACAGAGCCAGGAGTAACCCCTGAACACCAAAACAAAACAAAGAAAAAGTAAAATGTTACAGCAGATAAGGCACTTTTCTTGCATTCATATGACCTGGGTCTAATTCCGGCATCCCATGTGGCTCTCCAAGCACCACCAGAAGTGACTCCTGGTTAAAGAGCCAGGATTAATTTCCTGAGCATCACCAGGTGTGGCTCAAAAACAACCAAAAAACAATCTGTACAATGTAAATGACTTGAGTTCTTTATGTCAGGGGTTGATCATCTCTGAAAGACATCAGCCTTTTCTAGGGAACAGGGCCAAACTCTACGGTGCTCAGGGGCTCTCCCCAATTCTGTGCATGCAGGTTGGTCCCAGTAGTACTCAGAGCTGGGCCTCAAGCATGGCACGCATGTGCTCTGTCCTTTGCACTCACTCTCTGGCCGTGATAGTGGCTGCAGGGCCTGTTCTACAAGCCTGAGGCCGCAGGTCCATTCCCACTGCAGTTGCCCCACATCATCCGGGCAAGAGTCCTACTGGCACAAGCAAAATTTCTAATCACGGCACAGTCAGGCATGTGTGAAAATTGCAACTAAGACCATGATACTCAGCAAGCGTTGCAATTATAAATGTGTGTTGTGGGGACTGAAGCAATAGTACAGCAGTAGGGTGCTTGCCTTGAACACTACCAACTTGGGTTTGATCCCAGGCACCCGATATGGTCCCCCAAACACAGCCAGGAGTTATCCCTGAGCACCCTATATGGTTCCCTAAGAGCTGCCCACAGTGCTCCTGAGCACAGAGTAAGGCCACCAGGGTGTGCTTTCGAAACAACAAAAAGATATGTGAGCACCATAGCTAAGAGCACATCTTCCCTGCAGAGCCTGATCTCAAGCAGAGCAATGAACATTTGCGCTCCCAGCAAGCACTACAACCAAACCCACAAATAGCACCACCAAAGCTAGGCGCAGGCCTGCTCATAGCAATAGCACCAGCAGACAGAGGGGCAGGGTGTGGGAGATTGACCATTGGGCCATAAACACCAAGAGCTACCACCAGAGGGAGCTCAGGAGGTAGAGCACTGACAGGGTTGCTGGAGTCCCAGTTTGCACCTCCAGCACCACACATGATCCCTGAGCACTGCCACGAGTGAAACAGAGCACAGATTCAGGAGAACCCCTAAGCACTGCCAGACGGGGTCCCCCCCCAAAAAAAAAACCTCAAAAACCAAAACCAACAGAAAGCCAGAGTTGGACTCCACATACATACGGAGATCCTCCCTGAAAGGGCTAAGCCTGACTTCCCTGTCAGATCCTACTGCAGCAGGGAGGGCATTTGCCTCGCATGCTCCAACCCAAGTTCAGTCCTCAGCACCACATGTGGTCCCCCCAAGCAGCCAGGAGCGGTCCGTGAACACAGAGCCAGGACTAAGCCCTGAGCACTGCCAAGCATGGCCCCAAAACAAAATAAACAACTACATTAAAAAAGAAAAAACTAGGGGGCCGGAGCGATAGCACAGCGGGTAGGGCGTTTGCCTTGCACGCGGCCGACCCGGGTTCGATCCCCGGCATCCCATATGGTCCCCCAAGCACCGCCAGGAGTAATTCCTGAGTGCAGAGCCAGGAGTAACCCCTGAGCATCGCTGGGTGTGACCCAAAAAGCAAAAAAAAAAAAAAAAAAGAAAAAACTAAACTAAACATGGGACTAGAACAATAGTACAGCCAGAAGGGCTTTGCCTTTCATGTGGCTGCCCCACATTCAATTCCTGGCACCCCATATGGTCCCCTGAGCCCACTAGGAATGCAGGTCCCCTGAGCCCACTAGGTATGCAGGGCTTACACCTTTGCAGCCAGGTGTAAGCCCTGCATACCACCAGGTGTGGTCCAAAAACAAACAAAACAAAACAGAAAAAGAAAAAGCCTGACCTTCTACAGTGTTTCTCCATTTATTCATTTATTTTTTTTCTATCTTTTGGGTCATATCCAGTTGGCATTCAAGGGTTACTCTCAAGCTCAGTACTCAGGGGTCATCCCAACAGTGTTCAGGGGACCATGCAGTGCCAGGCATCAAATCTAGAACATACAAGCACATGTCCCAACCCTGTATAGTATCTCTCTGGTCCCTCAAAACCAAACTATTTTTGGTTTGGGAGCCACACCCAGCAGTGCTCAAGGCTTACTACTGGCTCTGTCTCAGGGATGACTCCACATTGCCTTGTGTGCTCAAGGAAACAAACATGGGAGGAAAGAATTCCCTTCATTCATCAAGAATTCCAGAGCACCACGTGTAGACAGTGATACATCTGATGCTGGAAATGACCGAGATGATTAAGAAGCTCATCCTCAAGTTGATCAGGAACTGAATGAGACAGACCCTACACATATAGCTCCCAGCAGAAAGGAACTAAAATAACACTAGTTACAGCTCAGTTGTGGAGCACCTGCCTTGCATGCGTGAAGCTAGAGATCTGATTCCTGGCACCATAAAACAGACAAAAATGAAGGGGCATGGGGGAGGCACATGACTTAGAGCATGCAGGGAGGAATGGGGAAGATAAGCAGGCAGGCAAATTGGGACCCAATTATATACTTTTTTATTTTTTAATTTTATTTTCATAAGGTTGTTCACATTAATTGATTACATTCAATATATCAACACCAATCCCACCACCATTACACCTTCCCACCACCATTATTTCGAATTTTCCCACCACTGTTCAAACCTGCCTGCCACAGGCAGATTTAGGTAATTTTTTTCTATTGCTTATTATGAATATCATGAGCGGTTGCGTGACTACAAAAGCGTTCGTGTGCTACTGGAATTCTAACTATGTAAATGATTTGGGTCCAGAGACATCTCTGTGGGCAGCTAATCCATTTTGAGATTCATTTGTGAGTCTCTGGGTCAAGGGAGGTGATGCACTTAAATATGGCCCAGAGAATTCGTGGGCGTGGCAGCCAGGACCCAGAAGGGGCCAGGAGACAGAGGGATGAACTGGTCTCTTCTGCCAGGAGGTCTGGCATCCTCAGACCCTGTTCCTGCATACCTGGGTTTTTTTTCTGAAAGTTTGTGGCCACCAGGGGTTCATCTGGAGTGGGCGGAGATGGGTCATCTGCTCCATCTGAGGAGCCTGGGTGAAATCGGCCGGGCACAGGGTCCAGAGAGATCTCCAGCGAGCTGCTGTCTTTGGGATTCACTGCCTCATCTCTGGATCAAGGCCAGTGGCACGCTTAAATATGGCCCCAAGGCAGGTCGTGGGCATGACAGCCAGGACCCAAACGGGATGGGCAGGGAGATGGGAAAGGACCAACCATCCCCAACCGCCAGGTTGGGGCCTAGTTATAAAGGTCATTGAAATGCACGCTATAAAGTTAGAATTTTACAGTTAGAAAATTCTTCTAAAGCAAAACTTTGTTTTCAACCTGCTTATCATCAGGCTGACCAATCAGGGATATTTTGTCAGTAGAAAAAGTAAGAGGGGAAAAGTAAAAGAAACATTCCTGAATTAGGATAACAATATGTACCCACAGTTGCTGCATAGAGACAATGCAATGCAACTGTAAGGAAAGATGGAATCATGCAATTAGCTGATACATAGATGGATCTGGAGAGTATGTATGGTGCCGAGTGATAGGAATCAGAGGGAGAGGGACAAACAGAATGATCTCTCTCAAATGGAGGCTACACAGAAACATATTAAGGGAATAATTAAAGCCCATAAACAATAGGAATCAAGAGCAGAACTGTTCCTTAGTAGGAGAGGAGGGATAGGCCAGGGAAGGGCCCACGGTGACAAAGATAGGGAAAAGTCTAGAGTGGACTAGGTGCTGGAAGGGCAAAGTGACATGTGAGATATCCTACCAGTAACAAAAGGGGAAACCACAGTGCCCTAAGTGGGGGAGGGTGTTGAGGGGGAGAAAAATGATGCTTGCCATAGAGGCATGCTGGAGGGGCAGGAGGGAAACTGGGAACATTGGTGGAGGGGTGTGGACATTGATGAAGGGCTTAGTGCTGGAGTATTATATGCCTGAAACTAAATCCTTAATAACTTTGTAATTTGGGTAATTCAATTAAAAATTTTTTTTGACACAGTTGAAGAGCCAAACTACTTTATGACTTTGGGAAATTAATTCTGTGCCTCGTTTTTCTTATTGATAAAAAAAGTAATAAGGGCTAAAGAGATAGTACAGTGGGTAGGGTGCTTACCTTGTATGTGGCATGCCCAGTTTCCTGGCATGCCTGACTCCCCATTTGGTTCCCTTGAGCATTGTTATGTGCAAAGAGACAGGAGTAACACCTGAGTATCACCAGGTGTGGCCCAAAAACAAACAAAAAGTAGATAATAACTGGAAAGTGTTTAGAACAGTATCTACTAGGTAAAAAACACCCAATAAATTGTGTGTGTGTCTGTGAGCACACAAACACATTTTTGTTTCGTTTGATTTTGGGGCCCCAACTGGCATTGCCCAGGGCTTACTTTTGGCTCTGTGTTCAGGGATCACTCCTAGTGAACTCAGGGTGCCATATGGGATGCCAGGGATCGAACCCAGGTCGGCTGCATGCAAGGCAAAATCCTTAGCTGCTGTACTATCGCTCGGACCCCACACACACCGAGGGTGGGGGGGATCATAACCAGCAACGCTTGGTGGTTTCTCTCACTTGGTGCTCAGGGACCCATGTGATGTCAGGGCCCCCACACCAAGCTCTCACATACGAAACAGCTGCCCCAGCCCTTGGAGCCATCACCCTCTCCTCACCCATTGTCAGCTACTCTCATGAGACTAGCGTGCCTTGGCTTCCTCTGGTGCAGTCACCAGCCAGGCACCCAAGAACCCCAGCTAATCTGTATCGAGCTCTGCTTTAGAGAAAATTACAGTGTCAGCAAGAAATAAACTCTCTTTTTTGCTTTTTTTTTTTAGTTTGAGAAGGAGGCGTTAGGTCACACCCAGCTGTGCTCATGCTTCATCTTGGGCAGTGCCTGTAACTCACCCCATCTCTGGGCGCCAGGCAAGTTCCTAGTATCGTCTCTCAGGCCCACACTTACTAAAATTTTTTTCCCTGAATAAATTTCACGCATTGCTACAAATACAAAAGAACTTTGTCTCAAGTGCTGCTTCGGGGGCCACATGGAGCAGTGCTCAGGGCTTATTTCTGGTTCTCACTCAGGGATCATTTCCTGGAGGTGCTCAGGGAATCATATGGGGTGCTTGGGATTGAATCCCAGTCAAGCTTGCAAGGCCAGCACCTTTTCCACTGTACCATCTCTCAAGCGTTTAAAGTGAACACTATAAGGGGGACACTTTGTTGCAAGCTTTGGAATTGTTTCCAAAACATAAGCTCCTTTATCCTGATATTTTAGAACATATCAATGTAACAAAATTCATTATGGAACATTCAGTCCTCATAAAGATGTGGGGAAACAGATTCTTTAGAGACAAGCTGGTGGGAGCAAAAAAAATTTTTTTAAGTAATTTGATAGCAGAACCTTTTAAAAAAAATTGACAAGGATGGTCAGGGAGAGCTGGAGGAACTGAGAACACACTCTACATGTGCATGCAGAGGCTGGGCTGGATCCCAGCACCTCACCCACTGTTGTTCAAACACCGAGGAGAGTGATTTCCCCACGATAGAACCAGGAGGAACCCCTGCAAGAAGCATCAGGTGTGGCCCCATAACACAAAGAATCTTAAAAGGATATATTTATTTTTAAAAATTAGATTCTGTTTCAGGGCATTTCTTTCACAAAAATAGATACTGGACTAAAAATTGGGCTCAGAAGCCTGGGGCACAGTGCCTATGTGTACACGGGGCGGGTGTCAAGCCCAGCACTAACAATTTCCTAAGCACAACGCATAGGGTGTATCCCCTGAGCACCACTGGGCATGGCCCCCAAGCTAATAAATATTAAAGATGATATTGCTTTTTGCTGCATTACTTACAAGGTTCAAAACTGAAAATCTAGTCCAGAAGCCATATCACAACCAGGTTTAGCATTTGCCTTGCAAGCAGCCAACCTGGGTATAATCCTCAGCATCCTATATGGTCCCCCCCAAGTCCTGCCAGGAGTGATCCCTGAGCACTGCTAGAAGGTGGTGTTCCCAAGACCAGAAGATAAAAAAAACAATTGAAAAAAGTTCAGAGAACTAGCTCAATGGGCCAACATACATGCTTTGCCTGTAAGAGCCCCAGCTTTGATCCCTGGCACGACATGGCCCCCTAAGCACCTTCATGTGGCTCCCTCTTTCCAAGAAGAAAAACCTGAAAACAACCTAGTTTTTTGTTTGTTTGTTTGTTTGTTTTTGATGATGCAGTGTATTTACTGATAACACACAAGATGAGTTTCCTTATGTCTCTCCCTTGTTTGGGGGGTCTGGGAGAGTAAACAGGGTAATTTTCTGCGTGTTGTGGTGGGGGAAGGACTCCCCACGGCTGAGGTCTCCCCCACTACTGCCTCCCTGGGTGATGCTCCTGGGCTCTGAGGCTGTGGGCCTCACCAAGTCACCATCATGTTGCTGTAGCTACACTCATTGTCACACCAGGAAATGAGCAAGATACAGTGGATGTTGAGGGCCAGGCCAGCTGGCATGAAAGATGGAGGAGCAGGTGTCACTGATGAAGCCACAGCAGACACCCTGGTCCTCTGTGTAGCCCAGGAGTCCATGAGGGCCCACGAGGCCACTGTCACCTCCTGCTTGATGTTGTCTACATGGCAGCTTACTCCAAGTGGCAGATCAGACCCATGACAGACATACTTGGAGTCAGCTTCTCAGTCAGCTCAGGGATGACCGTGCCCACAGCCTTTGTACCAGCGGCAACGGGAGTGATGTTCTGGGTTATCCCTTGGCTGTCACCTTTGTGTTCACAAAAGAGGCCAACGGGGCTTTATTTCTCCGGCCACCTTGTAGAGGCTGATGGCAATGGGCAGGTGAAAGAAGGAATGAGTGCCAGGCTGGTCGTATCAATTGCAGTTTATTCCAATTCCCATTCCCCTTCTGCTTCTGTCTCTCCGCCCTTCTGCTTCTCTCTCTCCCAAGCCCCGCTCGCTCTCACTTCTTTTGCCTTGTGCTCTGCTTCTGTGTCTCCCCTGCTTCTGTGTGTTCCCCTCGTGCTTCTGTGTGTTTTCCCCTACTTCTCCTACAGTCTTAGTTTATATAGCAATCACATAGGGTAGTAACACAAAGGTGGGTTGGAACATTAACACATCGACAAAGAGGTAAGACCACTCTTCAAGGACAAAATCTCATCTTAAGGAGATTACTAGGAGATCTGCTCAAGGGTGGGATCCAAATAAGGGTGTGTCGCTTTCTTCTTTCCTCAGTTAGTAATCCACTTAAATAGTTGTAGTAAATCTACTTCTATTACTTCTAGTAATGTTATTCTATATGAGCACAGTAAGAGATATAAGCTTAAAGTTTGGTTCTTCCTGAGGACGTCTCACAATACATTCCAGACCACAGTCCTCAGGCCAGGTTAATCTTCCTAACTCCAGCAGGATCCTAGTCTCATCATTACTTTTGGATCATGACAACATTTGTCTATAACCATGCTCTCAACTTATAGTTGAGTATTGTGGCACTTTGGCCTGGCCCATTTCAATGCCAAGGTAGCTCACAGCTTGCCCTGGGTCCATTCCATCCCTCATCGGGACCCTGCTTTTGGGGTGCTAGGAACTAAGAGCAACTGAGTTGAGAAAGCAGATGCGCAGGAGTAAATATTATTGGAGTCAATCAACTCCCAAGTTACAAGAGCATAATATTAACTGTCTTCCTGTGTCCATACAGAAAAGACATTGCTCTAAGGTAAACTATGCAAAAGAGAGAAAAGCAATATTTAACTTACAATACAAGTTCAATGTCCTTAGAAGGATCTGATCTTACAAGTTAACAGAATCTGATTAGGTAAAAGGTTATTAACTGGTTGGGAAGGAGGGTGCAGAGAAGAGTTTACAGATAAACAAAGGAACGGAGTCTCTCTAGAGCAGGAGTGTCTCCAGAGCACTTAAACTTAAGCTCCCTGTGGCAAGGGAGGAAGGACAAACCAATGCTATCTTAAAATGTTTAGAGCTATACTACAACAGTCACCCAGTTTCTTGTGGGTCTTCTAGATGGCAGTGGTGGTGTGGCTATAGTCTTGAGTCCTCCACTAGATCAGAGTTGTCATAGATGACCTTGACCAGAGGGACCAAGCAGTTGGAGGTGCAGAAGACCTTGCTGACAATCTAGGGGGAGTTGAAAAACCTAAATTCCTAAAAACAGAAACACCTCAAGTATATTGTGGGCTTGATTCTAGACCTCCATAATTAAACAAATACGTCAGGTGAGCAACAATACAGCAGGTAAGGTGCTCATCTTGCACCCTGCCAACCAGGGTGAGATTCCCAGCACCCCATATGGTTCCATGAACACACCAACAATTATCCATGAGCACAGAGTCAGGAGTAAGCCCTGACTACCACTGGGTGTGGCCAAAAAACAAACTTATAGCTATGTTATGCTGTGCACCATTAAGCACATAGAAGAATTATGTCTAAAAGCTAAGTACTAGTGACTAAAAATTGAAACTCATTACACAGTGTAATGAGTGTTTTGAGACAATGGTACCAATAGTTGTGGTTGAAGCAGGGTTACCACAAATCTTCAATTTGTACAAAATGCAAAATCTGCAATGCATAGTCAAGAGATAATAAAACAAAGCATGTTCATATGACTTAGTGAAGTATTATACAACTGGTAAAAGGAACAGGTTTATCCTTTTATGGATTTCAATCCTTGTCCATGAGTCAAAACAAAAAGGTCCCTGGGACAGAGATCATTTAGGAAGTAAAGTTTGCCATTGCAAGCAACCACCACAACTTCAACCCAGGTTCAAATCCCCAAACCCACATCAGCAGAGCCCCTAAACACTGCAGGGTGTGGCCACCCACTAGTCCCTGCCAAAGCCCCAAGGCGTGATCTTTTACATTCAAGGCTAGGAAATTGACAATTTTACTCTGAATGAGCAACAACAGGTAAATGAGGAGGGGAGGGGTACTTCCACGTTTCTATCCTGTTTTTACGTCCCCTGACTTGTTGAAATATGTACAATTTACAAAGTAAGTGACAAGAAGCCACAGGCTGTTTACACCCACAGGGCCTCCACACAATAAACAATATGGAAGTTTCTCAAAAAAACTAGAAATTGAGCTCCCATTTGACCCAGCAATACCACTTCTGGGAATACATCCCAGAGATGCAAAAAAGTACAGTAGAAATGACATCTGCACTTGTATGTTTATTATAGCACTATTTACAACAGCCAGAATCTGGAAAAAAACCCAAATGCCTGAGGACAGATTACTGGTTAAAGAAACCTTGGTATATCTACACAATGGAATACTATGCAACTGTTAGAAAAGATGAACTCATGACATTTGCATACAAGTGAATAGACATGGAGAGTATCATGCTAAGTGAAATGAGTCAGAAAGAGAGGGACAGACATAGAATAACTCCACTCATTTGTGAAATATCACTGTATCACTGTCATTCTGTTGCTCATGGGTTTGCTCGAGCGGGCACCAGTAACATCTCCATTGTGAGACTTATTACTGTTTTTGGCACAGTGAATACGCCTCGGGTAGCTTGCCATGCTCTCCGAAAGGGGTGGAGGAATCGAACCCGGGTCGGCTGCATGCAAGGCTAATGCCCTATCCACTGTGCTATCTTCCAGTCCTTGTGGAATATAAAGTAACATAATATGAGACTAACACCTAAGGATAGTAGAGATAAGGGCCAGGGGTATCCCTCCATGGCTTGGAAGGTGATCTCATGTGCTTGGGGAAAAGGCAGCTGGGATAGAGAAGGGACCATTAAGTAAATGATGGTTGGAGGGTTTGCTTCAATGGTAGATGTGTGCTGAAAGTAAAACTATGGACCAAACATAATTTCCGCTTAGTACCTTTATTGCAAACCATAACACCCAGAAAGAGAGAGAAAGAGGGAATGTGCCTGCCACAGACGTGGATTGGGGGGGACGAGGAGGCGGGGGAGGGGGGAGGTGGCAGGAGGGATACTGGAAACAGTGGTGGTGGAGTGTAGGGAAGGGTAGAGGAATGGGTACTTGAACATTGTATAACCAAAATGTACTAATACGAGTTCGTAAGTCTGTAACTATATCTCATGGTGATTCATTAAATAAATAAATAAATAAATAAATAAATAAGTAGCATTGCCCACTCCAAAAGGCGGAAGAGGTGGGGCTTCAGTGGCCACTCCCCCATACCACGCCCACTCCGCGTCTCACGTGAGCGCGCTAGGCTAGCCGGCGCATGCGCAATCGCCCTCCTTGGGGCGCCCAGGGAGGGCAACCTCGCGGTGTGGAATTTGACCCCGCCGGACTCCCATCCTGCGGACCGGAAGCGCACCTGAGCTTCGCTTCCGGCGTCTCTCTGGCGTCCCCTCCCCTCCCTCACGCGGCTTTCCTCTCCCCGCCTCCCCGCCTTCTCTGCTTTCGCTCTTTCTGGTAGAGCGGGGCCCTGCAGGCGGAGTCTGGGGTCCGGCGGGGGAAGCCGCGAGATTATAGCCCGACTGCGGGTCCTGCTGGCGGAGGTATCTAGAGGCCGAGCTGGCGGCCGCGGGGGCGGGGCCGGGGTGGTAGTGCGGACCGGGGCGCCGCGGTGGACAGAGGCGCTCAGAGCCGCGCTGGGCTGGTCGGGCCGTTGGCTCCGCGGCGCGCCCGGCTGAGGTAGCGGGACACGCCGCGGTTTGCCCCGGGAGCGTCCCGTAGGCGCTCCACAGTGGGCTGCCGCGCGATTGCGTCCGCGGACTCCTGCGTTTCAGTTTTCACGAATTCTCCATGCGAGCAGAGGGCTGTCGGGAGGTGCGAGGGCTTAGAGGGAGACGGGTTCGGGGGTCGGTGGGCCGCGCCTCCCCGCCGCGGGAGACCGACGAAACTTCCCGCCCGCCTGTGGTGACGCTCGGCCGCAGCCCCCAAACCTCTTCCCCGGCAGCCGCGTGAGCTCCCCCTGCCCGCGCGTCCGCCGCGCCCTCACCCCCTCTTCTTCTCGTTGCGCGTGGAGGGCGGCAGCATGTCCGCGCGGCCCGGGTGCGTGGGCCCGGGCGCGGCCACCGGCGCGGGCCAGTCGGAGGAGATCGAAGAGCTGCAGCAGGCGGTGGTGGACGAACTGGGCATCTCCATGGAGGAGCTGCGGCTGTTCATCGACGAGGAGCTGGAGAAGATGGAGTGTGTGCAGCAGCGCAAGAAGCAGCTGGCGGAGCTGGAGACGTGGGTGATCCAGAAGGAGACAGAGATGGCGCAGGTGGACCAGCTCTTCGACGACGCCTCCAGGTGAGGGCTCCGTGGCCAACCCAGTCAGAAGACGTGTTGCAAGTAGAGTTGCGCCGACCTTGAGCTCAGCAAGTTATGTTCTCTTCTTTTTTCAGTCCCCTTGGTTTTTTTTTTTTTTGTAGTCTCATTTTATGTTTTTTCTTTTTTATAAAGCTTTTCACAATAATTTGTTATGTTCAGTATTCCCTTGATTCTTTTGAACGCTACTTCAGAACAATTGCAGAAGAGTTCGGTGGGTGAGGTGCTTGGGCTAACCAGGGTACCCTTCCAGGACTGATTCCTGAGCACAAAGCCAGGAGTCAGCCTTGAGCCCCAAAAGAAAACAATTGCTTTATAGGGAGCTGTGGGGGAGAGGTGCCCAGGGGTGCTTAGGAGGCCCTGGGCACCAGCTGGGTTTTGGCCTGTTGTGGGGTGTGTGAACTGCAGGATGTACTGCTGCTTGCTGTGTCTCAGAGGTGCTAGGTGTCACAGTGATGCTCAGGTGCCTCCTGGGCTGTGTCTGGTAGTGTTTGGGGGACCATAGGGTGCCAGGTATTGAACCTGGGTAGGGTTCTAAACCCTCAGAAAGATTTGTTTCTGGTGTCCTGGTTTCACTAGAATGTGTTTGCAAATTACAGAGTAGAAGATGAAGTAAGGGACTGCAGGGTTTAAGGCCTTGCATACGACCAACTTCAGTTCAAGACTCCCATCCTGAGCACAGAGCCAGGAGTAAGTCCTGAGCACTACTGGGTGTGGCCCACACCCTCTCAAATCTTACAGATGATGAAGTAAAGTTGGATGGACTATACTTTGGCTTTATGGGTTGTTGTTTTGTGTTTTTTGTTTGATTTTGGTTGGGGGGTTGGGGGGGTTAGGGGGGTGTTTATACCCATCCTGCCTCTACCTCAGGGATACTTGACCTGGTTGACTGATTAGGTGCAGCATGGCTTGAGCCAGTGGTGCTGCCAGTGGTGCCATCAGAGTTAAAAACTGAGTTCAAGGTGTGTGTGCTTGCTAGGCCGCAATTGTCCACTTTGAGGTCTCAGCAGCCTCTTTGGAATCTGGGCAATGGTCTCAAAATCACCAGACTTTTCTGTGGGGAAAGTATCATCAATTTTGAACACACCTTTTAAATTATGGCCTGTTAAAATTGAAAGTAGTGCATTCTTTAACTTCTAATAGCTCCTACTCCTGCTTCCTCTGCTGGCTTTGACCTTCTCTATATGTTTTTCAATATTAGGGCAGTGACGAACTGTGAGTCTTTGGTGAAGGACGTCTACTCCAAGCTGGGTCTCCACTACCGGGACAGTAGTTCTGAGGATGAATCGTCCAGACCTACAGAAATAATTGAAATTCCTGATGAAGATGATGATGTCCTCAGTATTGATTCAGGTAAGTGAAGAGACCATGAGTAGGAAGATCTCAGGATTGAAATTGAGATGAAGGATAAAGGAGGAACGACTGTAGCCTGGGAGGGAATCTGGGGATTTGGATGGAGGGAAGTTGATCTTGGTGGTGAGATTGGAATTGAAACATTCCTAAAACTCTTATGAACATATTTGTAAAATACAGTGCCTAAATGAAGCTTTTTTTTTTCTGTTACTTATTCCCTATCCCAAACTCTCAGAAAAATCAAGATTAGTAAGATATATATATATATATGTATGTATGTATGTATATCTTGTGTGTTACTTTGATGAAAGTACCAGTGTTTCTACATTGCATATAATGCCTGTTCTGAATTACCTTTATTTCCTTTTGTTCTTTATTTTATTATATATTTTTTGGTGGGGGGGGTAGGGGGGAAGCCATTCCTGTTAGTACTCTGGGATTACTCCTGGTGCTATGCTCAGGAATCACACTCCCGGTGGTCCTCAGGGAACCCAGTGTGGTGCTGAGACTGGAACCAGGGTTGTCTCCATGGAAGACAAGCACACTGACTCTTCAGCCCCTTTCCCCTTTTTCTTTTCTTTCTTTTTTTCTGGGGGTGGGGTGGGAAATGTAGGAGATCTCCTAAGCAATGCTCAGTCCCCAGGGGGCTTTCTCAGTGATATTGGCTCACTGGGCTGGCACTTCAAAGGGCACAGGGAAGAAAGTGTTGTTTGGGCCATGTGATGTTGGGATCTGACCTTATGTATATAACTATCTCAGTGTGTTATCTTCGTCTATATGTAGCTTTTTAAATTGTAAGGTGAGCATCTTAACCCCTGTATTATCTCTCCAGCACTATTGTAATAGGTTTTGTAGGCACTGTTTCAAGACTCTTAGATATTCCACCAAGAAATGGAATTGCTAGATCTTATCCTAAATGTTAAGTTTTTAAGAAACTGCCATTCTGGAGCCATAGAGGTAGTATAGTGGATAGGGCTCTTTCCTTGTACACGGCTCAGTCAGGTTCATTTGCCAGCATCTGATATGGTCCCCTGAGCACTCGATCCAGGAGTGATCCAGAGCCAGGGATAATCCCTGAGTACTGTGCCAGGTGTAGTCCCATCTGTTTTTCCCTATCCTCCAGTAAAAGAAACAGCCACCTGGGCCAGGGCTTTATGTAGTTCAGCAGTATAGCACTTTCCTTGTATATATGAGGCTGTGACTGATTCTAGCACTCCCCAAAAGAGGTAAAAAGGGGGAAGTGGTATAAGAAATTGTCAAACTGTTTTCCAAAGTGGATATACCATTTTCCATTGCCTAGCTATTATAGATAACTATTTTAGCCGTTCTTGTGAAACGGCTTTTTTATGGGGATGTGGTGGAGTCACATTTTGATTTTGATTTTGGTTTGCTTTTTGTTAAAGATATGGTTTGGGCTATATCTGGAGATGCTCAGGAGTTACTCTTGATTCAACATTCAGGAATCATTCCTGCCTGTGCTTGAGGGACCATGTGAGTTGCGGAGTATAGAACCCATGCTGGTCGTGTGCAAGGCAAACACCCTACCCAATATGCTACTGCAGTAGGTCTGAGTTGTTAATTTTTTACATTTATTTACCATTTAAGAGAACTTTTTCTATTTTTTTTCTAATTTTCTATGTTTTTCTTTTGTTTTTAAATTGAATTGCCTTTTATTAACTAAAAGACTTACTTTAGGTGTGATTTACTTACCTACTAGCTATATTTTAGATATTTCTTCTCGATGTGGTCTTTCCATTTTCTTAGATTGTCTTTTAAAGAGTAAGACTTCATAAGGCTGGTAGGTTTTTTTTTTGCTTATTATTCTCTGGTTAAAAGACTCCTCTTGGTACCTTGTCAAAGCTCCTCTGGCCATATACAATGAGGACCTATTTCTGGATTTGGTTAAGTTACATTTATCTAAACATCTATCAATGCTATTTTCTTTATTTTTTAAATATTTTGTTTTTGGGTCACACAGTGATGTTCAGGGGTTATTTCTGGCTCTGCACTCAGGAATTACTCCTGGTGGTGCTTGTGGGGGGATGCTAAGGGATGCTAAGAATTGAACCTGGGTCTGCTGCATACAAGGTGACTGCCATCCCCACTGTACTATTGCTCCCACCAAGCAACACTTTTACTTGCAGTAGCTTTATGATAAATGTTAAAATAACTTAATCGAAGTCCTTCAAATTTATTTGTATTTTCCATATAATTCAAACAAATTTTAAAATAAGTTTGTTAGTTTCTATTAAAAAAAGCTTTTTAGTAACATTTTTAATAGGAACTATGGGCTGGAGCGATAGCACAGCAGGTAGGGTGTTTGCCTTGCACATGGCCGACCAAAGTTTGATTCCTTCGTCCCTCTCAGAGAGCCCAGCAAGCTCTCCTGCAGGGTATCCTGCAGAGCCTGGCAAGCTACCCGTGGCGTATTCGATATGCCAAAAACAGTAACAAGTCTCACAATGGAGACATTATTGGTGCCTGCTCAAGCAAATCGCTGAACAACAGGATGACAGTGCTACAGTTTAATAGGAACTATATGAATCTGAAAATCAGTTTGGGGAGATTGCCCTTTTTCTTTTGCTCCACGGGGGCTATTTATTCCCTCTCTGTTTGTAAGAGGTTACTCCATTAGTCTTTGGAGATCATGCCATGATGGGAGTTGAACCTGGGCCTTCTACATGTATGCATTATCCCTTTGTTATCTTTCTGACCCAAGTATTGTCTTGATGTGGGGTGCTTGTGAAGGGGTTGTTGAGCTACACCTGGCATTGCTCAGGAGTGAGCCCTGGCAGTGCTTGGGGAACCCTATGCTTTATGACAGATTAAACTAAGGTTAGCCACATAGAAAGCAAGCATCTTCGGTTTTAGAGACTTTTTTTATGCTAATATGAGTGGGATATTTTTTTTTCCATTTTAGGACTGTTCATTGCTATGGTGTAAAACTGAGTTGGTTGTTTTTTTTTTTTTTTTTTTTTTTTTTTGGGTCACACCTGGCAATGCACAGGGTTACTCCTGGCTCTGCACTCAGGAACCACTCTGGCAGTGCTCAGGGGACCATATGAGATGCTGGGAATTGAACCCAGTTGGCCTCGTGCAAGGCAAATACCCTAGCCGCTGTGCTATCACCCCAGTCCCTGAGTTAGTATTTTTGCTGGACCTGGAAAGATGGTACAGCTGCTGACCAGGGTTCGATATCTAGCACCCTCATACAGTCCCTCAAGCACCACCAGGAGTAATACCGTAGCATTGCAGGCTGTGGCCAAAAACAAAACAAAAGAAAATAATTGTGAACTGATTTTGTAGATTGACCTTACTAATAAGTTTAATAGTTACAGGAGCTTTTTGTGACTAAGCGTTGTTTGTATACTTGTTGTGACTAAGCGTTGTTTGTATACTTGGTCATATCTTCAGATAAGGTCAGTCTTAATTTTCCTTTGTAATCTGGATCCTCTTTATTTCTTTTTCTTGCCTTCTTGTACTTACTGGAACCTCACATACCGTGATAAAGTTTTGGGAAGCATGTATTCTTTTCTTATGCCTAGTCTTAGGGAAAAGCATTTGGTTTTAAGTATTACAGTGTGATTTGCAGGAAACTTCTTTGGTTTTTGAGCCATACCTATCCGTGCTCAGGGAAGCATGCAGCATCCGAGATGCTGCTCCATGCAAAGCAGCACTCCAGCCCTTTGAACTAGCTCCTCTCACTGTGGGTATTTTTGTTTTTGGGTCACACCTGCCAGTGCTTGGGACTCACTCCTGGCTCTGTACGCAGGGACCACTCCTGGGGGCTCAGAGGACCATATGTGATGCCAGGGATCTAATCCGGGTCCGTTGTATGCAAGGCAAGGTCCCTATCCACTGTACTGTCAATCAGGCTCCTGTTTAGTCCTTTTTAAATAACTGTTAAGAGATTGTTTTCTTCTTCCAAACTAGTAGTTTCAGCAATTTAATTTTTCGTTTGTTTTTTTACGTGTTTTGTCTCTTTTAGTATCTTCCCCCCTCCTTTTTATTGTTTCACCGTGAGATAGTTACGAAGATTTCATGTTTGAGCTTCGATCGTACAATCATCAAACACCCATCTCTTCACCAGTGCACATTTTCCACCACCAGAATCCCCAGTTCCCGCCCCCCATTTCACCCCTTTCGATGCCTGTGTGGCAGACAATTTGTACAATACTCTCTCTGTACTTTGGTTACATTCAGTATTTCGACATCAGTCCTGCCATCACTCAAATCTGCCGAAAAGGCAATGCTAGACAATTTGTTTTGTGTTGCTTGTTATGAACAAAATATAATGTCGCTCTAAGAATCCTAAAATTTTAATAATTAGGGTCTCTGCAGGGAGCTGCTCAGTTCCGAGATTCATGTGTGTGTCTCTGGATCATGGCCATGTGGGAGCTTAAGTAGCCAGTGGCCATTTGGAGTCCCATCGGGGTGGGGGTAAGGAGAAGGGCCGACTCCTTCCCTGTCCCATGAGGCCTGGCATTTCCCGCCACTGCTACCGCATACCTGGAGCTTTCCTTGAGTTCTAGAAGATGGCGGCTGCCGGGATTCCTAGGAGGCCGGCGGAAGGATGACACCTGCTCCCATCTGGAGTGGCCCAGTGAAAGTGGCCTGTTGCAAAGTCTGGAGGCATCTCTGCAGCAGGCTGCTCACTTCTGAGATTCGTGTGTGTGTCCATTTCAGCAATTTTATTCCTGTTATCTTGTTTGCTTTGGGACCACACCAGTGGTACTCAGGAAATTTTTCTTCTTAGTTCTTCTTAGTTTTCCTTCTTAGTTCTTCCCTAAGGACTGTAAGTGGTACCAGGGATTGAACTTGAGTTGGCGACACGCAAGGTAGGTCCCTTAATGTCTGTATTCTTTCTCATGCCCTTAGTTTCTGATTTTGTTTTTTGTCCTGGCTTTTGATAGAGGGAGGGGGTTGGCCATGCCCAGTAGTACCCAGAGGATCAAGCTTGAGGCAAAGCATGTGCTCCAGTTCTGTGAGCCACTAAATAATTTTATAAGTGCTTACGTGTTTTTTTGTTTTGTTTTGTTTTTTGGTATTTTTGGTTTGTCTGTTGGGGGGGAGCGTTGTATGTTTGGGGGCCACTCCCAACAATGCTCAGTGATTACTCCTGGCTTTGCACTCAGTGATTATTCCTGGTAGTGTACTAAGGACCATATGGAATGTTAGGAATTGAACCAGGATCTACTGCCTGCAACCACCCTTCCCACTGTACTATATCTCTAAGCTCAATGCTTATATATTCATCTGATCATTTCCTACTACTAAATACTTCCTGACTAAATACTTCCTGGTTAAACATAGCCAACTTGAGGGGGCTGGAATGATAGCACAGTGGGTAGGGCGTTTGCCCTGCACGCAGCCGACCTGGGTTTGAATCCCAGCATCCCATATGGTCCCCCAAGCACTGCCAGGAGTAACCCCCGTGCATCGCCAGGTGTGACCCAAAAAGCAAAACAAAAAAAAAATTATATATATATATATATATGTATATATATATATATATCTCCAACTTGATACCAGTATAGTTCCATTTTGCTCTTACATTATTGTGTTAATGTCAGATAGGCAATATTGTCAAATATGTAACACATATATTAAAACCAAGAATTTAGTGTTATAATTAATGCATAAACAATTTCACATTCATAGAAGTTACGGGAAGAAAATGTTGCTGTATATCTGCCATTACACTTTACCCTTCCTTTGGATCTGAGCTGCCAGCATTGACATCTTTTTTCCTCCAGCAGAAAGATACTCTTTCCTGTAGTTCATCTAAAAATGGAGTCTCCCAATCTAGGATATAAAATTCCTGTTTTCTGTGGCACTTTTTTTTTTGTTTTTGGTGGGGCGTGGGGCATTGCATAGCTGGCATTCTGGGGTCTGATCCCAGCTATGCTTAGGAGACTGCGTGTGCTAAAGTGGAACCCGGGCATCCTGACTGCAGAGCATATCTATTGAACTATCTCTCTGGCCTCACTTTTAGCACTTTTTTTTCTTTCTGGGTCACACCCCTCAATGCACAGGAGTTACTCCTGGCTCTGCACTCAGGAATTACTCCTGGCAGTGCTCAGGGGACCATATGGGATGCTGGGAATCAAACCTGGGTTGGCATTGTGCAAGGCAAACGCTCTAGCCGCTGTGCTATCACTCCAGCCCCAGCACTTTTTTAATATGCCACTATAGTGCTTTCTTGCCTTCATTTCTTTTTTTTTTTCTTTTTCTTTGGGGGGGGTCACACCTGGCGATGCACAGGGGTCACTCCTGGCTCTGCACTCAGGAATTACCCCTGGCAGTGCTCAGGGGACCATATGGGATGCTGGGAATCGAACCCGGGTCGGCCGCATGCAAGGCAAACGCCCTACCCGCTGTGCTATTACTCCAGCCCCTCTTGCCTTCATTTCTTGTTCTGTTTTCTGGGAAGTGAAGGTGGTTCCTCGAGCACTGTTCAGGGAGCCAGCAGTGCTTGACCCATTGCTGCCAGGAGCCACCAGAGCTATGCCAAGCAGTGCTTGAGGGGCCATGTGATGACAGGGATCAAATTTGGAACACGCATAAGTCACGTAGGTCGTGTATCCCAGCCCTTTGAACTAATTTCCTAGTCCTTTTTAAAATTTTATAAAATTTATTTTTGGGTGGGGGTATTGGGCAGTGCATAGGGACTACTGAACCATGTGCAGTAGGGGCCCTTGGGATTTAGAGTAAACACTATCTACTATCTCTCCAGCCTCGTCTTTTTTAAAGTTGTATTTGTTGCTTATGGGGCCATAAACTAGCAGTGTTGTGAGACCTGGGGACCATTCTCTGGAGTGCTTAATTAGCTCAACAGTGCTCAGCTCAGTGGTCTGCTCAGAGGTTTGGTGCTTAGGCCTGGGGGCTCTGAGAATCACCAAGGCTGAACCAGTGGTTCTCAGAGCCGTACCATGACAAGGTTGAACATATCTTGAACATGCTAGACATGTATTCTTCATTATATTTCTTGGAAAGCCTTAAAATTCTCCCCTCTGGTTCAATTTTGTCTTCTGGCTCTTTGAGATTTTTTTGTCTTACTTTTCATTTCATTCAATTGTCTGGGGTGTGTCTTAAGTATAATTCTTTGTTCTCATCCTTGAGCTTCTTTAATTCTTTTGGATCTCCAAAGAATATTTTCATCAAATTTGAATATATTTCTCACTTTTTCTTCATATGTTTTCCTGACCTTGTCTCTCCTCTTGCTTTTGTGTATTCCCATTAGGTACTTTTATTTTCTTATTCTTACTTTGGGCTCACCTGGCAGCACTCAGTGGTTACTCCTGGCTTGGTGTTAGGTTACTCATAACAGTGCTCAGGTGATCAGTTGGTGCCATGGATGGAACCCCAGGTCTGCATGTAAGGTTGTGTCTGGCCCATTAGTTGCCATGATGTATATGGTGGAATGCATGATGTTGTCCCATAAAACTCATAAGTGCTTTTTTTTTTTTAATCTCTGTTTTGAATTGGATAGGTTTTCTATAAGAAACTTGTAATCATTGCCTAAGCCCATGTGCAGCCTGTGCCCACATGTTGCTACCAAGCGCATGTAGTACCCGAGCGTATGTGTCACCCGCATCTCCCCTCTTGAGGTATGGACTTTTCAGGGATGTGGATTTTCATGCATATCTAACATTGGGATGTGTCCTGAGTTTCCCTCACCATTCTTTGTTTTTGGGTTGCACCCTGGGCAATGCTCAGGGGTTACTCCTGGTTCTACACTCAGGAATTACTCCTGGCGGTGCTCAGGGAACTATATGGGATGCTGGGATTGGGGTTGAACCTGGGTCAGCCCTCACCCCCACACACACACCCACACCCCGTGTCAGCTGTTGCAAGCCCTACCTGATGTATTATTGCTCTGGCCCCTCCCTCCCCATTTTGGAGAAACTTATTTTCTCTCTTGATTTTCCTAATCCTGTTTTATGGCACTCTCATTTTCAGAATATCTATGTTAGATTTCTTTATTGTTTTGGACTCCCCTTTAATCAGGAACAAGAAATTCATGTTCACCTTTTTTTTTCCCCTTGTAAGTGTCAGGATTTGAACCTAGGGCAAGGCAAGAACTCTTGTCACAGAGCTGCTGCATTTCTGGCCCAAAGTTTGAAAAATCTTTCCAGTTTAATCCTTTTTTTGTTTTTTATTTTGTTTCTGTAAAGTTGTTCATGATGATTACATTCAATTACATTCAGTTTTTCAATACCAATCACACTATTATTTCTAGTTTTCCAAATCGCCACTCAAGCCTGCCCTAATTGCAAGCCCTTAATAATTTATTTTATATTGCTTGTTATGAAGAATTTGCTAAAAATGATCAAAAAAGGTTTTTTTGTTTGTTTTTTTGCTTTTTTGGTCATACCAGCAATACACAGGGATTACTCCTGGCTGTGCACTCAGGAACCTCCCCTGGCGGTGCTGGGGGACCATGTGGGATGCTGGGATTCAAACCCAGGTTGGCCGTGTGCAAGGCAAACGCCCTACCCACTGTCTATCACTCCAGCCCCTCAAAAAAGATTTCATTAGAAGAAAGTGTGTGAAGATTGTTGTTTATCACCCTGGAGCCATTACGCCCTTGTATAAGAGATTATTAACCTATTGTTACAGGCTAAGCCTTGTGTGTTAATATTTTCTTAATCGAGATTGGTTGTCTTCTACTTTAAATCCCATCCGATGTGGTTTGCTATTCCTGGTATATCAGTGGTGTAGGTTTTGAATGGGGTGATACAGCTGGAGTTAAATTTCTAACTGGATGGTGACTTTGGGGTCCAGAAGTATCTCTGTAGCTTGCTGCTCTCTTTCAAGATTTATTTATGAGACTCTGGATCATGGCTGGTTTATGACCCCAGAAGCAGTTTGTGGATGTGACCACCAGGCTCCCGGAAGAACAGGAAGATGAGAGAAGGGAGCCGATCCCCAACCTCGGGAGAGCCTGGAAACTGCAGTCACAAAATGCGCATACCTGAATTTTTCAAGATTCATTCCTAGATGAGACTTGGGCTGAGCCCACAGACTCTGGCTGTGCGCATGACAGGGATTGGATTTAGGAGGTTTTCAACTGCCAGGGCTCTGTTTGGGCAGGTGATGGGTTCACTTATCCCAGCCCCCTCTGGGGTGCCCCAGATATGAGACTCAGCCTGGTGAGGAATCTAGAGGCATCTCTGCAGCTTCCAGTTTAATCCTTGTTTTCTGTATATAAATTTGTTCAACTTTCTCATACCACAGTTATCAGAACTGCCTTAGTTTTGCCTGTTTTTTTTTTTCAACTCAACTTGAAATTATGTATCCTGTTTTCATTCTTCATTGTTCAAGAAAATGCTGATGTGTGAAGCCTGTTTAGTTCAGTTGCAACTGAAATCAAAATAGCATTCCTTTATAAAAGCATTTCTTTATAGCTGGAGCGATAGTGCAGCAGGTAGGGCGTTTGCTTTGCATGCGGCTGACCCAGGTTTGATTCCTCCGCCCCTCTTGGAGAGCCTGGCAAGCTACCGAGAGTATCTCGCCCGCACGGCAGAGCCTGGCAAGCTACCCATGCGTATTTGATATGCCAGAAACAGTAACAACAAGTCTCAGAATGGAGACGTTACTGGTGCCCGCTCGAGCAAATAGATGGGCAATGGGATGCCAGTGACAGTGATTCCTTTATAGCAATCCTTTATAGCATTGCCATAATTTGTTCTCCAGTTGGCGTTTCATTTGGCTGAAGGATTTTTTGGTAATTATAAATAATGCTCTAAATATTCTTATGCATTGCATCTAATGCATAAGCACAAGGATCTTCTCATGATACATATTGAATATCTTGTCCATTGCAGTGATCTCACTTTGTCAAAGTTTTCTATAACATGCTGCTCAAGGTGATTCTTGGCTAGCTGGACTGGCCATTTCATGCTGAGGCTTAAGAATGCAATGTTGCCTGAACTCAGTGGTGCTGGAGACCGCCAGATCCGCCCTTGGGGTGCTGGGGGCCTCCAGGACACACCCATTAGTCTTTGGGGCTGTGTAGTGCTGGGGATCAGAGTAGAGGCATTGCACATGTAAAGCTTATGCTCCTGACTCCTGAGCTAACTCCCCTACTTGAGCATCTTTTCATTTATCTGTTGGCTGTTTCTTCATCCTCTCAGGTGACCTGCCCATCTTTTTTTTTTTTTCCTTTTTGGGTCACACCTGGTGATGCACAGGGGTTACTCCTGGCTCTTTACTCAGGAATTACCCCCTGGCGGTGCTCAGGGGACCCTATGGGATGCTGGGACTCGAACCCGGGTTGGCCGCGTGCAAGGCAAACACCCTACCCGCTGTGCTATCGCTCCAGCCCCTGACCTGCCTATCTTGTTTCTGTTTTAGTTTGTTGGCAGGTGGGGTGGCTGCCCAGTATTGCAGGGCCTTCAGGGACCCTTCAGCCTTGTAGTACAGGTACAGACCTGACAGTTTCACTGCTCATCCTGGCAGTGTGGTCTTGTGCTGACGGGGCTTTATGCATGTCTGACACATCCACTGGCCTCCTCAGCCATCTCCTGGCTCCTTTCACCATTTCTTAGTCAGATCCAATTTTTGTCTTTGTATTGTATCAGTTCTTTATCCTTTTTAAAAAATATTTAAAACTATTTAAATACCTTGATTTGCAAAGTTGCTCATAATACAGTTGGTTCAGGCATTCATTGTTTCAACACCAATCCCACCACCAGTGTGACCTTCTCTCTACCATTGTTCCCAGTTTCACCCTCCACCACTCTTAACAGGCATGAAATAATTTTTATGTTGCCTGTTGCAGCAAAATGACAAATGGAATTACAAAAATATGGTTTAGTAGAAAATTTGTGAAAGTTATTATATCACAGTGGTTACTAAAGTCATTATCTGAGGATTTACTGAGCTGTTCGGTGTGAGCTGAGTCTTCATAATTATTTTCACTTATTGAGCTTAGTGGGCTACTTTCCTGTGTGATTTGCTGTGCTCCTACTGGGCTGTTCATATTGGGGTCTCACTATATGTTGTTGTCCCCCATACGACCAGGAGTGATCGTTGAGCACAGAGGCAGGAGTAAGCACCAGCCCCCACACAAACACATACACCAGCAAAAAAAGAAAAGAAATAAGTGTGTAATGAAAACACAAAGTCCCATAGACTATTATTAATTGTCCCAGTATATTAATTCCTCCAAATCAGCTTGGTCACCTCTTTGCGGTATATCTTTTTCTTTTTCTCACATTTAGCAGTGTTCAGGGATCACTCCTGGCAAGACTTGGGGAACCTGGGCACCACAAGGAATGCTAGGGATCAAACTTCGGTCAGCCATGTGCAAGGTGTGCCCTGCCTGCTGTACTATTGCTCCAGCTCCTCTCTGCTCTATTATTTTTCAGAATTCTCTTTGCTCTTTGATATACATATGTATGTTAGTATTTAGTTTTTTATTATTGTCAGTAATACTTCATGATAATGCTGATATCTTAGAAATTATTTGTTTTTGGGGCTGGAGCGATAGCACAGCGGGTAGGGCATTTGCCTTGCACGCGGCCGACCCGGGTTCTAATCCCAGCATCCCATATGGTCCCCTGAGCACTGCCAGGGGTAACCCCTGTGCATCGCCGGGTGTGACCCAAAAACCAAAAAAAAAAAAAAAAAAGAAATTATTTGTTTTTGTTATTATTTCTTAGAACTTCTTATCACCAAACTTAAAAAATGCCTGTTAGGATGGCAGGTTGGGGCGTATAGGAGAGGGAACCTAAGAGCACCGATGGAGGGATGTTGACACTGGTGGCAGGATCGGTGATGGAATATTATGTGTCAAAAGCTAACTGTAAATAACTCCTCATGCAATATTAAAATAAAATTGGGGGGAAAGTAAAATTTAAGTTAAAAAAAATTTTATGTGTACATATCATAAGCGCATGTTTTTCTCATCCATAGGTGATACTGGGAATAGAACTCCAAAAGACCAGAAGGTGAGTTGGGCTGGGTAAGGTAAGGGTGACATATAACTGTATGAAAATGGGGCCGGGTTTCTCATCTGACTGCCACATTTTTCTCCTTCTGATCAATTTTAGTGGCTCTGCTTGTGGGACAGAGTGAAATTGTCATGCTCTGAAAAGGGAGGATTTTTCTGTCCTCCTGTATGACATAGCTGAACAATAAAGGGAAGGAAATAAGGAAATGAGTTCTGGAATTTTTTTGCAAGAAATCCTATCATGAGTTCTATAAACTACATGGTGTATAAAATTAAAACCTTTTTGTTGGGGGGGAGGGGGTAGAGCAGAGATGGCGTTTGCCTTGCATGCAGCTGACCCAGGTTTGATCCCCAGCATTCCATATAACCCCTTGAGCACTTCCAGGAGTAATTCCTGAGTGCAGAGCCAGGAGTCACCCCTGAGCAACACCAGGTGTGACCCAAAAAGGGGAAAAAATAATTAGGGTAGGGGCTACATCTGGCAGTGCTCCGAGTTTAGTCCTCGCTCTGTGCTCAGAAGTTCATAAGACCATATGTGGCATTGGGAATGGAACCCAGGTCAGCTGTGTACAAAGCAAGCATTCTATGAGCTGTAATGTCTGGTCTCTAAAATAAAATTGTCTTAAGTAATATGAAAATGGGATGTGGAGATAACCCCAGTGGTACAGCATGTGTCTTGCATGTCTTTTTCTCTTTGGGTGGATAGGGATCAAGCCTGAGTCAGCCATGTACAAGGCAAGTGTCCTACCGGTACACTATGGCTTCAGCCTCTGTTTAGCATGTCTTCAGTCCTGAAATCAGTCATCATCACCATGTGGCTGAGTGTGGTTTTAGGGGGGGACATACTCTGCAGTTCTCAGGACTTATTCCTGGCTCTGTGCTCAGGGGTCAACTCCTAGCAGGCTCAGAGAACTATATAGGATGCTTGGGACTGAATCTGGGTCAGCCATGTGCAAGGCAAGCACCCTATTTACTGTACTAGTGCTCTGGGCCCCATTTTTTGTTTGTTTGGTTTTTGCTTTTTGGCTTTCTTGAGTGTTGCCAGGTCCCCCTGTATTGCTGGGTGTGGCCTCTAAAATATAAAAAAAGGGAATTGTGCCATCTTTATTTTTTCAGCCATCAGCATAGAATCAGTCTGTGGATTGCAGTTTCTAATATCTGTTACAAAAAAATGTAAAATAGCTCACTCTGGAGTCTGAACAGCTAGTAGGGTGTTTGCCTTCCATGCAGCTGACCTAGGTTTGATCCCCAGTGTCCCATATGGTCCCCCAAGTCCACCAGGAGTTACTCCTGAGTGCAGAGCCAGGAATAACTCCTGAGCATCACTGGTTGTGACCCAAAAACATAAAAACTTTGCTAGTAATTTTCAGGAAATTACTGTTTATTCATAGCAGTGGAGACTTTCTTACCTTTCCCAGCCACCAAAGCAATGTAACGCAACCACCAAAAAAACAAGATCTCATCACTAAAATAGTCCACTTAGAAATTCCTGTACCGGGGGGCTGGAGAGATAGCACAGCGAGTAGGGCGTTTGCCTTGCACGCGGCCAACCCGGGTTCAAATCCCAGCATCCCATATGGTCCCCTGAGCACGGCCAGGGGTAATTCCTGAGTGAAGAGCCAGGAGTAACCCCTGTACATCGCCAGGTGTGACCCAAAAAGCAAAAAAAAGAAATTCCTGTACCGGAGCTGGAGAGATAGCACAGCAGGTAGGGCGTTTGCCTTGCACTCGGCTGACCCGGGGGGTTTGATTCCCAGCATCCCATATGGTCCCCTGAGCATGGCCAGGAGTAATTCCTGAATGCAGAGCCAGGAGTAACCCCTGTGCATCTTGAGGTGTGACCCAAAAAGAAAAAAAAAAAAAAGGTTAAAAAAGAAATTCCTGTACCTTGGGCCAGAGCAATAGTAAAATAGGGAAGGCATTTGCCTTGCCTTGCCTGCAGCGAACTTGGGTTCGATCCCCAGCATCCCATATGATCTTCTGAGCACCGCCGTGAGTAATTCCTGAGTGCAGAGCTAGGAGTAACCCGTGAGCATTGCTAGGTGTTACCCAAAAAGCAAGGAATGGAGGGAGGAGGAAGGGAAATTTTTGTACCAAGTACAGTATGAATGGCTAGTTTGTCAATGACCTGCTAGGTGAGATTAATCAAGGGAAACTTTCTAGCTAGAAAGACCTTGCTTCCCCATTCCCACCCCACCTCCCCTTTTTTGGGTTTAGGCCATACCCATCAGTGCTTGGGTGTTGCAGTGCCAGGGATCATACATGCAAAGCACATGCTGCATCCACTGTCTCCCTGGCCCGAACATTTTTTGTTTGGGGGCCACATGTGGCTGTGCTCTGCTCGGGGATCACTCCTAGCAGTATTTGGGGCAACATAAACAGATCAAACTTGGGACCGGAGCGATATAGCACAGCGGGTAGGGCGTTTGCCTTGCACGCGGCTGACCCAGGTTTGATCCCCGGTATCCCATATGGTCCCACAAGCACTGCCAGGATCAATTCCTGAGTGTAAAGCCAGGAGTAACCCCTGTGCATCGCTGGGTGTGACCCAAAAAAACAAACAAACAAAAAAAACCGAAAAAAAAAAAACCAAACATATCAAACCTTAGTACCTTAACCCCTCTGCTGCCTTTGGGACCCAACGTGTTTCTTACAAGTTATTCCTAACCCTTGCTACTACTTTAAAATTTGTCTCCAGTGCCAGAGAGATAGCTCAAAGATAATGCATGCTCAACATGCAAGAAGAGGCAGGGTTTGGGTTCAGTCACCCACACAGCATGGTTCCCTGAGCACCGCCAGAAGCACCACATGAGCACTGCCAACTTTGGCCTATAAACAGAAGTGTCTCCCTTATTTCCTTCCTTACAGCTTCGTGAAGCTATGGCTGCCTTAAGAAAGTCAGCTCAAGATGTCCAGAAATTCATGGATGCCGTTAACAAGAAGAGTAGTTCCCAGGATCTGCATAAAGGTTAGGATTAGGAGCTCCTGAGGTGTAAGTGACAGTGCAAGAGTGAATTTTCAGCTTCATCTAACATCTCAGATCCTTCTCCAGCTCCGTTGGATTATTTTAACATTACAAGTTGAGCAACTCAGATAAGGTTTTTGTATTTTGTTTTCCTTGTTCACAGCTTAAGACTCACCTGTTGATTGAGATGTGCCAGATTCATTGTAGTTAGTACTTTATTACCCCAGTTATACTGATGCCAGGTTTTGAATCTGTTATTTTACCCAGATTCTTTAGTTCCACACTCATTGATTTGTTCGAGTGGGCACCAGTAACATCTCTCATTGAGAGACTTATTGTTACTGTTTTTGGCATATCCAATATGCACAGGTAGCTTGCCAGGCTCTGCCTCGCAGGCTCGATACTCTTGGTAGCTTGCCGGGCTCTCCGAGAGGGGTGGAGGAATTGAACACGGGTTGGCTATGTGAAAGGCGAATGCCCTACCACTGTGCTCTCGCTTGCGGCTGACCCGAGTTCTATGTGGACATCAGTTATCCAAGTTTTCCTATTAACATAGACAGTTGAGTCAGCTGGGTCTTGTCCTGCTCTTGGCCAAGAGAGCAGCAGAAGTGGCTAAGATGACCCCAGTTCCCCTGATTCCTCTGCTGCCCTCTTGTTTCCTGTTCTTTGTCTAGTATCTGCCATTTCTCTTTAGAACACTTCTCCTTTCCTCCATAGGAACCTTGAATCAGATGTCTGGAGAACTGAGCAAAGATGGTGACCTTATAGTCAGCATGCGCATTCTGGGCAAGAAGAGAACCAAGACCTGGCACAAAGGCACCCTTATTGCAATCCAGACGGTTGGTATGTTGAAACTGGAGAAAAGATTAGTGAGAAGCTACCTATAGGCAGGTCTCCACTGATGATTGTATTATTCCCCACCCCACACATGCATGTTCTTTCTCTCTCTCTCTCTGTCTGTCTCTGTCTGTCTGTCTGTCTGTCTGTCTCTCTCGCTCTCGCGCTCTCTCTCTCTCTCTCTCTCTCTCACACACACACACACACACACAAAACAGCCTGACCTTTTTCCATTCTCAAAGAAGCTTTAATTTATACAGAAATTTGTGGTTTTTAGAGAAGTTTTGTTTATTTTTTCCCTTTTACTCAGGGCCAGGAAGGAAATACAAGGTGAAATTTGACAACAAAGGAAAAAGTCTACTCTCGGGGAACCATATTGCCTATGATTACCACCCTCCTGCTGACAAGCTGTTTGTGGGCAGTCGAGTGGTGGCCAAATACAAAGATGGAAATCAGGTCTGGCTCTATGCTGGCATTGTAGCTGAGACACCAAACGTCAAAAACAAGCTCAGGTACTGGAAAGAAAATGGACGTCGGGGGCACAGGCACCTGTCCTATTCAGGCCATGGTCCAGATCTCTCAATTAGTCCTTAGAGGCAGAAACCCTTGCTTTTTCTTTGCCACAGAGTCATGTGGGTGATTATCCTCCTCCCACCCAGCCCGCATCCTGGCTCCCCCTTTTTTCCATTTAAGGAGAAAAGAAGGTGGAGAGTAGTCAGGCCTGATTCGTTAAGAGGAATGAAGTGGAGAGTAAACAGGTTCAGCAGAGTAGGAATCTGATAGAACAGAATAAGTTTTGGGAAAAGTGGGGATATGAGCCAGGAGAGATAGGACAGCGGGTAGGACACTTGCCTTTCACACTCTCAACTCAGGTTTGATTCCCAGCTCCACATATGGTCCCTCAAGCTTACCAGGAGTCTGAGTGCAGGGCCAGGAGTAAGCCCTAAGCACAGAGGGTATGGCCCAAAAACAAAAAAAGAAAGTGGGGATATGATTAAGGGGAAAAAAATTTTTTTTTAAATCTTAGCATGGGGTGGTGGTGAGGAGTAAGAAAGTGGTAGAATAGAACTGTCTTCCCTAGAGTTGGACCTTTTGTAATCTTGAGGAGTTGAGGCGCTGCTGAGATTTCTCTGGGTCCTGTTAAATACCATGAGCCCTGATCGACGCCACTCTTTCCTGGCAGGTTTCTCATTTTCTTCGATGATGGCTATGCTTCCTATGTCACCCAGTCTGAATTGTATCCCGTTTGCCGGCCACGTGAGTGTCCCTCCTTTCTTCTTTGCTGTATTCCTTGCCTTCTCTACTTAGTGTTTTTCTTCTTCAGACCACTGTTCGGAAAGCCATATTATTTTGTGTGTGCCAGTCTCAGAAAGTTTAAATGGGACTGATGTCCTCTGAAAGAAAGTGTCTTTGCTCCCGCTGAGTGCCGGGTCTTTGCAGGCAGAGAGAGATGCTGGGAGTTAGTGAACAGGCAGCCTTTAGTGTGCTCTGAATATTGTAGATGTATTTTGGTTTCGTTCTTAAATGATGTAGGTTTGTGAAGATGTTACTTCTTTCCTAGTTTCATCTAACATTTGTATAAATCTAATCTGAGCATTGCTTTCTTTACAGAAGCCTCATTAGACAGGTTTGTAGTGACTTCTGTGATTGAAGCTCCGGCATTTTTTAGGTGCTAGGAATCAAACCCGGGGCTAGATAGGTTTACAGTGTGCAGTCCATCACTACCACTGAACTCTATCCCCTACTACAGCAGCAACTGTTTTGAATTGTGAGAAGGCCCACAAACACTGCTTTGTTTTACAGAATATGGCAGTAGTACATACTGTATTATACTACCGCCGTATGTAGCGAGAGGACTTTCACTGCTCCAGAGAGTTCCATGTGTTCTCTGAATACATTTTTCTCCCATCACACTTTTCTTGAGTGAATTTCTGTGAATATGACTATTTTATTTTTATAAAAACTTGATAGAGAAAGGATTTTTGTTTTTATCAAAACATTCCTTTGGTTGCTAGAGAGATAATAGAGAGAGTGGGTCTGACTCTTGCTTTGTGCAGTAGGTCAGTTTGGAATTGGTTATTTTCTGCTTAGGGCTCACTCCTGGTGGGGCTCAGGGGACCATATAGGATGCTGAGATTGAACCCAGGTTGGCTGCATGCAAGCCAAGCACCTTACCCACAGTACAGTCACTGGCCCAGCCAACCACAGTTTGATCCCCAGTACTTCATATGGTCCCAGAGCATCACCATGAGTGAGTTCTGAGTACTGCCAAGTGTGGCCCCAAAACAAAAAAGACATTTTGAGTTCTGTCCTTGGCACCCCGAGGGGAGGTAAGAGAGTACACAACCCATAACCTACTTGTCTGTCCTGTTTAAACTCTTGTTCCTTTGGACAGTGAAAAAAACTTGGGAGGACATAGAAGACATCTCGTGCCGAGACTTCATTGAGGAGTATATCACTGCCTACCCCAATCGGCCCATGGTGCTGCTCAAGAGTGGCCAGCTCATCAAGACCGAGTGGGAGGGCACCTGGTGGAAGTCCCGGGTGGAGGAGGTGGACGGCAGCCTGGTCAGAATCCTCTTCCTGGTATGTACATGCTTCCAGCAACATCAGAGCAGGGAGGGGTGGGACAGCAAGCAGCAGCAGCAGCAAGGACACAAGAGTTTGTAGCGACCTCATAGTGTCTGTCTTTTGGCCAGAGAGATAGTACAGCTGGTAAGGCACTTGCCTTGCACACGGCCAACCCCAGGTTCGATCCTCAGTATCCCATATGGTTCCCTGAGCCCACCAGGAGTGATCCCTGAGCACAGAGCCAGAAGTAGCCCTGAGCATTGCCAGGTGTAACCCAAAAATATCAGCAAAGAAATATTTTTTATCTTAAAATGGGAAAGTATTTGCTTCGTTTTTGTTCAGCTAGGGATTTTTTTGGGTTTGGGGCCACACCTGGTGGTGCTCAGGGATTACTTCTGGCTCTGCAGTTAGGAGTTTCTCCTGATGGTGCTCAGGGGAACAAATGTGGTACCAGGGAGGAAACTCGTGTTCACCACATGCAAGGTAAATGCCCTCTCTGCTGAAATATTGCTCCAGCCCTCTCTTTGTTTTTGTTTCGGTTTCTAGGCCACACCCAACTATGCGTGGTGCTGACTTTGCTCAAGGATCACTCCTGGTGGGTTTGGTGACCCTGTCAGATGCTGTACTATTCTCAAGCCCACTTGTTTATTTGATTTGGGGGCCATATATTGGGGTTGCGAAAAGACTTTTCCTAACTATGCTCAGGAGTGATCCTTGACAGTGCTCAGGGAAGCATCTGCAGAGAAGGAGATTGACTGGCCAGGTCAGCCACATGCACAGGCAGCCAGCAACTTCCCACCAACCAGGCTTTTTTGTCTGTTTTTGGGCCACACTTAGCAATACTTAGAGCTAACTCCTTGTGGGAATTGGGGGATTGGGGAGCCCTCTGGGGTGCTAGGAATCCAACACATGCAAGGCAAGCACCCTACCCTTAGTGCTCACTCTGTCTCATTAATTTTAAGTTTTTGTCTTCTGTAATTTCCTTTCTGGGAGAGATGGGGGAGGATTGGGCCACAGTTGGCAGTGGTAAGGTGTAAAACCCATAGCAATGCACAGGACCATATGCAGTGCCAGGGATTGAACTAGGGTTGGCCTTAATCTCCTGTACTATCCCGCCCTCATTTCTAAAATAAGTATCTGTTTCTCTTCTTTTTTTGGGGGGAGGGGTGTTCATACCCAGCGATGCACAGGGGTTACTCCTGGCTGTACACTCAGGAATTACTCCTGGCAGTGCTCAGGGGGCCATATGGGATGCTGGGAATCAAACCTGGTTTGGCTGTGTGTAAGGCAAATGCCCTACCCGCTGTGCTATTGCTCCAGCCCCCTTGTTTCTCTCTTTTTTTTTTTTGCTTTTTTTTTGGGTCACACCTGGCAATGAACAGGGGTTACTCCTGGCTCTGCACTTAGGAATTACTCCTGGCGGTGCTCAGGGGACCATATGGGGTGCTGGGAATCGAACCCTGGTCGGCCAAGTGCAAGGCAAACGCCCTACTCGCTGTGTTATCACTCCAGCTCACTTGTTTCTCTTCTTGATATTCAAATGTAGATGTGTTGTCTAGGAAGGGATTTGGGAGTCATCTTGGAGATTTCCCTCAGGTGTTGGATTTAGTCCCTTATGCAAAGGGAGGGGCTGGAGATATAGCATAGCTGTAGGGTGTTTGCCTTGCACGCAACCAAGCCAGGTTCAATTCCTCCACCTCTCTTGGAGAGCCTGGCAAGCTACAGAGAGTATCTCACTGCACAGTATAGCCTGGCAAGCTGCCCATGGTGTATTTGATATGCCAAAAACAATAACAAGTCTCACGATGGAGACATTACTGGTGCCCACTTGAAAAAATCGATGAGGAACGGGATGACAGTGACAGTGCAAAGGGAGAGGTCCTGGTATCTAACCCATTTTTCTCCCAACCCATCCTTTCTCCTGATGCCTCAGGATGACAAAAGGTGTGAGTGGATCTATCGAGGTTCCACGCGTCTGGAACCCATGTTCAGCATGAAGACATCCTCGGCCTCTGCACTAGAGAAGAAACAAGGGGGACAACTGAGGACACGTCCAAATATGGGTATGTCCTAGGGAAGAGAGCAGTGGGCAATCCAGCAGGGTGTATGAACAGTGGTGGCCTTTGTTTGCCAGAGTGACACTGCTGATTCATGGCAACAACTCCATGTACCTGGGGTTGTTGCCAGTGGTATTAATGGTTTTGTGGTGCCACCTCCCACACTGTGGCTGTGATTGGTTTTAAACAGCCAATAAAAATCTGAAGCTAGGATCAGGAGATAGCTCAAAAGGACTGGAGTGTTTGCAGAAGCCCCAAGTTTGTTCCCAGGCACTGTATGGTCCCTTCAGCACCATTTGTTTACCACTGAGCACTGGCTCATAAACAAAATCTGAAACTCTCCTACATTGGGTGCATTGGTCATATGCCTTACCTTTTCTCTAAATGAGGCTTGTGAACTTTCTGTGTAACCTGGTTGTCCCTTTTTGTTGCTGTTTTTCAATCTAAACCATTTTTTGTTGTTGACAAGTTAGTAAATCAGTGCCTAAAACTAAAAGAAAAATATTTTCTGGATCAGAGAGGTCGTTGAATGGGCCTGGAGGTTTGTGGGAGATCTAGGTATGACACCAGCACTTCATAGTCCACGGGAAGGTACCCCTGAGTACTGCTAGGTATAGTCCCCCACCCCCATTAAAAGAAAAAATTAAAGCATTGGGGTGGGGGGGGGCGCAGCCCAAGCCCAGGTATCCCCAGGCCATACCGGGTGGTTCTCAGGGCTGCATCATTGCAGCAGTGGGATTTGAACCATCCCCACAGCCTCGGTATCAGATGAGACGAGGGCTGTGACGTCCGCTCAACCACTTCTGTTTCTACATGTTTCTGATATGCTTTTAGATGTTAGTGGGTCATCAAAGAATGCATTTTTGAAAATTCTCAACAAAGCGGAACAGTTACTAAGACATCTTAGCTTCAGTATTGAAGTCAAAGTCAGCATATATCAGGATTCCCACTTAGTAGTATAAGTCACGGAACTGATAGTGTTGGCACTTACTCGGTGTTTCCATTGCGGCTTTTATATGAGTTTAAGTTGAGCATCAGGCATGTGTGTGAGACTAGCTGTCATCTCAGTGGTGAATTTCCTTTTTTCTCTAGGTGCTGTGAGGAGCAAAGGCCCTGTAGTACAGTATACCCAGGATCTGACCAGTACTGGGGCTGCTCAGTTCAAGCCAGTGGAACCCCCACAGCCTCCAGCTCCACCTGCCCCAGCAGCACCCCCAGCCCTCCCCACACCACCTGCCCCACCTCCTCCATCACAGTCCCCCCAGGCAGGTGAAAATGAGTGAGTGCTAGTACTTCTTTCTTACCTTTTTTTTTTTTTTCATAGTATCACCTATTTTTTGTTTGTTTGTTTTTTTCACCCCTCACTGTATGGTTTCTAATCTTCTAGAAGCTTGGAAAGCCAACTTGCCCAATCACGGAAGCAAGTAGCGAAAAAGAGCACATCATTCCGGCCAGGATCTGTTGGCTCCGGTCATTCCTCCCCTCCGTCCCCTGCACTCAGTGAAAATATCCCTGGTGGGAAGCCTGGAATCAATCAGACATATAGGTGAGAAAATAACCCAGCTCTCTGGGAGAGCTTGATGCTGCAGACCTAGTGGTCATTGCATTAAGGAGGTTTCCAGGCTCCAGGAGACTTAAGGTTATGATAGTGAGGCCATTAGACTGAAAAAGGAGCTCTAGCGGCCAGAGCGATGATACAGAGAGTAAGGCACTAGCCTTGTATGCAGTTGGCTTGGATTCGATCCCCAGCATCCCATATGGTTCCTCAAGCACTGCCAGGAGTGACCCCTGAGCGTCACCAGGATTGAACACCTCCCACCCCACCCCGTCCCCCGAAAAGAGAACTCTGATATGTGAGCTTAGAAATACAGCATAAAAATAATTTTTTTCCAACCATGTCTAGCAATGCTCAGGGGTTATTCCTGGCTGTGCTTGGGGGATCATATTGGGATGCCAGGCATGTGGAAGGCAAGTGCTCTACCCATTGAACTATCTCTCAGGCTCCCAAAATAATTTGAAATTTGATGCCTAGAAATATGTAGCCATTAGAACATCATTTGTCTGGGCTGGAATGATAGTACAACGGGTAGGGCGTTTGCTTTGCACGTGGCTAACCCGGGTTCAATTCCCAGCATCTCATATGGTCCCCTCAGCACCACCAGGAGTAACCCCTGTTCTTGCCGGATGTGACCCCCCAAAAAAAGAAAATCATTTTCTTTTGACATTCCCTGAATGTCAAAACTTAACATTCAGGGGCCAAGTGGCATAGTACATAAGGTAGGGCTTACACATAGCTGACTGGGGTTCATTTCCCAGCATCCTATATGGTCTCCCATGCACTGCCAGGTAATTCCTGAGAGCAGAGCCAGGAGTAACTCCTGAGCATCACCAGGTGTGACCCAAAAAGAAATAAAACTAGCATTTCTGCATTAGGGATATAACTCAGTGGTAGAGCACTTGCCTTGCATGTGTGAGTCTTAGAGTCAATCCCTAGCACCACAAATGCAAAATCAAAAAAAGAAGAAAATCTTAGATTGAAGAGGTGATAGTTCAGTGGGCTGGAGCACCTGCTCTGCATACAGGAGACCCATGTTTGTTTGATCCCTTGTACCACATGGTCCCCTGAGCATTGCCCTGTGTGAACTCTGAAAAAAATACAACTTGGCCTTAAATGTGGTGTCATCATTGGTACATAAGTACATAAGAAAGGAAACACTGTAGCTTCTTAAATCGGGAGATTTAGTAAATACATTTGTAGAACACATCAAGAACAAAAAATACGAATAGAAGACTGGACTCCTTAAATTCATAGGCAAAACTTTTTTTCTTTCTTGTTTTTGGGCCATACCTTGCAATACTCAGGGGTGGCTCTGTGCTCAAGAATCACTCCTAGCGGTGCTCAGAAGACCATAGAGAGTGCTGGGTCAACTGCATGCAAGGCAAATGCCCTTCCCGTTATACCTAGAGCTATACTATTGCTCTAGCCCCTAAATAAATTTAAAGAAATTTAACATTTTATCTGTCCATGATAATAGCCATGGCATTTCTGTCAAGGTTTAGTAAGGCCAGGGAAGATTTGTTGTGTTTAGTTTCAAGAACACAGCTATTTGAGGGGTCAGAGAAGTGACTTAACAGATGTTTAGAACAGAAACCCTGTTGTTTTCATATCTGAACTCTTGCCTCTTATTTGCAGGTCACCTATAGGCACAACTGCTACCCCAGTACCCCCAGTGCCTCTAGCACCACCAGCACCTACATCTCCAGCCCCTGCAGCACCTGGAGGCCCCCCAGGGCTCCCTGCACCCCCAGCCTTCCATGGTATGCTGGAACGGGCACCATCAGAGCCCTCCTACCGTGCCCCCATGGAGAAGCTTTTCTATTTACCTCATGTTTGCAGTTACACCTGCCTGTCTCGAATCAGACCTATGAGAAGTGAGCAGTACCGAGGGAAGAACCCCCTCCTAGTCCCGCTACTGTATGACTTCCGGCGGATGACAGCCCGCCGCCGAGTGAACCGCAAAATGGGCTTTCATGTCATCTACAAGACCCCCTGTGGCCTCTGCCTCCGGACAATGCAGGAGATCGAGCGATACCTTTTTGAGACAGGCTGTGACTTTCTCTTCTTGGAGATGTTTTGTCTGGATCCCTATGTTCTTGTGGACCGGAAGTTTCAGCCCTATAAGCCTTTTTACTATATTCTGGACATTACTTATGGGAAAGAAGATGTTCCTCTATCCTGTGTCAATGAGATTGACACAACACCCCCGCCCCAAGTGGCCTACAGCAAGGAACGAATCCCTGGCAAGGGTGTTTTCATTAATACCGGCCCCGAGTTTCTGGTTGGCTGTGACTGCAAAGATGGGTGCCGGGACAAGTGAGTTGGGGAATTGCATCCTCTGCCTCCAGCTACTAGGGTTTGCCTGCCCTGTCATTCACTTTATGGCTGTACTTCTTTCCCCATGTCTCTTCCAACTCCTCCCTCAGCTGAACCTAGCTCTCAGGCTCTGGGGTGGAGCTGCTGGGATCTGGTTCACCCCCCACTGTTTCCTCTCATTCTCATTTCCCTTGGCTATCATCTAGCATGCTCCCAGTTGCCACTTGGTTTCATTTTGTCTCATCTCTTTCTCACTGTCATATTCGTACTTTGTCTTTTCCTTTTCAGTTAAGCATATGACAGAAAATTTTAGTTTTAAAACAGAAGACAATCTCCGATCTTTAACTCATTTCTTCTTCTCACAGGTCCAAGTGTGCCTGCCACCAGTTAACTATTCAGGCTACCGCGTGCACACCAGGGGGCCAAGTTAACCCCAACTCTGGTTACCAGTATAAGAGATTGGAAGAGTGTCTGCCGACGGGGTAAGTCCTGAGAAGAGTGGAACATCTCAAAGACTGAATAGCACCCTTTTGTGTTCATATACTTGTGGGAGAATTCTAAAACTGAACCAAAAACAGAGCGAACAAAGACAATCACAGTAGTAGTTTAAATCCTATTTACTAAATTTCCAGCACATATTACTTGCCAACTTTCCTGAAATAAAGACATAAAATGATAGATCTGCAGATTTCTATTATAGTGAGATACATGTGAGCCAGAGATGGTATAAGGATTGGGGCACTCGCCTGGGAAGTGGTTTAAGCACAAATTTGGTTCAAATTCTGGCACCACAAACAATTCTCCAGGTACCACTGTGGGTGGCCCTTGAACACAGACCCAGGAATGGCCCTGAGGACAGTCACTGCCAGATATAGCCCCCAACCAAAGTGCCCTTAATCTCATAGCTTATAAATGTCTGTCCGAACAGGTCAGTAGTTTACTCTGGCAGATGAGATCTGTACAGAGAAGTGGGCGGATCTTTGTAAATGAAAATAGGAACTGGAGTCAAATACATGGTGTGTTCATTTGTTAGAGAATTTTAAGTGAATAATGTGATCTGACCTTTGAAGGTTGGCTTCTGTCAGTTCTTAAGGCAGCGAAAGTAGAATTTGGAAGACTTAAGTACTAAAATACAGGTGAGAGTTGGTGGTTCCTTGAGCTTGTATTAGAATGGAGGTGGCATTAGACAGGAAAGATTGATTTGAGGGACTGGAGCGATAGCACAGCGGGTAGGGGGTTTGCCTTGCACACGGCCAACCCAGGTTTGATTCCCAGCATCCCATATGGTCCCCAAGCACCACCAGGAGTGATTCCTGAATGCATGAGCCAGGAATAACCCCTGTGCATCTCGAGGTGTGACCCAAAAATCAAAAAAAAAAAAAAAAAAGATTGATTTGAGGTGTATTTGGAGGTACAACTACAGAATTGGATAGATTGTGGGATGGAGAAGAGTCAAGTACTCTTGTTGAATGCCCTGTTTTTGATTAAGTAGATATTGGTCTTTTTACTGAATTGGAGTGTTTACAATCTAAGGAAAGTGCAGCTTCTTATGGGGCATGTTAAGTTCCAGATGCCTGTTAGACAGCCTGAGTGGGAATGTCAGGAAGACAGTGATACTCCTGGAGATGATGGAGGACTGGACTTGCAGAATCAATCACCAGCACTGCAGGAGTGCTTATTAGAAGCCTGAAGGAATTCATCTAGGAAAGTGTTGATAGTAGATACAGAAGGGGACCTGTAAACTCAGGGCACCCAAAGTCAGAGATGATGGTAGAGCCAGCTTAGAAGACTGAGGATTTGTCAAGAGAAAGAAGCCAGGGAAGTGACAGGGACTAAAGAGATCAATGAAAGGACGGTCATAGCATGTCTTTGTTAGATGTGAATCTCTTGGACTTGAGCCCAGTGCTCAAGATACAGAATTGTGAGCCCAGAGAGATAGGACAGTGGGTGGGCATTAGCCTTGCACATAGCCAACCCGGGTTGGGTTCCAGCACCATATCTGGTCCCTTGAACACTACCAGTAGTAAAATCTGACTGCCAGGAGTAAGCCTGCGCACTGCCCATTGTGGCCCAAAACCCAAAAGATAAAATACATAATGACAGTAAATGGAGGAAGAGAGGAAAAAAGCACCAATGAGATATTCAGAAATTTTCCATCAACAAAGTAATTGAGTTTCCAAATTGAAAGGGCTACTAAGGTCCCAGCTTAATGATAAAAACAGGGCCCTGCTAAGACACGTGACAAAGTGATCCTGTGTTCATGCAAAGGGAAATACCTAAAGGCTACTTTGTCTTAATTTTGGACCACACCCAGCAGTACTCAGGGCTTATTCCTGTCAGCACTCAGGGGTCACTTCTGATAGTGCTCTCGGGACCATATAGGGTACCAAAAATGGAACCCAGGTCAGCTACATGCAAGACAGACATCTTAACCCTTGTCCTCCCTCTCTACACCCTTCGCTCCCCCAAGATTCAAAAAACAGAAGAAAAGTAGAAAGTGAGTTCAGGGACTAGAGAGAAAGCACAGTGGGGAAGGCTCTGGCCTTGCACACAGCATATCCAGATTCAGTCCTCAGCACCCTATGTGGTCCCCAGAGCTGCTCCTCCAGTGGTGATTCCTGAGTGCAGACCCAGGAGTAAACCCTAAACACCACCAGGTGTAGTCCCAAAAGAAAATTACTTCAGCCTTCTGAAATGATCTTAGATGGCAATTGAGATGTCTATTTAGAACCCCAGGAAAGATTATTTATTTTTGCTTTGGGGTGATACTAAACAGTGCTCAGGAGCTCCTCCAGGTTATATTCGCAGAGGTCACTTCGGTGATGCTCAGAGATCAGACTCAAAGCATGTGAGCAAGTACCTAGCCCTCTGAGACACCTCTCTGACCAGTAGAAACTTACTTTTAACTAGAGCTCTGAGTTCAAGCTGTCATTTAAGCATTAAGTGATTAAATTAATATTTTTGACGTGAAATGCCTCAGTTTCCTATTACTTTCCCTTCTCAGTAAGTTACTGGAAATGTTTACCAAAATGAAGGACTGTTGACTGACCCCAGGATAGAGTGCAGACAAGAACCCTAGCAATGATAACGCTGTGCTGTGCTGGGGGCCTCTGGCTGAGAGGTGACAGCAAGCATTGTGGAGGCAGGTCCTCTGGCCCGCAGTAAAGCTCTGGAGGTGTCTCTTGTCTTTTCAGAAGAGATTGAAACTATTGGGGGACTCAGGATTTGGTACTGACTCACATAGAAAACTGAGGAAAGGCCCTGCAAAGACAATAGATTGAGCACATGCTTTGCAAACCAGAGGCCTGGCTTTGATCCCCAAGACCCAGCAAATACCTCCCTCCCCAACACAGACAGATGGGGTGCAAAAACAAAAAGAAGTGAAGTCAGGAATGGAGCTCTGTAGTAGAGCACTTGCCTTGCATATGTGAGGCCCAAGTTTGACATCCAGCAGTGCATGAGCACGCCTCCACCCCCCCCCCCACAGCCATGAGGTGCTTGAGCACAGGTGGGTGTGGCCCTAAAACAACCACAAATGCAAGAAGTTGGGAGTTACTGCTGGGGGGACAGCTCATACATAGCCATGGTCTCCCCAGGCTCCATCACTGCCTATAGAGGTGCAAAGAGGGCCTGGGATGTGGCTCAATGGTAAAGCTCATGTCTTGCTCTGGGTTGAATCATACTTTGCCCTGGTTCAATCCCCAGTAACACAAAAACTGTTACGTGAAAGTCTTTTCAAATTAGACCAGAGTAGTAGTACAGCAGGTAGGGCACTTGCCTTGCACACGGCCAGCCTGGGTTCAATCCCCAGGACCCCAGATGGTCTCTAAGGAGAGTGATCTTGCAGAGCCAGGAGTAAGCTCTGAGCACTGCCAGGTGTGACCAAAAAACATATTAAGCTTTCTTACTGCATTTTGGATTGCAGACTCTTAATTGTATTGAGTCCTAAGACACTATTCTAAGAGGCCCTTTCTTATCTCTTCCTTCAAAACTGTTCCAACACACTCCATGCAGTTCCTAGATCTGTTTCACCTTGCTTTTGCTACCTGCTTCCCTTGGAAGCCTTTCTCCATACTGTGCCTTTACCCTGGCATTCCATTGCTTTTGTATCACTATTTAACCTTGAGAACTTGGTTTTAATCTCACTTCACAGAGAGAGGCCTTCCCTGATAACTGTCTATTTTTGCTTTTTGGGTCACACCACATGATGCTCAGGGATTACTCCTGGCTCTGCACTCAGAAATTATTTGTGGTGGTGCTCAGGGGACCATTCAGAATGCCAGGATTGGACCCATGACAGACTCGGACAAAGTTAACGCCCTACTCACTGTACTGTCACTCTGGCCCACCCTCCCCACCCCCCAATAACTTTAAAACTTTAAAGTCATTTCCAATACCTAGATTTTCTCTAGCCACCCTCTTTTTTTTTTTTTCTTTTTGGGTCACACGGGTGATGCACAGGGGTCACTCCTGGCTCCACACTCAGGAATCACCCCTGACAGTGCTCAGGGGACCATATGGGATGCTGGGAATCAAACCTGGGTCAGCCGTGTGCAAGGCAAACACCCTACCCAGTGTGCTATCGCTCCAGCCCCCTCTAGCCACCCTCTCGTCTCCTTTAGCACACCTGTGACACTTTCATTCATTTGGTGACTCATTTTTTTCTGTCTTTTCTGTTGGGCTCTGTGGGGAAGGGGACCTCATCTGTCTTGTTGGCTATTGATTGTGCGACAGGAGCCTTGCCCTGTGGCTCATATGTAGTAACTGCTGAAACCTATATACTTTGTTGAATAAATGAATGAATAAGAATGGCTGCTACTCTGTAAGCTTTGTATAATAGTAATAAGACTGTGGCCTCTGCTCTTCCAAGCTTATCCTAGTTTTTTTTTTGTTTTTTGTTACGTGTTTTCTTTGTCCCTTCCTTTGTTCTGTCATCTTTGCTATGTCCAGGATTTGCACACGCTCACCAGGTGTCGCACTCCTGCCTGTGATGCTCTCACCATCTTCATTTGTGCTGCGCTTACACAGCTGGCTTTGTGCCAGAGATCAAACATGACTGTAGCACCAGAGATTCCAGATAACAGTGCTGCAGGGACTGAGCTAGGTACTTAGGATGCAGCAGCGCGGATCCAGCTCACGGCCTCATACGTGACAGGCAGGCACTTTAGCTGCTAAGTATACCCTGAGCCCAAACTGCTTTGTTACCAGCTGTCAGCAGAGGGATGTGATAACTAGCACTCTTCAGCCCAGAGGACTCCTAGGGGCCCATTTTGCTATTTCTGTGTTCAGGCAGAAATTCATTGACAGGCTAGAGCGATAACACAGTGGGTAAGGCATTTGCCTTGCATGCTGCCCAGCCAGGTTTGATTCCTAGCATCTTGTATGGTCCCCCGAGCACCGCCAGGAGTAATTTCTGATTGCAGAGCCAGGAATAACACTTGAGCATTGCTGGTGGGCACTTTGCTTGCATGTGGCCAGACCAGTTGAATCCCCGGACCACCAGGAGTAATTCCTCAGCACAGACATTTGTGGCCCAACACCAAAAAGAAAAGAAAAGCCAGAGAGATTGGCACAATCATTAAGGTTTTTGCTTGGCACACGGCCAACACAGGTTCAATCCCCAGCATCCCATAAGGTCCCCTGAGCACAGCCATGTGTGGCACAAGAACAAAAAAACAAAAGGATTGAACTGTTTTTGCAGTAGTTTCATTTTTCACTAGTGTTAATACATGTAATAGTATTGTGTTGATGTTTTTATTTGGAATAGAAAGGAATAATTAGATTATAATGTGTACTTATAAAATGATTGCCTTTAATATTGATGTGTCCTAGATTTTTCTGATCAGTTTATTTTTAAAATAAAAATAATTGTTAGGGCTCAGAGAGATAGGTCAGTGGATTGTACATGGACTTTTCGTGCGGGGTGCCTGGGTTCAGTTTTCAGCATTGCATGTTCCCTCGAGCATTTGAGCCAGGAGTAGCCCTGAACACCACCTGGGTGTGGGCCAAAAACCATACAGAGAGAGTAAAAACCAACTGTATCAAGAAGAAAGTCCATGAACTAGAGTACCACTTTGTCTCCTGTCTCTATTCCTTTTTTTTTTTTTTTTTTGCACAGGCCCCACCCCTGCACAGTGCAAGGGGTACTATGGGGAGGTAGCCGTGTAGTGCTGGGGACTGAGCTCAGGGCAGATCACATCCTGGAGTTTTCAGAGTGTCCACATCAAGTTTGCTTGGACTTTTCTCCTCTTAGACATCCTAGTATCCACTGACAGTAACCGTAGTACTGGGGCTAGAGCAATAGTGCCTAGTATTCAGTGAAGAGGGCACTCACCTTGAGCGCAGCTGGCCTGGGTTCCATCCTCAGCATCACATATAGTCCCCTGAGCACAGAGCCAGGAGTAAGCCCGGAGCATAATCGGTGTGACCCAAAATTAAAATAACCATAGTACTATAAACATCTGAATAAACCACCTTTTCTCCTGAATTATTTCCTTGGGTTTTGTTCCTAAATAAACCAAAACACATAGGTATTTCTATCAGTCTGCTTGCTTAGATCATTGTTTAGTTATTCTAACTGTAAGAAAATCTTAACGGTTATGTGGATTTAACAAATAATCACCATTGATGTTATCTTAACCTCACAGAGTTTATGAGTGTAACAAACGCTGTAATTGTGACCCAAACATGTGCACGAACCGGTTGGTGCAGCATGGACTACAGGTTCGCCTTCAGCTGTTCAAGACACAGAACAAGGGCTGGGGCATCCGCTGCTTGGATGATATCGCTAAAGGCTCCTTTGTCTGTATTTATGCAGGTGGGTACTGAAATGGTGAGAAGGGTTGCTTTCTCAGTCTGAGACAAGTTGAACATAAAATGCTTGAGAGGCTGAAGAGAGTTCAGCCAGTCAGTCACTTTCCTTGCACTCTGGCTGACCAAGGTTTGATCCTCAGAATCCCATATGGTCCCCTGAGCACAGAACCAGGTGAGGCCCCAAAACAAAAAATGAAACTGGGGAGCTGGGGCAATAGTACATCGGGTAGGGCGTTTGCCTTGCACTCGGCCAACCCAGGTCCGATTTCCAGCATCCCATATGATCCTGAGTGCAAAACCAGGAGTAACTCCTGTGCATCACCAGATGTGACCCAAAAAGAAGGGAAAAAAAATAAATAAAAGTATCAACTGTGAACTCAGTACAAAAATTATTAAAAATTTCTTTATAAAGAACATGAGATGCCTGTCAGATGTAAAAAGAAGGGACAGATGTGCTTATGAGGCCAAGAATAAAAAGGGGGGGGGAGGCCTGGAGCAATAGTATAGCGGATAGGGCATTTGCCTTGCATGTGGTTGACCCGGGCTCAATCCCCAGCATCCCATATGGTCCCCTGAGCATTGCCAGGAGTAATTCCTGAGTGCAAAGCCAGGAGTAACCCCTGAGCATCACCAGGTGTGACCCAAAAAGCCAAAAATAAATAATAGAGAACTGGAGAGACAGAACAGAGTTAAGGCAGACTTTGTACAGCCAACTTCAGCTCTGCCCTGGGGACTCCATGCTCTCCCCAGCCCAGTTTAGAGCCTATCACCAAAATAACGGAAAGAAATGACACCATGAAAATGAAGGATGACACTTCCAAGCAAAGATGTGATGACATGATAGCAGAACCCAGTGTGCACTACCCTCTCATCATTGCCCTGCCGCGCCAGGAAGCTGGAGCTTCACCAAGAATTCTCGTAGGTGAACAGAGAGAAAGAAGGCAAAAAGGGCAAGATAACTAAAAATACTCCCCTAAAACGCACTAATAAATGAATGTTGCCTCAGAAAAGTTTCAAACATTGTTAAATTTAAAAAAGACAGAGCCAGGAGCAGAACTGTAGTACACTGGGCAGGGCAACTCCCCTTGCATGTGACAGTCCCAATCCCCACCGGAAGTGTTCCCTAAGCACCACTGAGTATGCTCAAAATCCCCCAAAAAAGGAAGAAAGACTGACAGGGCCAGCCTAATAGTTCTGCAGGTAGACTGTTTGCCTTGCACACAGCCAGCCCAGGTTCCATTATGAGCATATGATCCCCTGAGCATTGTCAGCTGTGGTCCTGCCAGCAGCCCTCCCCCAAAAAAAAAAAAAAATTGACAGGGCCAGAGAGATCATAGAGCCAATAGATCATTTATCTTGCATCAACCCCAGGTTCAGTTCACTGCACAATATATGGTCCCCCAATCACTGCCAGAACTAAGTCCAGGGCATTGCCAGGTATGGCCCCAAAACAAAAGTAAAGGAAAAAAATTTTTTTTTTTTTTTTTTTTTTTTTTTTGCTTTTTTTGGGTCACACCCGGCGATGCACAGGGGTTGCTCCTGGCTCTGCACTCAGGAATTACCCCTGGCGGTGCTCAGGGGACCATATGGGATGCTGGGAATCGAACCCGGAGGGTCGGCCGCGTGCAAGGCAAACGCCCTACCCGCTGTGCTATTGCTCCAGCCCCGGAAAAAAATATTTTAATGACAGCTGGAACTGGGAAGATAGTACAGCAGGCAGGGTGCTTGCCTCTACACAGTGCCTACCTGGGTTTTGCACCCCAAATGGTCTCCCAAATTTTGTCAGGAGTGAGCCCTAAGCATTGCTGGTGTGGCCCAGAAACCTCTGTGTTGTCAGGGTTAAGACTCGACAGAGCATATCAAAGGGTGCTGATGGGAGATCCTTATTTCTGAAAGATATTCATAACCCTAGAATACCTTTGCTTTTCATTCTAGGCAAAATCCTGACAGATGACTTTGCAGACAAGGAGGGCCTGGAAATGGGCGACGAGTATTTTGCTAATCTGGACCATATCGAGAGTGTCGAAAACTTCAAGGAAGGCTATGAAAGTGACGCCCCCTGCTCTTCAGACAGCAGTGGGGTTGACTTAAAGGACCAGGAGGATGGCAATAGTGGCACTGAGGATCCTGACGAGTCCAATGATGATAGCTCAGATGACAACTTCTGTAAGGATGAGGACTTCAGCACCAGCTCAGTGTGGCGCAGCTATGCTACCCGGCGCCAGACCCGTGGCCAAAAGGAGAATGGATCATCTGAATCTGCACCCAAGGACTCTCGTCCTCCAGACCTTGGGCCCCCACATATTCCTGTCCCTTCCTCAGTACCTTCAGGGGGCTGCAATCCACCTTCTTCTGAAGAGACGCCCAAGAACAAGGTGGCCTCGTGGCTGAGCTGCAACAGTGTCAGTGAGAGTGGCTTTGCCGAGTCCGATAGCCGCTCATCCTTCAAGACAGGCGAGGTGGGGGCAGGCAAGGTGGAGCCTGAAAAGTCCTCCAGTACAGAACTGGCCGTTAAGGAGGAGGGCGACAGCAGGCAACCCAAGAAAGAGGTGAGTAGCTGCAGTGTGGCACCACGCTTCATGCCATGTCATCGTGACTCTTCACATGCTTACTATTTTCACATACTTATTAACTTGAATGGACCTAGTGTTTGTTAAAAAAAAAAAATGGTGGGACTGGAATGATAGTACAGCAGGTAGGATGCTGGCCTTACAGCTGACCCTGGTTTGATCCACAGCACCCCATATGATCTAAGCACCACAAGGAGTGATTACTGAGTGCAGAACCAGGAGTAAGCCCTGAGCATTCCTGAGTGTGGTCTAAAAAATATTGATTTTTAGGGGCTGGAGTGATAGCACAGCGGGTAGGGCGTTTGCCTTGCACGCGGCCGACCCGGGTTCGATTCCCAGCATCCCATATGGTCCCCTGAGCACCGCCAGGGGTAATTCCTGAGTGCAGAGCCAGGAGTGACCCTTGTGCATCGCCAGGTGTGACCCAAAAAGCAAAAAAATAAAAAAATAAAAAAAATAAAAAATATTGATTTTTAAAACCTTTCATTTTTGTTTTGGGGCCACACCTAGCAGTTCTCAGGGCTTACTCTTGGCTCTCCTCTCAGGAAGTACTCCTTGCAATACTCAGGAGACCATATGAGGGGCTGGAGTGATAGTACAGCAGGTAAGGCTTTGCCTTGCACGTAGCCGACCCAGGTTCAATTCCCAGCATCCCATATGGTCCCCTGAGCATTACCAGGAGTAACCCCTATGCAAAAAAAAAGAGACCATATGGGATACCTGAGATTGAACCTGAGTTGGCTGCATAAATGACAAATGCCCTACCTGCTGTGCCTTGTTTTGGCTTTCTTTTTAATTTATTGGATTTAGATGGGGCAGGGGGGGTGGCACAGCTGGCAATGCTCAGGGGTGTTACTCCTGGCTCTGCACTCAGGAATCACTCCTTGGCAGTGCTCGAGGAATCCTTATGGGATGCCAGGGATTGAACTCCGGTCAGCTTCGTACAAAGCAAACACACCACCGACTGTACTATCGCTTTAGTTAAAAAAAAAAAAAAGTTTGGGAGTTGGAGCTATAAAGCAAGCCCCAGCGGGAAGCATAGCGAGGTATGGCCCCCACACACATACTCAAATAAAGTTTGAACGGGGAGTCAGGGCACTGGGCTGAACTACTCTGGCCCGAGGACCAAATTGTTTTAAAACCAGCCTGGTGGGGATGGTAGTGGGGGTGGGGCAGCACCTGGTTGATTCTTGAGCAAAGGATTTGGTAGGTTTGGTGGGTTTGGTTTGTTTTCCTCAGTCATCTCAATTTGACCATTGCTGCTATTGAATCAATATTCCGTGTATTTTAATAATGTTGAATCCTTTGTCCTTGTAAGATTCCATGAGCATGTTCATGCCCTGTCACCGGGTAAGGTTAAAGATCTCTTCCTGGGTATGACAGAAGGGATTGTTGCTGCTAAGTCACAGGTGATATCTGCGTGAACGCCACTTTTGATAGTGCACTTCTCACCAGTTAGGTCTTTGGAGGTCATTTGCAATGAATCTGATAGCTGCATTTGTTACCTAACGACCTTGAAGTCTGTTTGAAATATTGAACCCTTCACTTACTGTCTTTCCTAGGACCTGGATGACCGGAACAAGATGCCTTTGTAAGTGTCTCTTTCTTACCTCTTGGGCCTACAAAAAAAAAAAGACCTAAGAGAAACAGTAATCTGCACCCCTCCCATTGCTTCTCCCTGCAGAATCCCAGAAAGCTCGAGGAGCTATGGCTATAACGCTTCTCCCATGAAGACTGAAGAACTGCGACGCCCGCCCAGCAAAACAAGTGCGCATCAGAGCCGGAGGCTCCTGGCCTCCACACAGTCCAACCCTGATGTGAGTGGCCTCCTTTTCAAAACTGTTTCAGCAGAACTCTTTTTTCTTTTTCTTTTTTTTTTTTTAATGTATTTTCACTTATTTGGAGTGGGCAGGTTCGCATAGCTGGTAGTGCTTGGGGCTTTCTCCTGGCTCTGTACTCGGGCTCACAGGACCTGGGTCAGCTGGTCAGCTGTGTGAAAGCCAGGCCCTTTAGCAGCTGCACTCTCTCTCTCTGGCCCTGAGTGGACTGCTTTATTCAGAGACCTGAGTAAAGGAATGTTCTTTTCACCTCCAGAGTCTCAAGACTCACCATAGTAGTTACCATTGGGCTTCTCTTTGCTCCTCTGGCCTCACTTCCTTCATCCAGCATCTAGTATTTTGCTCGCTCCAGCCCAGCCCCCTTCCTGCCTAACCATAGGTAAGAGCAGGGCCATGATCATCTGCTGCCTTCTTTCATCCTTTCACCTTCTCCTTTTCTCAGGATGTCCTGACACTGTCCAGCAGCACAGAGAGTGAGGGGGAAAGTGGGACCAGCCGAAAGCCCGCTGCTGGCCAGACCTCAGCCACTGCAGTGGACAGCGATGAGATCCAGACCATCTCCTCTGGCTCTGAAGGGGATGACTTTGAGGATAAGAAGAACATGTCTGGTAGTTTGGCACTAGTTTGTGGGAAATAGGTGGGAACAGTTGGAAAAGTAGGATAGGGTATTTTTGGGGAGAGGTGCGGGTTGGACCATCCCCTGGCAATGCTCGGGAGTTACTCCTGGCTCCGTCAGGAAGTACTCCCTGTGGACTTGGGGGCTTGACCTGGGTTCCCAGGGAGACCTCATGCAAAGCAGACACCCTTAGCACTGTGCTAATGCTCCAGATCCTGATGGGAGGTTTCTCAGGATGATAAAAGAAGTAGGGCAGAGGGCCAGGGTGCAGCTCAGAGATGGAGCGTCGGGGCAGGGGAAGAAGTGGGAGTTGAAGCCTCACCACTATGTCCTGCTGACTCCCAGTGAGACATCTACAAGTCCCCAGCTGCTCATCTCTTAGCTCCCACTTTCCCTCAGTTCGTTTACCCAACACATCTAATACTGTTGGAAAAAAACATTCCAAACCTTTGGTTTCAGGGGCCATACCTGACAGTGCTCAGGGGCACATACAGGGTGCTGGGAATCAAACTTGGGTCAGCCGTGTGCAAGGAAATTCCTCACTGTTCTTTCGCTCTGGCCTCAAAATCCCAGCTCACTGGAATTCCTGCACTGCAGTGAGTGGGGTGGAAATGGGAGAACACCCATTTGTGTTCTTTATCTTTATTCTTTATCCTGACCCCATCTCTGTACTGGCCAGGTCCAGCAAAACGCCAGGTGGCGGTGAAATCAACCCGGGGTTTTGCTCTGAAATCAACCCATGGAATTGCCATTAAGTCGACTAACATGGCGTCCGCGGAGAAAGGCGAGAGTGCTCCTGTCCGCAAGAACACGCGCCAGTTCTACGATGGCGAGGAGTCTTGCTACATCATCGACGCCAAGCTGGAAGGCAATCTGGGCCGCTACCTCAACGTGAGACCCCTTTTCCTCACCGCCCAATGCCGGGTTTTCCCATGGGCCTCAGATTTCTAATTCTTGTGGGCACAACTGTATAAACCCACATTTTCTTCTAGAGGGTTTGATCTCCAAAGGATCTTAAAGAGGGAGCTTTCTTTCCAAACCTCTGCTGAGATGGGAAGATCAAATGACATTGTTTTTCTTCCACTTCTCAATCCCTGAGGCCAGATTCTGTTTCCTTGGTCCTTATTCAGACCTGCTCTTAACTCCACAGCATAGCTGCAGCCCCAACCTGTTTGTCCAGAATGTCTTCGTGGATACTCACGACCTGCGCTTCCCCTGGGTGGCCTTCTTCGCCAGCAAGTAAGAGGGCGTAGGGACAGAGGGAAGGGCCTAGCTGGTGCTCAGGGTTCTGGTGACCTTCACATCCACCCTTTTCTTCCTCCCTAGGAGAATCCGAGCTGGGACAGAACTCACTTGGGACTATAACTACGAGGTGGGCAGTGTGGAGGGGAAGGAGCTGCTGTGCTGCTGTGGGGCCATCGAGTGCAGAGGGCGGCTGCTTTAGGCTGCCACTGTCCCCTGCAGGCTTTCCTCAGGAACTGGGGCTCCCTGACTGTTGACCTCAGACCCCCCACCCCCCTCCAGGTCTCCAGTCAAGCTCCTTGCCCAGCTCCCAACAGTTAGAAATGGGAGTTGTGGAGTGGGAGACCCCTTCCAATGTGGTGCTAGCAGGCAGGGTCCTTCCTCCACCTGCAGACGCGGCAGGTGGGGAACGGCTAGCCGCCAACCCTGCCAGCCCCTCAGCCCTCCTGCTGCTCATCTCGGCGCCCCCCCATCAACCCCAGTCTCGTGTACTTGCACTTCTTGAGAATGCGGGCTGTGTATTCACCACCCCTGGTTTGTATTGTTTCTTGAAATCTTCTAACAAGATGTTAAAACAAAGACTGATGTGATTTTGGCTTCTCTCCCTGGGTTCCCCTCATCTATGTATGTATGAGAGATCTGCCCATCCTCAACTCCCCAAACCCTGCTCATTTCACCTCAGTGGGTAACTCACTTTCCTCAGACCTTCTACCTTTACTCCTTTCCCCGCAACACACAGGGCCAGGACAGATGGCTCAGAGGACTGGAGTACAGCCTTGGTATGTGCGGGGCCCCGGATTGATCCCCAACACCTCTGAGGATGGTTCCTGGGCCATGGAATATAGCCTAGAATCACACACACACACACACACACACACACACACACACACACAAAAAAAAAAAAAAAAAGAAAAAAAGAAAGATACCACAGGGCTGTGAGAAAGGTATGAGGAAGACTCTTAGTTTATTAGTTCATCTCCCTTTTCAATTCCTAATAGTCTCAGACACTTATTGCCATGTTTCATTTAATCTTTAATATATTTTAATTTTTTTTTTTTTTTAAAAAAAGACATTGACAGTACATTTTGGTCTCTAGTGGTCCTTCTGCCAAATGCCAGGTGCTAGCTGTGATTCTGGCTTTAAAACCCAAACCCCAAATGTTTAAATAAATAAAATCAGAACTAGTTGCCTCTCTACTCCAAGCCAGCAAGCCCAGGGGAGGTGGCCAGAGAAAGCAGGCAGTGAGATACGGGGCTTGTGGTTCCAGGAGGTTGGCAGAGGAGGAGCGGGTGGAGTCCCCGCTATTTGGCAGAGGTTGGGAAGGGTCGCGCACACCTTCCTCACATGGTTCATTTGCAGCTAAGGAGGGAAATGTTAAAAGTCAGCTCAGTTTGGGGCTACTTAGAAACATGAGCCTTGGTCCAGCTTTGGCAGAATGGGGCCCCCAGATGGGACAGTAAGGCCTGGCCATAGCTCTAGAGTCCCCAAGTTGAAGGCAGATAGCTAGGGCCAAATTTTGAATAAGGAATGTGAGTTGTAAGCCCCAGCTCGAGGTGAGAAAAGGGCTCTAAAGCGGTAAAGAACACCTTGACAGAGGAAAGAGAGACACACAGTCTCCCCGAAGGATTGAGCCAGCTGCCCCTCCTGGGGTAGGGAGGGGGGTGTGGGGTAGGCTGGCTACAGTTGGGTTTAAAGGCAACTGGGTGACAGAGGCAGGGCTGGGGCAGAGAACTCTCTCCTGGGTTTCTGCTTTCTCCTTCCTCCCCAGAAGTTGGGGGCTCTCTGGGGACAGTGGGGAGATCTTGGCCTTCTGCCTGAATGAGGGATACACAATCATTCAGTCCTTCTTGCGATGGTGGTTCAGGACAGGATGGCCATTGGCTAGAGGCTGGCTCTTTGCGCCTCCCCCGGCAGCAGGCTCCTCCCCCTCCGAGCTTTCTGTCTCTTCCCGGTCACTGCGTTCATCTTCTACCAGCTGTACAAAGGGCAAAGCAGCATTAGCACCTGTTCAAAACCCCTGAGCTCCACCTCTGCTCTGCCTGGCCCAATTCACAGGGGCTTGTGGCAGTAATTACTCAAAGGTGCTGCGTGTGACAGTAGCAGAACCCCACAAACTCGGCACAGAGCCTTTACCTTTCCAGTTAGGAATTTGTGGGCCATGCGCAAAATGAGGTAGGCCCAGAAGATGTGCAGCAGCTGTAACACTCCTAACATGGCATTGAAGAAGTAATAGCCAAAGAAGGCAGGATAGAGGTCCAGCGGGTACACCAGGGTGCAGTGCATGATCCTGGGAATGGGAGGAGAGCGGTGGTCAACACAGAAAGGGGTTCACAGGAGAGGTCTTGGGGCCTCCCCCAAACTCACCAGAAGGGCAGGATGACCAGGCGCGTGATGATGAAGACAACAGCGAAGACAATGAAGATGTTGTTGCAAGTATTCTTCCATCCCGCGTAGTTAAACATCTTGGCTGACTGCAGGGATGGGCCCCACCACCATCAGCCACACTGACCCTCCCACACCCATCACCAGTGGGGTCTCTGTCCCCACCTGCTTGGGCCTGGGTATGCCAGCCACCACCATGGCCTCACTGGAATAAAAGGGCTGGGGAGAGGGCTCAGCTGGAACACGCGCTTTGTAAGCACAGGCCCAGAGTCCAAGCACCACTGGGCATGACTCACCAAAAAAATCTAGGATAGACAAGAGGATGATTGTGCATGCTGGGAGCCCAGACTCCACCCCCAGCACCATAAGAAAACACCAGCTATGCCCCCCAAAGAAAAAGGCAATGGGAAAACCTTAAGGGTCTGTAGGTTTGATGGAGTGAGTGGGTAGCCTGACCTCAAGCAGGTAGTCGGAGGAGTCATGCAGAGCCATGATGAGGGTGCCCGCACGGATGTAATTGGCAAACCAGGAGAAGCTGATGAGGATGATGGTGGCCACATGGTGGATGACCTGCTCTTTAAAGTCCTGCAAAAGAGAATGGGAAACTCCCATCCCTCCCAAGGTGGCGAAGCCCTACCCAAAGCACCGGAAATCAAGAAGCTCTTCAGGGGCTGGGGTGATAGCACAGCAGGTAGGGCATTTGCCTTGCACGCAACCAACCCGGGTTCGATTCCCAGCATCCCATATGGTCCTCTGAGCACCGCCAGGAGTAACCCCTGAGCATCACTGGGTGTGACCCAAAAAGCAAAAAAAAAAGAAGCTCTTCACCCCGGGCTTCGTCTGGGCCAGGGCACACCCAGCTTACCTTTCTCTTAACATCAGAAGCAATGCTGAAGAGGAGGGACCAGTAGAAAGAGAGCTCGATCATATAGTACCAGTACTGCGAAGGGATGGTAGTCTGGGGGAGAGGAGAGGACAGATGGAGAACCCCAGGCCTCACCTCTCTGGGGAAAGGGGAGGGTCCTCCCCAGTGATTCTCTTCCCATCTGAGGAATTGGCCACGTGTCATACCTGGATGGGGTAGCCCTCCCAGACCTTCTTCAAGTCATAGAACCAGGGTTTCTGCAGAGAGATGGTGAGAGTGAGAGGAGGAGGGATCCGGGCTGGAGCCATAGGACAGCGGGGAGGACACTTAACTTGCACACAGCTGACCCAGGTTCGATCCCAACACCCATAGCCCTCCTGTCCCTGCCAGTTCCTGTCAAGAATGATCCCTGAGCACAGAACTAGAAAAGTACTGTGCACCACTGAGTGTGACCCACAAAAAAAGAAGGATCCTAATTTTTGTTGGGTTATTTTTGGTTTGTTTTGGGGCCACACGTGGAGATGCTCAGTGATTACTCCTGGCTTTACGCTCAGGCATCATTCCTGGTGGGCCTTGGGAAATCATGTGGGATTCAGGGGTCAAACCTTGGTTGGCCACATGCAAGGCAAGCACCCTAAGGGACCCTAATTCTATATGGCCTTGACTTCACCAGCAAACAGGCTCCCCTGTCTGAAGCCCTACTCACATCCATGATGACAGCCATGCCGGCAACGAAAGCAATCAGGTAAAATGTGAATCTCCAGCTGCGAAGGAGAAAGGCCAGGAGGACAGGAAAGTGGCGTGGCCGCCCATAGCCCTGGGCACCACCTAGTCCCTCTCTCAAGGGCATGGAGGGGCCAGAGTGTCGGCCCACCCGGCCAAGCAGCCACCCCACACCCGCACCTGGCTTCTCGAAATTTCTTCAGAAGACTGGGCCGGTCCTGATTGCGGCGGCGACGGAACCAGCGCTCTATCTGACGGCCTGAGAGCCTACTCTTCTGGGACAGGAGGTCCACCTCCACCTGGTGCGAGACAGAGCTCTGCCCTGCGTGCCGCACACAGTAAAAGCCCTACCAGCACCCCTGCATTCCTGCCACCAGCCCTTGGCCGCCCCTCTGAACCGGGACCAGGGAGCACCCGGCTCCTACCTGTGTGGGCTGCTTGCCATTGGTCAGGTAGAAGTGCTCCAGGATAGGGTTGGGAGACGCCCGCAACCGAGTTTTCTCCTTTACGTTCAGGAGGGCAGCCAGTGGCGTAGCAACGTAACTGAGAAAGGGAAAGGAGAGAGAAGTCGGCTCCCCTGAGGCACCTCCCTCTCATGTAACCCCTTTGCTGGTAGGGAAAGTCAATCTTATCTGGGCCTCCGTTTCTTAGCAGTCCCCTCAGGCCACCCAATGTGTGACAAAGCTGCCTGTGCTCAGTGATCAGGAGGGGCAGAGGGTTCTCTCAATTGCAAGGAAAGGCCTGGTGATGCCCTCAGCAGAGAGGACAGTGCCACCTTCAGGGGAACAGGAGGTACACCAGGGGCCAGGACTGAACAGCCCAAGACTTGAAGGCTGATGAAGGCACAGAGGAGATGGTTAACGCTCACAGCTCAAAGAAGTAGCGGACGATGAGGAAGAGCAAGGCTAGGGGTAGTGTGATGTAGAGGTCAGAGGCTTTGGCGTAGATGCGGCCCTCTCGGTCTTCTAGGTCGGCCCAGGTTAAGTTCACGGGCAGCCACAGCCGTTCCCACCAGAAGTAGTCATACAGGGTCTGGAGCATCCTGAGAAAGGGAGGGGCCAGTCACAGGCATCAGAGCTATGCCATATAAGACAGGAGAACACAGTCCCCACTTGACAGGCACAGGGCCATACCCCAAGACTTGGCTCTGGATCTAGCCACATACCCTTGAACAGACCAGCTCCTACTATTCTCACAGGAACCAGAGTCCCAAGTACTGCAGGCTGGGACAAACCCCATGTAGACAGCAGGTCCCCAGCGAAAATGAAGAGTTCATAGTAAAGAAGCACTATGGTCCCAGGAGAGCTAAGCAATCAATGACATACCAACACACAAGGCTCAGGGCTAGAGAAAGTGGAATGGCAGCACTTCCCTTACACGCTGCCAACCTAAGTTTGATCCCCGCACCCCGCCCATCAGGAATGATCCTGAGTGCAGAGCCAGGAATAAGCCCCGAACACCACTGGGTATGGCCCAGAACCCAGAATCAAACCAAGAAAAAAAGATTAACAGCCTACGCAAAACAGCCCCATCCTGGGGCTGGAGTGATAGCACAGCGGGTAGGGCGTTTGACTTGCACGCGGCCGACCCGGGTTCGATTCCCAGCATCCCATATGGTCCCCTGAGCACCGCCAGGGGTAGGTAATTCCTGAGTGCAGAGCCAAAAGTGACCCCTGTGCAATGCTGGGTGTGACCCAAAAAGCAAAAAAAAAAAAAAAAAAAGTCCCATCCAAGAGCCCCAGACAGAAGAACACTGTCTTCAGCTTCTTCAGAAAGTCAAGCACCCGAGGATAGTATGCCAGGGCCGGGCCGGGCGGGGGTGGGGGTGGGAAAGAGTGGCCTCTTACAGACACATATGGCCCCCTTAGCCCTGAGCACAGGTGTGGCCAGAACTAAAAACAAGTTGGGGCTGGAGCGATAGCACAATGGGTAGGGCATTTGCCTTAAATGCACTTGACCCAGGTTTGATTCTCAGCATCCTATATAGTCCCCCAAGCACTGCCAGGAGTAATTCCTGAGTGTAGAACCAGGAGTAACCCCTGTGCATCGCCGGGTGTAACTCAAAAAGAAAAAAAAAAGTGAAGGTAAGACAGCCATCAGACTTCTGGTGTAATTAGGAGTGATTTTGTTTTGTTTGGGGGCCACATGAAACAGCTTACTCCTGGGTCTGCACTCAGGAATCATGCCTGGTGGGCTCAGGATACCCTAATGAGATGCTAGAGATCAAACCCAGGTCGGCTGCAAGCATTAACGCTCTGGCCACTAGAGTGATTTTTTAGGTTATTTGGGACACACCTGGCAGTGTTCAGGGATTACTTATAGCTCTGCACTCAGGAATCATTCCTGGCCAGCTCAGGGGACCACATAGGATGCTAGGGGTTGAACACTGTCAGCTGTGTACAAGGCAAACACATCGCCCACTGTACTAGCTCTCCAGCCCCTGGAGTGATTTCTTACTACTGTTCATCCAGTAAACTAAATTCTAGGGGTGCACGGGGGTGGGGGTGGGGGGTGGGTGTTGGTCTGGTAGTAGTATGTCCTGATGCCTGAAGCCCCACCAAGAGAAGAGCTGTGCGGTGACCAAGGGGCAGGCCTGCCCAAAGGGAGAGGTCGGCTTGGAGTTGAGAGAAGCAGCAAGATGGTCCCAAGGGGTGGGGGCCACACCTCACCTGTGCTCTGCCTTAGCAATGGCCACGAGCACTTCGAAACCACCCTGCCAGGGGGAGTGCAGGAGTGGCTTCAGGCCAGGTCTGGGCCGGAGCAAGGGCAGTGGGGAGATAGCTGTACCCGGAAGTCCCCTCCAGCTGTTCTTCCAGCAGCCCCACCCACAGTCCGGAGCCTTGCGAAATCCTCAGCCTGTCTTGGGTCCTTATTCCAGCTCGAGGACTTTACCCTCTTGTCCCCATCCTGGTCACAGTGCTGATGAAATCAGAGGTCAGTCCTGACAAAGGGGCCTCAGCGCTCCCGGCTCCCACACACACATTCCAGGTCTCGCTCCTCAGGGCGCTGCCCCAGCCCCCTCAGCTCAGCCAGAATAAATACTGAATCAGTGAGAGGAGCTGGGAACTTCTGTGAACAGGACACAGCAAACAGGATCATCCAGGGTAGGACGTGCCCCCCAGAACCACCACCCAACCAACAAGGAACAGCTAAAGGAAAGGAAAATTGTAGGAATGGAGTCGGGGGCTAGAACAGTGCAGAGGGTGCTTGCCTTGCACCCAGCACCCCATTGGGTCCCCCTGAGCGCCACCAGGAGTGATTCCTGAGCACTGCTGGATATGGCCAAAAAAAATGGAAGTCGAAAAGGCAGAAGGCCTAAATGCTGGCTCTTCAGTCCTGTCCTTTCTGCTCATCCTGACTGGGCCCAGGATAGCCCAGTAGCCACAGCATACTAACAGACCTGCCCATGCGGCCAACCCACCCCCACCCTGCTCATGGGAGTTTCTCATAGAGGAATCTGGGAGGTGAAGGAGTTAGAAGGCTGGCAGGGGTCCTGAATGTGTGTTTTCTCCCTACAAAGGTGAGCACTAAGGAGATAGAGATGGGGCAGCTCGGCCCCACAGGCCAAGGGGGCCAGCCACCTCCTTCCTGTCGCCAGACTTCAGACAGGACTGAAGGGAGAGCTCAGGGGGAGGCAGACTCATGGGGTTCTGGGGTCCCAAGGCTGCCTGTCCTTCCAGAGCAGAGGAGACTCCCTTCAGCCATCAGCCTGGCTCGGCAGGGAGGCCCTCTTTTAGAAGGGGCTTTTGTGGGCCTCACCCTTCACAAAGCCCAGGTGTCCAGTCCTGGTGGCAACCCCAACATCTCATTGGCACCAACATGTCAGGCCCAGCCAGGGCTCCTCAGAACAAAGGCCGGGGCATGAAATGGGGCCCGCACGAGGCCTGGGGAGACTGCCCTGCTCCTCTGCACCCTGGTGCCCTCAAGAACAATGACTTGATTTTCTGGTGGTGAAAAATCACAACGACTGATATTTTTCCACTCACAGAAGCCACTCCCACACCACAGCACCACACACGCAAACAATGGGGCTTGTGTGCGTGCGTGAGGAGAGGCACCTGCCTCAGACACTCAGGGAGGCTGGAGAGGGGCCAGCTAGGCAGGGATTTCACAGGCGTCAGGTTACACCCCCCACCCCCACTACCCGCTCCCACACTGGCCCAGACCCTTCCATGGAGGAAAAGGAGCAGAGGGTCGGGGATATGCAGAGAGCTGGAAGGGCCTAAGGGGAAACCTGGGTTGGAGGGATTCTTACACCCTGGCATTCCCATGGCCCTCAGCCTGGAGGCTGCACTGAGAGAAACGGGTGGAGAGGGTGAACACTGGAGGGTCCCACAGGCAGAGATATCTGCTGCAGAGACTACAGAAAAGAAGTAGGGGGCCAGAGAGATGGCCTAGTGGATAGGCACTTGCATGGCTCAGGGCCTACCCAGCTTTGATCCCTGCATCACATGGTTTTTCGGAGCACCGCTGGGTGTGGCACAAAAAAACAAGAAAGAAAATAAGTGGAAGACGACCTGAAAATTCCCTGGTGGAGAACTTTGTCAGGCGCTGCTAGTTACCTGAGAGAGAGGGTGCCACACAGAGGGCTGAGGAGCTTGAAATGCGAAGACCGCAAAGCTGGGCAGTCCCTCAACACCCTCTGCGAGGCAGTCCCTAGGGGCGGGCGGGCATCACAGAGAGGACACAGCTCTGGTCAGGCCTGGGGGGGGGGAGAGGGGCGGGGGGAGGAAGAGAAGGGGGAATCTGGCCAGATTTTAGAAGGGGCTTTTGTGGGCCCTGGTGAGGGGTGGGCTGCGGGGTGGGGGGAAGGCGCGGGGAGGCGGACGGGGCAGGGTTAGGCAGGAGCCTCCTGGGAGCTTCTGCAGGTTATTGTCCAACCGTGCGGGTCCTGCGCTGCTATCAACCTCTCACACTCCCAGACCCCAGTCACCCTGGATTCTGCAGGAGGCCGAACACCCCCCCAGAGCTGACGGGTCCTGGGGGGGGGTCTTCCATGTCCAGTACCCGGCCACGGGCCTCAAAGCATGCAGCCAACAGGTGAGTGGACATGAAGCAGAGCGCCCCGCGCTGGGGAGAATCCCCCAAACCAGGTGAAAGAGCTCAGCCACACACCTGCAATTAACCTTCCTGCCAGAAGGCCTCGGGTCACTAATTAGCAAGTTGGGACCCAAAAAACCAGTTTCGCCAGCAGCTTCCCCCACACCCGGCACACACACCCCATAACGGTCCCGGCGCGGGTCTTGGGGGGCCGCGGCCCGCTCCTTCCTGTTTCCCGGTCGGCACATGGACGCGCCGCGCCTCTGGGGCGCGCCGGGGCGACCCCGCGACGCGGGACCCCCGCCCGCCCGGGCTGGGGCAGCGGGCGCCGCCCGGGCCTGGGGTCTCGCCGCCGGGCCGTGCCAGGCGCGGGGAGTCCCGCAGCGACCCCCCCACACCCCTCTGTGCCCAACAAAGGGCCGCCGGAGCCGGGGCCACCGCGGGCCGCGCCGCGCCCCAGCCCGGCCCCGACCTGTTGCCCCGATCGCGCCCCGGCGCCGCGGGGTCCGCGGGGCGCCCGCCCCCCAGGTCCGGCCCGGCCGCCCGGCCGCCGCCATAGCGCGGGGCCGCACTGGGCTCCCGGCCCGGCCCGCGCCGGCCCCGCCGTGCTCCGCGCCCACCCGCGTCCCCCCACTTCACTCCCGGGGCGCCCCGCGGGCCCGGGGTCGCACTCACGCGGCGGCGGTGGCGGCGCGGGCCGGGCCGGGCCGCTGCTCCGAGTCCGGGCGCCGAGCTGGGCCCCCCCGCAGGCTCCGGCCTCTCCTCCCCCTTCCGCCCGCCGGGCCCGCGCCGCCTCCTTCCTCCTCCTCCCGGCCCGGCCGCCAGCCCGCAGCGCCGCCCCGGACCCCGCAGGACGCGCCGCGCCGCCCCGGAACCCAGCCCCGAGCGCGCGTCCCGCCGCCCGAAAGGGGCGCTTGGCCGCGGGGAATCAGCGCCGCTGGCTCCCGGGACCCAGCCCGCCGTTCCGCGGGACACCCCGAGCCACCCAGGGGCCCTAGAACGTCTCCCCGGGGCGCGCGCCGGCCGCCCCCGGGTTCCGAAAGTGCCCACCCCCGGCTTGTTTTGAAAATCTGCCTTTTCTGTCTTTACCCCGCTTATCCGCGGGGAAACTCATAATTAAGAGCCGGAGAAAAAGAGTCCCAACACCGCGTGGACCCCCGGATCTAACCAGGGAGTCGCCCCTCAGTGAGTGTGGCCCAAAGGACCGAAGAAAAAGGGGGGAAATTAGCAATTAAAATGTTATTTTCTCCTGGTCTGATATCAGGAAGATGTAACATGTACATTCTGGAAAACTGGCCTCGAATCCCCGGGATAGGTTGGAAGCATGTTTACACAGACTCCAAGTCACTCAATTATGTTGTTTTTGAGCCACAACTGGTGGTATTCTAGGATCACCCCCTACAGGAGACCACCGCAGTGCCTGGAATGAATCCAGGGGTCCTGCATGCAAAACGTGCTTTTTATTTAGAGGGGGAGGGGGGATGCCGAGAGGCTTATTCCATGCCTTAGGGGCTTACTCCAGACTCAGTGCTAGGGGTGGTTTCAAAGGACCTAGTGACTTGAAACTCTGTTCCAACCCTTTGAGCCACCTCCCTAACCCCAAGGTCTCTGAATCTTTGACCCGGGACAGTCTTCCTGCCGTGAACCAAAATGGAACCCAGAGCCTCATCATGCAAGCTAAGTGCTCTACCACTAAAACACGTCTGGACCCAGTATGCCTGTTTCCTACAGTGTCGGGACTGATGGCAGAGTTCTGTTCTGGGAAAGAGATGACCTCTGCTAGTGCAGCAGGGAGATCCCCAAGGCCGGTTCTGGAAGACAGAACAGAATCTGACCCCATGTCTGCTTCTGCTGGGTAAGGAAGTGGGGCCCAGGCCCAGACCCTCATGAGAAGTGGCTGGCTGGTCCCTGCACCTATTCCCTGCGGGCCTGTTTTCTGGCCCAGACCTGTCAGCAGTTCCAGCAGCCTCAGGCCTCATCCTCTGCTGACTGGCTGTCCTCATTACGGTATCTCAGACTTAATCACCGCCTTTGAGACTCCTTCAGTTCCAAAGGCCTCTGACTTTCCAGAGCACCTTCCCCACACTCTCAAGCCTTTTTCCAGGGGGCACCCGTGTCTCATCTTTGGAGCCCACTTACCTAAGGGTGACTTTGGGTCCTTCTCCCACCCCCCACCCCTCTCTGACTTGTTGCCCTTCTTTGGCCCTCCAAACCCTTTTCCCCCCTGCCAGGCTTACCCCATGCCCCCCACCAGGTTGTTTGCTTATTTTGGGTTCCAAGAATGGAAACCAAGGGGGTTGGAGAAATAGTACAGCGGGGAGAGCACTGATCCAAGGTTGATCTCCAGCATCTCTGACCCCTCCTGGAGTGATCCCTGAATGCAGAGGCAAGAGTAAGCTCTGAGCACTACCAAGTATGGCCAAAAAAGAATCAAACCCAAGACTTCAAACATACCCAGTTACACTTTTTGTTATTGGAAGGGAGGTGTTGGAGACCACCCCGAGGCGCTCAGGGCTTCTTCCTGCTCTGTGGGATAACTCCTGGCAGGGCTTAGGGAGGGGGTTGCGTCAGAGTTGGCCCCATGAAAGGGAAGGGCCTTCCCCACGCCTCTTTCTGACATGCCCCACTGTGCTCAGGAATCACTCCTGGTGGGCCTCAAACCCAGATCAGCTGCATGCGCGGCAAATGCTATCACTCCAAACCCTCCACAACACTTTTTTAATGATTTCTCGGGAGGACTGAGGAGTAGTTAACATGGGGGAAGAGTCGGGGGAGGAGGGTTCCCAATCAGTGCTTGTGAGAGTCACTTCCAGTGAAATTCAACCCACCTCTGGAGGCCAGTGCAGTGATGGTCAGATCTGGGGACCATCAGATAAAATCCAGGGGCCAAGTGATACCAGAGACAGAACTTGGGGCCTCTACATGCCTGTTCCCTGCTCTCCAGCCATCCGAGCAAGTTTCTCATCACCAGTTAAACTTTCAAAGGGACCAGAAAGGTACAGCAGATTGAGTGATTGCCTTGTGTATGACTGATCCAGGGTTAATCCCTAGCACCCTATATAGTTGGTCCTTAAAGCATCACCACTCAAGAGTGAGCACTGATGGGGCTGGAGTGATAGCACAGCAGGTAGGGCGTTTGCCTTGCACTCGGCCGACCTGGGTTCAAATCCCAGCATCCCATATGGTCCCCTGAGCACCGCCAGGGGTGATTCCTGAGTGCATGAGCCAGGAGTGACCCCTGTGCATCGCCGGGTGTGACCCAAAAAGCAAAAAAAAAAAAAAAAGAGTGAGCACTGAGTGCTAAGCCAGGAGTAAGCACTGATCATGAGAGGTATGGAGGGGGAAAAAAAACAACTTAAAATAGTAGCAGAGAGGATTGCAGTGAGATTGTACATCAGTTATGGCATTTGCCTCCCTGTGGCTAGGCCTGGCCCACATGGTTCCCAGCCTTACCAGGTGTGGTCCTTGAGCACAGAGCTAGGAGCGAGGTGGGAGCACCACTGGGTGTGGTCTCAAAGTCCCTTTCCCTATTGCAAACTTTGATACTGCAACAAAGGCTTGTTTTGTTTTGGGATCACACACTCGGCCAAACTCAAGGGTTACTCCTGGCTCTGAGTTCAGGGATCACTCTTGGCGGTGCTTGGAGGACCATATGGAATGCCGGGGATTGAGCCCCAGTCAGCCTCATGCAAGGCAAATACCCTACTCATTGTACTATCGCTCAGGCCTCTCAACATTTTTTTTTTCCAACAGGGATAGTACAAGCAGATAGGGCACTTGCTTTGCATGCACCTGACTGAGTTCAGGCCCTAGGAGGTCATATGTTCCCCCCCAGCACTGCCATTAGTGATCCCTGAGCACAGCTGGGTGTGGCCCAAACATTGGGGGAAAAAAAGAGTAGTGGGAGGGTGAAGGAGAAAGCTGAAAAGACCAGCAGAGCTCGTATTTAGCATGCAGGAGGTCCAGGTTCCGCCTGTGGCACTGCATGGACCCTCAAGTACCATCTGGAGCAAACACTGAGCCAGGAGTAGCCCCAGAGCACCACTATATGGCACAAAAACACTTTGTGGAGGGGAAGTTTTGGGGTAGACGTTCAGCTAGCCTAGGCCTGAAAAATAAAGATAAGAGAATGTCCTCCTCCCGTGACTGAAGAGAAGGTAGATAAGGAAAGGGCCGCGGGCAACCACCTTCCAGCGATACTACCCATCAGTCCACAATCCTAAGAGGCTCCAACACACAGGGCCCAGCTCCCCCCAGAATTGCCAGCACAGTGAAGCCAACCTCCACAGCGCTGGGCTGGCGCCTGCCCCACCCACAGTGCCCACAGCCTGCCTGCCCTACCTGATTCACATCCTCTGCTTGGGCTGCCAGGGAGTCCGACCTCACCAGGCCATTTGCCCGGGACTGGGGTCTCTAGATAGGGTGTCTGGGAAGAGCTGATACAGACCTCCATTGTGGAACGTGCGTCCTACTAGGTCAGGCTGGCTCTTGCTTCCCTGAAGCATCTTTGGTAAAGAAGTGGAGCCTGGCCAGTATCTGAGCAGAGTTTCATGTGCTGGGGGTCCCGGGGAGAATAAATTGGTTCATAAAAGGACAAATTGGGGGGCTGGAGTGATAGCACAGCGGGTAGGGCTTTTGCCTTGCACGTGGCCGACCTGGGTTCCATTCCCAGCATCCCATATGGTCCCCTGAGCACCGCCAGGAGTAATTCCTGAGTGCAGAGCCAGGAGTAACCTCTGTGCATCGCCAGGTGTGACCCAAAAAGAAAAAAAAAAAGGACAAATTGGGGCAGGGAGGGCATTTGCTTTGCACATGGCAGACATGGGTTCAATCCCTGGCATCCCATATGGCCCCCCATGCACTGCCAGAAGCAATCTCTGGTTGCAGAGCCAGGAGTAACCCCTGAAAACCCCAGGTATAGCAAAAAAAAAAAAAAAAAAGAGAGAGAGAGAGAAAAAGAAAAAACCCAAGAGGACCAATAGCCAAGAGAAATGTCTGCATATTGTGAAATCATGCTCTGAGAAATGTTTGCAGAAAAATAATGTGGCCTTAGAGCTGGAGTTAGTGAGTCAATGACTATTCTGTCACTGCCTGCCCCAGATTTTCCTAGGACAGACCCATGCCCACACCGATCAAACATTTCTCATGTGAGTGATGAGGAAATGGTGAGCTAGGAGGGCTGGATTCTGGGGACCCTCAGTTTCCTGTGTCACCTGAGAACAGTGCCCAGCTCCACAGCCTCCAGCAATTCTGAAATCTCAGGTGAGAGGTGAGAATAGAGGTCATAGTTTTTTGTCCAATTAATATATTAATTAAGCAGATCCAGGCCCTGGAGTGGAACAAAGTCAAAGCGTCTCTGGATAGCACTGGGGAATGAGATCCTCATCCTGTCTCCCGCCGCCTCTTCATTCTTCCCCCTCTCCCCTATCTCCTCTTTTTCTCCCCAGTCCTCCCTCTCCCCCTTTCCTTCCCTTTCCCTCTCTCTTCCTCCCTCTCTCCCTTTATCTCCTTCTCTACCCCACAAGCCATCTTGCCACACAGGCCCAGAAGTGCAGCAGAAGGCAGAGGGAAGTAAGTGTGGGGTCCCCATTGCGGGTCGGCACTGGACACCCACTTCTGAACAGGGTCAGTGGGGTCCAGGGGGCAGACACCCACCTGCGGCTCTTGTTCTGGCCCTGCTTTCCCCAGAACTCCCAGGGTGGATCTACCAGTGGATCTGGGGGTGGATCTCAGTGTGAATCTCAGAGTGGGTCTCTGGGGGTTAGTCTTGGGGTGTGTCTCTGGGTGGTTTACCTCTCCAGAACTCCCGGCCAGAGCCCGCATCTTCACTGGCCGCTAGAGGGCTCCGGCAGCACAGCCGCTCCCCGCTCCCTCTAGTGGCCACTTGGGGATTTGTAAGAAAGAAATTGGAGGAGGGTGAAGAGTAACAGTTACCATTAGAACAGTTTTACATAGTAACATTCTGACTTAAGTATTTTCCATCCTATGTCAAGTGTTTTATAATTTAGTAATAGAATGACATTGATCTATTTAATTCCAAAACACCTATAATAGAAACATTATTGCTATTTCTGTTTCCACCATGTGTGTTTTTTTTGGGGGGCTGCTCCTGGTAGTGCCCCAGATCCACAGTGGTGGATGAGCAGAGTGTGTGCACCAGCCTCTGCTGCCCTCTGCACCTCCAGCCTTTTTTTTTTTCTTTTTGGGTCACACCCAGCAATGCTCAGGGGTCACTCCTGGCTCTGCACTCAGGAATTACCCCTGGCCGTGCTCGGGGGACCATATGGGATGCTGGAATCGAACCCGGGTCGGCCGCGTGCAAGGCAAACGCCCTACCCGCTGTGCTATCACTCCAGCCCCCAACTGCACCTCCAGCCTTTGAAGATGGAGGAATTAGGCGCAGAGCCAGGAGAATCCATGGCTCAGGGCACTTACCTGGCGCGCCCGAGGTCATGAGTTCAAAGCTGGTGTGGTCTACAAGCACTGACAGGACCCTGAGAGCCCAGCTCTTGGGCATTCCCAAAAGGGGCAAAGTAGTTCAGTGGGTAGAGAGCAGTCAGGGTGGGGTGGGAGAGATAGCAGAGTGGGTAAGGAACTTGCCTTGCACATGGCCAAGCGAGTTCAATCCCCAACAACCCATCTGGTCCCCCAAGATCAGCTAGGAGTAAACCTTGAGCACTGTGGGTTTAATAAATTAAAAAAATTAACTTTTTAATAAATAAAAAAGTAATACAAAAAGAAAGTGTCCGGGGCTGGAGCGATAGCACAGCTGGTAGGGTGTTTGCCTTGCACATGGCCGACCCAGGTTCGATTCCCAGCATCCCATATGATCCCTTGAGCACCGCCAGGAGTAATTACTGAGTGCAGAGCCAGGAGTAACCCCTGTGCATTGCCGGGTGTGACCCAAAAAGAAAAAAAAGGGAAAAAGTGCCTAGGACAAGTATGAGGTCCTGAGCTTAATCCCTGGGGACCTGCATAAACCAAGGTGATCCAAGGGGAGACCAAACAGAAAATAATGAAGATACATTTAAAAAGAATCGGCAGGGGGTGGGGGAGCAGAGTGATAGTACAGTAGGTAGGACATCTGCTTTGCATGCAGCCGACTTGGATTCAATCCCTGGTATCCCATATGCTCCGCTGAGCACCGCCAGGAGTAATTCCTGCGTTCAGAGTCAGGAGTAATCCCTGAGCATTGCCGGGTGTGACCAAAAAAAGAAAAAAAAGAATCTGGGGGCCTGGCATAAAGCTTGGTAGTACCTGCATGTATGAAGTTTTTGACTGATCCTCAAAATGGGCAAACATCAAAAATAAATTAAAGTAGAGCAGAAGTTAAGGCTCTTGAATTCCGTGCAGCATCTGACCCTAGTTTGAGCCTCGACACAATTATTTCCCCAGGCACCGCCAGGGGTCACTCTTGAGCTCAGAGCTGGGAATAACACCTGATCACTGCCAGGTGTGGCCCAAACCACCAATCCAAAATTAACTGAGACTAGGATGATCACTTCTTGATCAGGCACTGCTTAAAATGTGCCAGGACCAAGTTCAAACACTAGCACCACACGGCTCCCTCCCCCCACACACCCTGTAGTCCCAGGAGAGTACTGACAGGCTCTTAGCCCTGCTCTAGAGGCCCCAGAAATAAACAGCCTGTGGCCTCAGGGCTTCGAAGAGCACAGACGGGAGGTGCTGGAATTCCCTTCTTCTGTACTATTACTTCATCCCCGCCAAAGTTATCTGACTGTTGTTATCAGTCGTTCTCCTGGAATATAGAGGATTTGGGTGTTTCTCCAAAAGAGATTAGTCTCCTCGTAGAGTGGGAGAATCTGGAGCAGAAGCAGGAAGATTGAGGCAGGACCTCTGAGTGACCAGGTCTGGGAGTGGGCGAGGCTGTACATCAAAGTCATGCCAGGAACAAAGCAGGAGAAGCCACTGGGCTCATTGGGTTGGGTGAGTGGGAGCAGAACAGGGTCACAGACACAGCAAACATCTAAATGAAATCTAAAGCAGAATTAATCGCTGATTGTACCAAACATTACATAGGTCATCAGAAAAGACTTCATGGAGGAGATAAACAGGGGAGTGAGATGGCATGGTTTAGGGAGACATGAGAGAACATGGGGCAGGGAGTGGCGGAGAGATGGGACAGGGGTTCAGGCTTATGCTTTTGCAGTCTCTGACCCGGGTTTGATGCCTGGCGTGGCATATGTCCCCAAAGCACCACCAGGGGTCGCTCCTGAGCACAGAGCCAGAAATATCTGAGCACTGCCGGGTGTGGCCCCAACCACCCCTCTCAAATAATCACCACTGGGGCCTGAGAGCTCAATGGCTGAGCACCCGATGGCGTGTGGGAGGGCTGGGCTCAGTGCCTGGCGTCTAAGGGTCTCTGAGCACCACTGAGGGTGACTCTTGGCAGAGCACAGGGCCAGGAGTAGCTCCTGAACTCTGCTGGGTGTGGCCCAGAAACAAATAAAATAATTATAATAATTGAACCTGCCACTTTAGCACATCCTGAAGCCTGTCTTTGTTTTGTCTCTTTGTTTTGGGGCGGGGCTCAGGGAACCTTATGAGGTGCCAGGGATCGAACCTAGGTCAGCCTTGTGCAAGGCAAGTGCCTTCCCCACTGTATCATCACTCAGGCCCCCTTGGTTTTTTTGGGGGGGAGGGGCAGAGAGCAGGGAGAGCTTTGTTGTAAGAGGCAAGACCCTCCGTGGTAGACAGAAGCTCTCGGAGAGGGCCTGCCAGAGGGCCATCTCTCTGAGGGCTGTTTGTTTTTGTTTGGAGGCCATACCTGACTGTGCTCAGAGCTGACACCAGGCCCTGTGCTCTGGGATCATGGGACTATATGTGTTTCCAGGGATCAAACCCAGCTTGGTCACATGCACACAGCACCCTCCTGCTGTCCTATCATTCTGACTCCTTTTAGTTTTGTTTTCGTACCCAGGACCTCATGTGTGTAATACCAGCTCTAGTCCAGAGCTGCTTCCCGGCCCTGGGGCCTGTGTTTAGGAAACTAGGAGACCCTGAGTGCAGGAGTAGCAGCGGAGGGAGACAGTGTCCAACTCTTTGGTCTCCAGGGAGTCAGGAAGGAGACTGCAGCCACGGTCTGAAAGCAGCTGAGAAGTGGAAAAGCTGCCTGCCCAGGGTCCCTGAGATGCCGCCCCCTTTCGGCCCACCACCGTGCACCCGTCTCAGAGCACCCTGGTCTCAGAGCTGAGGGCCTCCCCTGCAGCTCTGCCAGCCCTGGCAGCCAAAAGGCAGCAACAGGAGTGGCAGCAGTGGGGCCAGGCGCCTCGGTCTCCTGGGTTTTGCCCGTGTCTGCAGGGAACACCCTTGGCATTTTTCTCTCTTGACTCTGCTAATTGGCTCCGGCCCCCGAATGCCAGCGCCTCCTTCCGCAGATCCAAGCAGGGCACCCCACCCAGACTCAGGCAGAGCCCTCCGGCAGTTTCTGGGCCAGGACCCCCTCTGGGTGCAGGCTGGGGTACCCTGTTGGTATGTGCCCCAGCAGGTTTTTACCTATCGGCCCTGACATCAGTCTGGAGCCTCTGACCTGCCCCGGAGGAGCTGGAAGCAGGGGCCTGGCAGGGGCGTCGCGGGTGTCTGGGCTGGCCTGGCCTGCGGGGGGCGCGCGGGCAGGAAAGCTGCTGTCCCGGCAGAGCCGGGGAAGTTCAGCTCCCAGGAGGTGCGCTGAGATGTTTGGGGTGACCAAGACTGCCTGGTCCTCTCCCACGCTGGGAGGGGCCAGAGCCGGGACAGCAGCCTGGCCGGCCCCCCAAAGGCATCTGGGCAGCACTCAGCGCCGGCGCCTCCCAGGCCAGAGCAGCCGGCCACTTGGCAAGCAGCAGTCTCGACACCCACCTTCGCTCCCTGCCGCTCTGGGTAAGCCCGGCCCTGCCCTCCTGCTTGGGGGAGGAAGCTTTTCTTTCTCACACGAGCGCCCCTGGTCCGGGTGGCACTGGGCCCACAGACCCTCAGCAGGTGCTTGGAGGATCAACCTGCAGGGGCACGGCGGGGGGGCAGCTCTGCAGCCCTTTGGGGTCTGGCGGGGCCCAACGGGGCCCGGTAAAGGTGTGAGGCTGGCAGGGGCTTTCTGGGGGCTTCTCTCACACCCCACCCACCCTCTGAAAGCTGGGCCCCAGGAGGGCCTCTCACTGTGGAGCCAGGGAGGGTCTGTCCCGGGCGGTCCTGCAGCATCCCCGCCTCCTCGGCCAACCCAGCTCTGGCCGGCCCTGCCTCCCCCACAGTTCCCGTCTCCAAACCGGCCGGGCAGGTCGATGCTTTCTCTGCCACTGGGAAAGACCGGGCCTGGGAGCCCTGCTGGGTGGGTCTCGGGCCGGGACCCCAGGCCTCTCCCTCCCACAGGGTCACCATGTCTGTGAGCAGCGCCGATGCGGCCACACCTCTGACCCAGGAGATCCTCAGCCACCTGGGCCTGGCCACCAAGGTAGGGGCTGCCGGTTGTGGGCACTGTGACCCAGGCCAGCGCAGGGGAGGGGCTGACACCCGTGACCCTGTGCTCCCCAGACTGCTGCGTGGGGGACCCTGGGGACCCTCAGGACCTTCCTGAGCTTCAGCGTGGACAAGGACGTGCAGAGGCTACTGAAAGCCATCACCGGCCAAGGTGAGGCATAAGACGAGTGCAGGGGCAAGGCACCGGGGCCAGGGTGGGTGTGGGCAGGCCCCATGCTCGTGGGCCTGCGTGCCCTCCTCCCTCTCCCAATGCTCCCGAATGAGTCTTAGTGCTTCCACCTGGCAGATGAGAAATAGGCATTCAGAGAGGTGAAGACATTTGTCCGGGTCACACAGCTCACTGTGGGGAAGCTGGGATTTGACTCTAAATCTGAGGCCCCACTCGGAGCAATAGCACTGCATGAAGGCGCTGACCTCACACGCGGCCCACCGGGACCCATCCTCGGCACCCCATAGTCCCCGAGTCTCCAGGAGTGATCCCTGAGTGTAGAGCCAGTGGGCGTGGCCATCCCCAGCCCGATCTGAGATCCAGACCATCTTCCACTGACCCCGCAGAGAAGTGGGCATAGATGGCACCCCAGGCGTCCTGGGCTTCCCCCTGTGACCTGTGACCCCCGTGACCTGTGACCTCCTCTCTGTGTGAACTGTGACCTCCCCTCTGTGACCGGTGACTGCCCCTTCTCTTCATTGCAACCACACGTGGTTGTAAAGGGCCATAGTCGCACCCCTCCTGGGGTGTCACACATCAGAGTTTCTCTGCCCACAGTGCTCACACACCTAATGGCGCTTTTCCATGAGAGCCCTGCCCTTACTCAGGAGGTCCTGAGACCCAGGCGTTGGGGGCCCCCTGGGCAGCCCTGCACACAGCCTGATCCCATGCACAGGTGTGGACTGCCATGCCATCGTGGACGTGCTGACCAACAGGAGCAGAGAGCAGAGGCTGCTCATTTCCCGAGCCTTCCAGGAGCGCACCCAACAGGTGGGCCCCAACTCTATCCCTTTCCCCTGGGCAGCATGAAGTGGGGCCTGGACACGGGAACAGAGGCTGCAAGCCTGTATGACCCGCACCTGCAGCACTCCTCCTGAGACCCCTTGGTTGTAGGAGCTGCTGACGGCTCTGCAGGCGGCGCTGTCGGGGCCCCTGGAGAAGCTGGTGGTGGCGCTGCTGCAGCCTGAGGCCAAGCTGGATGCCCAGGAACTGAGGACGACCCTGAAGGTACCCAAGTGGGGCCTGGGGAAAGGCCTTCAAAGACGGGCTAGTAGCTCGCAGCCCACCTGGATTCCATTCCCCGCACCTCATGTGGTACCCCAAGCCCACCAGGAATAATCCCTGAGTGCAGAGTCAGGAGTGACCCCTAAGCACTGCCAGGTGTGGCCCCAAACTAAACCCAAACCATTGACTCCTAGAAGCAGATGTGTCTCGTGGCCAAGCAAGGGCTGTTTCTGCCTCTGTGCTGGGGGCAGGCGTTGCACCCAGTGGTGCTCAAGGGACCCCCATAGTACCAGGATCAAACCCACGGCTTTTTGTGTGCCAAGCCCAGCAGTCCGCCAAGCTCTCTGAACCCCATCTGTATCTTTTAAAGGACTCGGGCTCTGCCAAGGATGTGGCTATAGAAATTCTTGCCACCCGAAACCCAGCACAGCTGCAGGAATGCCTGGCTGTCTACAGACACGGTGAGAGCCTGAACAAGGAGCCCCGAGAGCTGGAGAACATCTGTCCCCTTCTGTCTCGTGTTCCACTGGAGGGTCATCTGGGGGCCTGTCTACCGCGTCCTGTTTCTCGGGGAACACAGCTGAGCCCCAGCTGTGTTCAGTGATCTGGGGGAGAGGAGAGGCTAGGTGAGCATCAGGGAGTTGAGCTGTGATTAACCGTCTCAGCAGGCTCCAGGGAAGATGCCAGTAATGACACGGCTGGGCACTGCATCCCCGGGGACCTGTGCCACCTCTGTGGTGTCCTCAGCCCCGGGGCAGGGCAGGGTACCACGGGGACCAGCTCTGAGTCACAGGTGGGGTGTCCTGTCTCAGGCCATTGAGCACCCACTAATTGGTGATTAGCTATTTCTCATTCTCACTTTGGGGGGTTCACACCCCACATTGCTCAGAGGCTGCTTCCTGCTTGCAGCTCACTCAGGTGGTGTTTGGGGTACCAAGGGATGCTGGAGACACACCCAGGCAGGCACCTCTGGGCAGAGCTGTCTCTCTGACCCTGTCCCCCGCTGTGTCCATGGCGCCTGTCTTACAGTCGCGAGTAAGCAGCCATGGTCAATCCAAGCAAGGTGGGGGACAGCAGGGCACAGGACCCTGGCATTCCCACAGTGGGGAAGACTGGGATTCAGGGGCTCCCGCTCACCCTCCAGATTTCCAGGCTGAGGCCGAGGAGGACATCAGGTCTGAAACCACTGGCGTCTTGAGGGACTTGCTACTCACTCTGGCCAAGGTGAGGAAGGTCACATAAGGGAAGCTGCCATGTAGGTGCAGGCGGGGAACGGGCAGGTGGGTGTTGGGGGGAATGGTACTGAGGCTGCTTGGTGTGGGCCTGGCAGCTCCCCTCACAGCCTCCTCACATCCCCCAGGGTGGCCGGGACAGCTGCTCGGGCATCATCGACTATAACCTGATGGCACAGGACACCCAGGTGCGGGGCCCGCGGGGTGCAGCACTGCAGCACACTCCCCACTCTATACCTGCTTGTCTTCAGGCCTGTCTCAGTCCGGGAGGTGACATGATGACTGGGACATGGGGTCAGACTGAGGCTTCTCATTCCCCAGCCTGGCTTGTGACTCACAGAAAATCACCCTGAGTGTTCGTTTTCTCGGGGACATGGGGGGCCTGGGGAACTCTTTCCAGAACTAGGAGGGTTGGTTTTGGTTTGGTTTTGTTTTCTAGCTTGGGGGACACACCTAGTGTGCTCAAGGGTTACACCTGCCTCTGTGCTTAGGGATCACAATGGCAAACTCAGAGGACCATACAGGGTGCCAGGGATCAAGCCTAGGTCAGCTCGGTGCAAGGCCAGCAACCTCCCTGCTGCCCTCTCGCTCTGCGCTCTTGTTTTGACCCTGAATTGCATTTCCATCATCATTGTAGGCTCTGGGAACATGTGCCTTGATGAGTCAGTGACTCTGCTTAACCCCTCCCTTCCAGGCGCTCAGGCAGGCAGAGGGAGGCGACATGGGGGCAACGTGGGTCCCCATCTTCACGCAGCGAAGCATGGAGCACCTTGTCCGAGGTACACTCAGGCCTTCTCCTGGCCCAGCTCTACTGGTGACTGCGTGGGGTCTCTTCCAGCTCGATGCCAGCTGGGAATCACAGCTGGGGCTCCCATGTGGGAGCAGCTGCCCTCTCCTAGAACAGCCCTTTCCTTTTTCCGACCCCTGCATCTCCCCCCCGCAGTGTTTGACCAATACCAGCAGCATGCAGGGCACGCGGTGGAGCGAACCATCCAGGACCGTTTCCAGGGTGCTGCACAGGCGGCGTTGCTGAGCCTCGGTAGGGGCCAGCGGGCGGGGGCTAGGGTTCCTCACGGGGAGAATGGCCGAGCCTTCACTCCTCGCTCTTGCTCCCAGCCTCGGCCATCAGGAACACGCCACTCTACTTTGCAGAAAAACTTCATGAGGCTCTGCAGGTGAGGGCAACACCCTTCCCCCTCTGAGCACACAGGCTGCAGAGGCCTCTGGCCGAAGAGGAAGGCCCCGCTCAGCTGCGTGCTGCCGTCTCACCTCGGTTTTACAAACTCGCAAGTCTTGGCTGGTTTCCAAACATCTTCTCAAGAACAGAGTGGTAGCACAGTAGGGAGGGCACTGGCTGACCCGGTTCCAGCCCTGGGGTCTCTGAGCCCACCAGGAGTGATCCCTGAGCACTGCTAGGCATGGACCAACAACCCCTTTCCCAGACCTTTCCCATCCTTCCGTGGACTGACCTTTGGAGTGACCTCGCTCCGCCCTAGCGCTAGGCCAGGGAAGGTGTGGGAAGAATTAGAAGACCTCCAGCCTCCAGCTGCAACCCACCTCCTCACCCCTCGACAGATGCTGCTTTAGCTTCCTGCACTGCCCCCCCTCAATGTAGGGCTCTCCTTTTATTTATTTTGGTCTTGGCCCACACCCAGTGGTGCTGAGTTGACTTCAACTTTGAGTCAGGAATTACTCCTGGCAGTGCTCAGGGGACCATACAGGATGTAAGGAATCAAGGTTGGGTTGGCCGCATGCAAGGCAAGCATTCTCCTTGCTGTACTGTCACTCTAGCCCCTCCACTTCTCATTTTCCTTGACTCTGACCTTACCAAATAATCCACTTTCACTCAGAGAATCTTTCCTTGCCTCTCCCAGGAACCCGAGCCCAAGTTCCAGGTACTCACCCGCATTCTGGTGTCCAGGAGCGAGACTGACCTTCTCAGCATCAGGGCTGAGTTCAAAAGGAGATTCGGCAAGTCTCTGTACGCCTCCCTCCAGGTGAGAACTCGCCCGAGCCGGCCTCCCTCCCCCTGCACTGCCTGAGCTGGATTGGTAAGGCCCAGCCTTGGGGAAGCCCAAAGTTCCTGGAGTGAGGGTGCCTAGGCCATAGAAAGTTCTGGGTCAGCAGGAAGCAGGGAGGAGCATCTGAGCTGTGGTATTCAGGGGCTTCCCAATTCACTCTTTTTTTTTTTTTTTTCATAAACAAGGTATTTATTTTTATTTTATTTTATTTTATTTTGGGCTGGAGTGATAGCACAGCGGTAGGGCGGTTGCCTTTCACGCGGCCGACCCAAGTTCAATTCCTCCGTCCCTCTCGGAGAGCCTCGCAAGCTACCGAGAGTATCGCGCCCACGTGGCAGAGACTGACAAGCTACCCATGGCGCATTGGATATGCCAAAAACAGTAACAATAAGTCTCACATTGAGAGACGTTACTGTGCCCGCTCGAACAAATCGATGAACAACGGGATGACAGTGATACTCAAATTTTATTTTATTAATAAAAATTTTATTTTATTTTTTTTTCTTTTTGAGTCCCACTCGGCAATGCACAGGGATCACTCCTGGCTCTGCACTCAGGAATTACCCCTGGTAGTGCTCAGGGAACCATATGGGATGCTGGGAATCGAACCCAGCTCGGCCTCGTGCAAGGCAAACGTCCTACCCACTGTGCTATTGCTCTAGCCTGGTACTGTTTATTTTTATTTTGTTCTTTGGGCCACACCTGGCAATGCTCAGGGCTTACTCCTGGCAGGCTCAGGTTCAGAGGAGCATATGGGATGCCAGGGATCAAACTGCATCAAAGTTTGATCGAGGCAAGGCAAGCGCCCTCCCTGCTGAACTCCAGCCCTAAGGTAGTTTTTATTGAATGTGGCTTGCTTAGAAAGATGCAGAGGAGAGAAAGCAGGCAAATATCCAAGAGAACATGGGCTTCTACAGAGTAGAAATAGGTGAGCAAAGAAACAGAGGTCGCAATCAAGACGCATTCCGGGGAGAACAAGGGCTTGAGGAGCCGCCCTGACTCACTCTTGACTCTGTTGGCAGGACGCTGTGACAGGGGACTGCCGGGCAGCGCTGCTCGGCCTGTGCAGGGCGGAAGACATGTGAGGCACCTGTCTGCTTCTCCGAGCTGCAGGAGCCAGGCTGGGGCCCACTGGAGAGCCCCTGAGGACCACCTTGCACCTCTGCCCCCCACTGGCTCTGGCCCTGGGGGTCTTGTGGTTTCTACCCTGTCCTTCCTCCCCGCTCTCTGGCCACAATATCTCACTGATTCCTGAATGACTCTGGCCGCTGTCTCTGACCTTGGGGTGGGGCAGGAAGCTTCAGAGACCTTTGATGTGTGCCTGCCAGCCTGGCCCACAGGAAGCCCTGGCACAGCCCCAGGAGCAGCGCTTTCTCCCACAGCCTCTCTCGGGCCCTCATTATTTTCTCTTCCCCAGGAAATAGTGAGAAACAGGTTGCAAAGCACTCCCTGTAGGGTGTGGGGCTGGGGAATGAGATGATCAAGCCATGCACACCCCCCAGATGCCTCATTCCAAAGAGGTTTAGTTTTTGTTTGGATTTGTGCCACACCTGGCGGTGCCCAGGGCTTACTCCTGGCTTTGTGCTCAGGGATCACTCCTGGTGGGCTCAAGGGATCATATGGGGTGCTGGGGAACAAACCCAGGTCGGCCATAAAAGGCAAACGCCCTACCCACCATACTGGGGTTTGGAAACCCATTTGTCAGGTTAGTCTGTGTTTTCTGGGAAAGATCTAGGAAAAGCAGATCAGCACAAACAACAGGCAGATGCAGACTTGGTCCTGCCCCCTGCTGGCTCCCTCAGAAATGACAGCCCCCCCCTCCGCATTTCCTCAAGGTCAAATACTTCACCTTGTTGCCGCAGGGAAAGGCAAATATACAGAGCTCAGGAAAAAAGTTTTTATTTCCAGGTGGAGGGTGGGGCGGGGGGGGGGAAAGTTTTTATTTCCAAACCCAGGGCAGACTTTACAAATGAGGGAGCTAGAAACCCAAATCCAACCTTGAAATCTACAGAGAGAGGCCAGCTGGCAGGAAATGGCGAGACTCCCCCCAGAGCCCTGAGACCAGTGTGGAGATTTAGGGCAAGGGGCCTCACCCCACCCCCCGGGTCACTCTGGGTGGCTGGGAGGAAAGGCAACAGCGTGAGAATGCAACGACATCCACGAGCCTGACCTTGGCTCTTGCTGCTCTGACTCCAACAGGCAGGGGTCTGGCCCAGGGAGGGCTATAAGAGCGCACAGTCCAGCTCCTGCTTCGGCCTCTGCCGACGCTCCCTAGTGGCTGCGCGTCCAACTGCGGCTCCACGGCCCTGCAGGCCACAGAATCATTGGTCACCCACAGGGACGACCAGGGACAGGATTCAAGACCCAGGCCCAACTGCTTCCGGTATATGGGGGGAGATGAAAAGGAAGGGCTGGGACACAGAGATAGCACAGTGGGTAGGGCGTTTGCCTTGCACGCGGATGACCCAGGTTTGATCCCCGGCACCCCATATGGTCCTAAACCCTGGTAGGAGTGATCTCTGAGCACAACTGGGTGTGGCCCAAAGGAAAAAGAAAGGAGGGAGGGAGGGTAGGAGGAAGGGAGGAAGGGGTCAGAGAGACAGTAAGAGGGTAAGGCGGTTATTCGGCATGTGGCTGACTGGGATTCAATCCCAGCACCGCCAGGAAGTGACTCCTGAGTGCAGAACCAGGAGTACCCTGAGTACCTCCAGCTGTGGCCCCAAAACCAAAAAGAAAGAGAAGAGAGAGAGAAAGAAAGAAAGAAAGAAAGAAAGAAAGAAAGAAAGAAAGAAAGAAAGAAAGAAAGAAAGAAAGAAAGAAAGAAAGAAAGAAAAGAAGAAAGGAAGGGAGAAAGGAAGGAAGGGAGAAAGAAAGAAAGAAAGAAAGAAAGAAAGAAAGAAAGAAAGAAAGAAAGAAAGAAAGAAAGAAAAAGAAAGAAAGAAAGAAAGAAAGAAAGAAAGAAAGAAAGAAAGAAAGAAAGAAAGAAAGAAAGAAAGAAAGAAAGAAAGGAAGAGAGAGAGAGAAAGGAGGAGGAAGAGGAGAGCAGGCAGGCTCCAGGACAGAGGAACAGACAGGACACGCCGCAGTGACCCTTTAAGTGGCACTGCAGGTGTCAGCACTATGCCCTGGTCCCTGACACAGAGGGGGTGGCACTGCCCACCTGTGGCATGGGGGGCGTGGGCTGCTGCTGGTACTCCTGCTGCTGCAGCTGCTGCGCCAGTTCCAGGTCGCTAAGTCCCTGCAGATGGGGCTGCAAGGACAGGGTCGTCAGGTAGTCCTGGGGCGGGATGGGCCATGAGGTTGTGGGGCCCTGACCCCAAAACTGACCCCAGATCTAGAGAGAGTTGGTGCTGGGAGGGGCCGGCTGGGATTCCCGAACCTTCCAAGCCAGTTTCTCCTACAAACCCGCCAACCCAATCTGAGGTCACACACAGCACAGACAGGCCAAAGAGGGGCGGGCCAGGAGGAGCCGCTCAGGCTGAGCCTGTCCCCGGTGTCCAGGGCAGAGAACCGTCACTGAGCACCATCGTGGCAGCCTTGGACACAAGCCTCAGGGACAGAGGAAGGGGTTTGGGGGCATCACCATAGGGTCCCTGTGGCACAAAATACTCATTTGCCTCGGACCACAGTCTTTGGCCAGGGTGACTGTACAGTGGGTTTGATCCCTGGCACACATAGGGTCCCTGAGCCCCTCCAGGAGCACAGAGCCAGGAGTAACCCCTGAGTACTGTTGGGAGCAGCCCAAACCCAAAACCCAAAGTGCTCTCTGCACCCACTGAAGCCCCACGCACCTGCGCACTCACACCTGCCCCGCTTATACCCCTCTTGGACCTTTTCCGTGACCTGCCCCCATGCTTCTCCCCAGGGCACTTGCCCCATGCACCTGCCCCGCACACCTGCCCACACACAGCTCCACGCACCTGCCTACTCATACCTACCGCCACACACCTGCCCTCACAAACACCTGCCCACTCATACCAGCCAGTACCCCTGCCCACACACCTCCCCAACACATCTGCCCCCTACCCTCCCACATCCCTCCTCCACACCTCTCCCACACCCCTCCTCCATGCCCCTCCCACACACAGCTGCCCACACCCCTCTCCAAACCCTTCCCCCCACCCCTTCCCCCCACCCCTCCCCCATGCCCCTCCCACACACACCTGCCCACATCCTCCCACACCCCTCTCCTACACACCTGCCCAAACCCTCCCACACCCCTCCCCCACACTCCTCCCCAGAACCCTCCCTACACCCCTCCCCCCACACCTGCCCACACCCCTCCCCCACACACCTGCGTGTGCCCCTCCCCCACACTCCTGCCCACGTCCCTGTCCACACCTCTCCCCACACCCCTCCCCCACGCTCCTCCCCCACACCCCTGCCCACCCCTCCCCCACACCCCTGCCCACATACCTGCCCACACACCTCCCCCACACATCTGCCCCACACATCTGCCTCCTTTACCTGGTCCAGCTGCCTCTGCTTTTCAGGAGAGTTGCACACTCTGGGGACTCCAGGCTCCTGGCAGAGGGAGTGGCTGAGGTGGAACTCAGCATCACAGAAGCAGCTGTCCCCATCCACGTTGTGCAAACTCTCCCACACTACTTGCTCCTCCTGCAGGAAGCCCTGATCAGTGACCAGCAGGTACAGGTGACTCTGAGTGGGGAACAGAGTCAGGGTCAGATCTGGAGCCGTGCAGGAGTGCGGTGGGGAGGCATAGGTCTCTCCTACAGGTGGCCGTGGGCAGAGGGAGGAAGCGGGCGTGTGCTCAGCTGGCAGTGTGGCTGCTGTGGGGGCTGTGTGTGACTGTTATGGGGTCTGTGTGGCTGTTGTGTGGCTGTTGTGTGGCTGTTGTGGGGTCTGTGTGGCTGGGTCTCAAGACGTAGGCTCAGCAGCTAGAATGCTCGAGCATTTGCGATTCCTTATTTTTTTCTTTCTTTGGATTCTGGACCACACACAGCAGTGCTCAGTGCTCAATGCTCCACTCCTAGCAGTGCTCAGGAACCCATATGAGGTGTCAGAGGTCAAACCCAAGTAGGTGATGAGTGCAAGGCCAGCACCCTATCTGCCGTCCTATCGCTCCAGCCCCACCCAGCAGTTTCTGACTCAGAAGGTCACCACGTTGTTCAACAGCGAGACCGCCCCTTCCTGTGTGAGGACTTTCTGCTCTTAGGCAATGCCTCAGTGGCTTATTCCCCCCAGCGCCGCTGGCCAAGGAGCCTGGGTCCTTCCCGCAGCATCAGGCCCACTCTTGTCCCTCCGTATGCAGCGGAGGCTGCTGGGTCAGTGGTTGGGAAGGGGATGCACAGGACAGGGGCCCGGTCCTACTGCTTCATTTGCTCCCCCGGGTCTGAATGCTGACCCGGAAGCAAAGTCCCAGTACTGCTAGCTGTTCACCTTGTGCTTGGTCATGGTGCTGAAGTGGTTGTTCCGGAAGAAGACGCTGAGCTCGCCCTCCCTGGCGGCCGCGGTCAGCTCACATAGGCCGTGGTAGGTCAGTTGGGCTGCGGTGGCCTCCAGGAACTGCTCCGCAATCAGGCCTTGTGGGGGAACACAATGTGGAGCAGGGAAGGGAGGGGTCTTGCTTGCTCAAAATCTGTAGCAGGAAAGTCAGCCCCCTGTCCAGAGCCTGCCTGGGCTCAGCCCCTGCCACCAGACGGCCCCAGGTGCTGCCTGCTGCTCCAGGCCACATCCTGAACCCAGCACTAAACTGCCGCCCTAGGGGCTGAGAATCACCCCAGTGGCCCTGATCATGTGGAAGGTCCCCCAAACCAAACCAAACCAGGACAGACCAATAGTCCAGAAAGGAGGGCTCTTGCTTTGCACACGCCCCACCCCGTTTGGCCTCTGGCACTCCAAATGTCCCCTGAGCCCCACAGGAGTGACTCCTGAGCACCAGCAGGTGTGGCCCAAACACCAAGCAAACATACAAAAAGTTCTAGAGGGTCAGCACCGCTCTGAAGCCTTCAGGGTCACTCACTGACCTTCATGCCAGGCCTGAGAGCTAAGCCTGGGGGAATAGGAGCCTCCAGAGACTCAAAAGTCTCACAAATGTCCTTTCCATGACCTTTTACTACAGTGGGCAAGGGGAGCACAGCCGGTGGCCAGCAGCCACTGTCCCTTCGCACGGGCCCCGGAGAGCAGGGCAGGGAGTCGTCACCTTCCATCACCACGTTGCTGTCGCTAGAGTGCTTGCAGCTGATGATCTTCTCCACCAGCTGATTGTAACTCAGTTTCCCCACCATGCTCATGGCCTCAGGACTCTGCATGGGCGGGGGTGGGGGCCTTTTAGGAAGGGAATGAATCAAACTCCCAACACTCGTCAGATCCTTCCAGAGGTTCTGGGGTCTGTTTGTGGAAGACTATCCCCCCACCCCCCAAGGTGATTGGAAGAATTCTGCTTGCCTGGACCTTAATCTCCCCCCACACATACTGTTTTGCTCCTTCCTTCCCTCTGCTGTCTCTGGGCTTGCTCTTCACCTGTGGGTCCACCAGCCAGCCATGGTACAGGGGGACGCCCAGCAGGTCGAAGATGCTGCACTCAGGCGTGTATTCAAAATCAGACACGCCTGTGAACCGCACGTTGACATCCAGCCCCGTGGCCAGTTTAGGCAACACCGTCACAGCATCATCCATGTTCTGGGGTGGAAAGAAGAAGACGGCTATGGGTTGGGATGTGGCATGGGCAGCTTGCAGGCTCGCCTGCCTGAGACCGGGGGAGTAGTCCCTGGCACAAGGAAAACAGTTTTAAAAAAACAAAAGGTGGGGCCGGAGCAATAGCACAGCAGGTAGGGCGTTTGCCTTGCACGCGGCCAACACAGGTTCAATCCCCGGCATCCCATATGGTCCCCCAAGCACTGCCAGGAGTAATTCCTGAGTGCAAAGCCAGAAGTAACCCCTGAGCATCGCTGGGTGTGACCCAAAAAGCAAAAAAAAAAAAAAAAAAAAACACAAAAGGAAAAGGCGGGGGCCAGAGCGATACTCCAGTGTGGAAGGCGCTTGCCTTGCCTGTGGCCGACCTGACTTTATCCCCCAGGTTCAATCCCTGGTGCCCCATAGGTACCGTGAGCTCACCAGGAGCAATTCCCTTCTTTTGTTTTCTGGTCACACAGGACTTGCTCCTGGCTCTGCACACAGGGGTCACTCGTGGCAATGCTCAGGGGATCCTATGGAGTGCTGGGGTTTGAACCCAGGTCCGCCGTGTGTACGGCAAGTGTACTGCTTCTAGGAGTGATCCTTGAGTGTTGAGCAGGAGAAAGCCTTGAGCACCATTGGGGAAAAAAAAAACTAAAAAAGAAAAGGATGCCAATATCAAATCAATACACATTCTATTTGGCTGTGCTTGGGGTGGGTCCTTGGGTGCCAGAGAGCGAATGGGCTTCTGTGTGCACAGCACGTGCTTACCCAGCGGATTCTTTCCGGCCAGTGAAGCTCACAGTGTTGTCTACCAACTGCACCTCAGTAGTCAGGAGTGGGAAGGAGAGAATTGGCTGCTGTAGCCTTCTGCTCCGTCCCTTGCGCCATCTAACTCCAGAAATATGGACGCTGGAGCAGCAGCACAGCAGGCCAGGACTTACCTTGCGAGTGACTGACCCAGGTTTAATCTTGGGCACCCCATAAGGTTCCCTTGGCCCACCAGGACTTATCCCTGAGTACTACCAGGCGTGACCCAAAACCAAAAATAAAACATATTTCAAAAATCTTACTGCTGGTTCTCAGGGCTGGAGCGATAGCACAGCGGGTAGAGCGTTTGCCTTGCACGCTGCCGACCCGGGTTCGATTCCCAGCATCCCATATGGTCTCCTGAGTACTGCCAGGGGTGATTCCTGAGTGCAGAGCCAGGAAAGACCCCTGTACATGGCCGGGTGTGACCCAAAAAGCCAAAAAAAAAAAAAAGAAAAGAAAAAAATCTTACTGCTGGTTCTCTTAAAAGCCACGAGGAGAGATGAAGCGGGTGTGGGACTGGAAGCTAGCTCAGAGAATTAAAGCTCAGCTTTGTAGAAAGGAGCCGCAGTTTTGATCCCCAGCACCACTCACCAGTACTACTGAGGGGGTTACTTTCCCCCTCACCACTAGCCCCCTCAAAAAAAAATCCTGAGTGTGTTTCAAGCACTAGGCAGGAGAGGGTGTTGGTTTCTATGTACGATAGCTTGCCTCTCCTTGAGACACACATAGCAGCTTATTTTAGGCCTTGCCCAATCCTTGTGTCTTACACAAATTGACACACTTCCTAGGACAGAGATACATCCTTCCCATCCTTGTGAGGGAAGAAATCACCGAAAACGTCGTGTAAGCTGCCTCGCGTGTGGCTAACCTGTATTCCACCTCCAGCACCACTGGGAGCAACCCCCGAATACACAGTAACCCCCCAGCACTGTCAGGTATAGGCCCCCACCAAAAATAACTAACTAGATAAAGAGGAAGAGCGAACTTGTAGTTTAGATTTTAGACACCCTTTAGGACTGGAGAGAGGATGCGGTTAGGGCGTTTGCTTCACACACAGAGCTGAGTCTGCTACGATCCTCTGCCCCACCTGGTTCCTTGAGCACTGACCCCAAGCACCACTGGAGGTGGCCCCACACCTCCCCATGTCTCCGGACAGAAGTCCTTTTTAAGAGGCAGCAGAAAGATGTAACAAGACTCTGGGTCTCCCACTGACAACCCTGCGCACCGTGTCTGCAGCCCTTGGCCTTACCTGCTGAAAGTTAAGAAGTCCCTCCAACTTCTCCTGGGACTTGACAGACAGGAGGCAGTCTCCTGGGAAACACAGTTTGTATATGCTTACCCCTCTCACGCTCCCCAGGCCGCGCTGCTTCCCCTGGATAACGGGGAGTAGCGGCATTGCTTTCAGAGCTACAAAGGGCGCTGGGAACTGAGCCAAACCCTTTATTTCTCCATGGCTTGGGAAAGCCTCAGGCAGAGCAGGGCTATAATCAGGACCCCTAATGCCTTGGCTCTGTATGTTTGTTTTGGGTCATATCACGTGATGCTCAGGGATCACTCCTGAGAGGGTTGGGGTCCTGGGAACTGAACTCAGGAAGGCTGCATGTGAAACCAGTGCCCTACCACTCCAGGCCCTCAAAGCCCTGATTTTTTTTTTGGGGGGGTCACACCCAGCGATGCTCAGGTGTTATTCCTGGTTCTGCATTCAGGAATTACTCCTGGCGGTGCTCGGGGACCATACGAGATTCTGGGAATCAAATCTGGGTTGGCCGTGTGCAAGGCAAATGCCCTACCTGCTGGACTATCGCTCCAGCCCCAAAGCCCTGACTCATTCCTCATTCCCCGATACTTCACCTCCGACCACTGAGATCCAAAGATGGCTTCCCATCCCTCCTGGCTTTCCAGCTAAGGAGAGAGCTCCTATACCTTCCTGTTTCCCCTCCAGGCCCTGGTCCTCACCCAGGTGAGCCAGGAGCTCCTCAGATGTGATCACTTCCTTCTGCGGGGGCAGCTTCACCTGCAGGCAGAGACAGTGAGCAAAGGTTTAGCCATGTGAGAGCACAGCTATGCAGTCCTCCCTCTTGGAGCACCGGAAGCCCAAGGACAATGGGCAGAGTGCTGTGCAAAAAGGAGTAGCAGGGAGAGAAAGACCCGCAGAAGCAGAGCAGAGCTGCTAACGTGAAATGCTGTGAAGCTCTCTCACGACAGGCCAGAGCGAGAGAACAGAGGGGAGGGCACCTGCCGTCCAAGAGGCAGACCTAGGTTGGATCCCCGGCACCCTGATCTCTGGTCCTCCAAGCTCCACCAGGAGTGATCCCTGAGTAAAGAGCCCAGAGTAAGCCCTGAGCACTGTCAGGTGTGGCCCCAAAGCAAAAAGGCTCTCACTGGCCAGTGGCTGGAGACAGAGGACAGGCCATTGCTTTTTGGGTGGGTGGTTGTGGATTTTGAGACACAACCAAATTCTATCAGTGCTCAGGAGCTACCCCTAGCACATTGCTCTGGTAGCAGCACCCATCATTGTCAGGAACCATGAGCTGCTGGGGATGGAACCTAGGAGTTCCACACTCGGTGCATGAACCCAGCTTTGTTTTGCTTTTTTTTTTTTAAAAGCTTTTGGATTACTTCTCGGAGAGCCCAGCAAGCTACTGAGAGTATCCTGCCCACACAGCAGAGCCTGGCAAGCTACCTATTGTGTATATGATACGCCAAAAGCAGTAACAACAAGTCTCACAATGGAGACAGTACTGGTGCCTCCTCGAGCAAATCGATGAACAACGGGACAACAGTGCTACAGTGCTTTTGGATCACACCTGGTGATGCACAGGGGTTACTCCTGGCTCTGTACTCAGGAATTACTCCTGGTGGTGCTCGGGGCACCATATGATATGGGATGCTCGGAATTGAACACAGGTTGGCCGTGTGCAAGGCAAACACCCTACCCACTGTGCTATAGTTTCAGCCTCTGTTTTACATTCTTTTTTTTTTTTCTTTTTTGGGTCACACCCAGCGGTGCTCAGGGATTACTCCTGGCTCTGCACTCTGGAATTACCCCTGGCGGTGCTCAGGGGACCATGTGGGATGCTGGGAATCGAACCCAGGTCGGCTGCATGCAAGGCAAACGCCCTACCCACTGTGCTATCACTCCAGCCCTGTTTTGCATTGTTTTTTTGTTTTGTTTTTGGGGGACGATGCTCAAGGTCACCCTGGTTCTGTGCTCAGGAATCACTCCTAGAAGAGCCCAAGGGACCATATGGGATGCCCTATTTTTTTTTCATGGTGCCAGGGAGTGAATTCTGGGCACATACCAGACTAGAGCTCTACTGCCCCATCGTTCTGTTTTTAGGAATGTCTCTCCTCACCCATGCAAGCTGAGGGGACAGGGAGAATGCCTTGGAAAGTTTGCTGGTCTGTGAGAATCAGGACAGCCGCAGGGACTGGTGCTCCCCAATGTTCTCAGCCCCCACCTGGACCCTCTTACCTTCCACTGGAGAAAGAGGATATTCATGATGGCAAGGAGGGGGCAGGGACCATTAGCATTCTGGGTGATGATGGGCGTCCACTCTCCCTTCCACGGGATCCACTTCACACAGTAGGAATCCAGCTCAGGCCGCCGCACCCTGGGTGGCTGAGGCAGCTCCCGAGGCCTGGAATTTGCCCCCACCGTCTCTACCTCCAGCTTCACCCCCTGGGCAAGTCCCTCTGGGCTGAAGCTAGCATCAGGCAGAGAGGACTCGATGTTCTCTGGGCTGGGGGCTGGCAGCAAGGCCTGGTCTGCTGGCCCCTGTCCACCTGCCCTTGCTGGCGCCCCATCAGCCTTGGCACTATCCTTGTCCTGAGGGAGCTCGTGGCTGGCAGCTTTCAATCCCTCTGAAGGCTTGGCCTTCCCAGGGGCCGGATGCTCAGCCTGCTGGTGCTCCATGGCCTGAGGGGCTCCAAAGGACCTTCCTGACCCCAGGACTTACCTACTCTACTGGCTGGCACAGCCAAAGGGGAAGCAATCGAATAAGAGGGAAATCATTGAACTAGAAAACAGACAGAAGAGGGACTTGGGACAGACGGGCATGGGGGGACCGAGCCACGGGCATTCAGTCCTTGTGTCTCCCTGGTTGGGTGAACAGAGTGCCCCAGGCTGAGCCTTCTTTCATCTGACTTGCTGAGGACAGATGGAACCCGCAGGTACAGTACTGTAGTCAGTGTTTCTGAAACAAAAAATAGGAAGTGGAGAGAAGACAGAAAGGGGGAGGAGAGGAGAAAGGCAGAGGGGGAAAGAGATGGAGAAAGAGGCATTAAAATGGTGCTAAAGGGGGCCCTGAGTGGCGGGGGGGCATTTGTCTTGCATATGGCCGACCCAGGTTCAATCCCAGGGATCCCACATGGTCCACTGAACCCACCAGGAGTGATCTGAAGAAAGCCCTGAGCACCTCTGGGTGTGGTCTCAAGACAAACAAAAACAAACCAAAAAATTGACGCAAATGGCCTTAAATTCGGGGAGGTTTGGCTCCCAGGCTGGTAACAGGCCTCCGGAACCCCCATCATAGATGGGAATGGGGAAGCCTTCTGCCCGCTCTGGGCACTCGCAGGTGGCTGGTGGCTGGTGGAGAGTGAGAAAATGCATATCACTCAATGCTTGGGGTAAGAGTGGGAAGGCAGCCCGTGACAGCCCCTGGAGACCAAATCCTGCAGGAAGGGAAGTCTTTCTCCTCAAAGACTCAGTCGGCTGAACTCTAAACCATCCTGAGCCACGGCAGAAAGGTCTTGGTAGGGACTTCCTGTGGACTGAGGTGGGGAATGTGAACTGTAGGGACTTGGATCAAGGCTGGGTCTCTTGGTTGCCAGAGTGATAATACAAAGGGAAGGGAGTTTGCCTTGCATGTGGACGACCGGGGTTTGGTCCCAGGCACCCCATATGGCCCCTGGAGCACAAGCCAGGTGTAGTTCCTAAGTGAACCCTGAGTAACCCCTGGGCATCTCCAGGTGTGGCTCAAAAACAGAAGCAGAAACAAAAGGTTGGTTCTCTAAATGATCCTACTCATTTTCGGGATATAAAGAAACATAATAGAGGGCTAATTAATGTCCAAAGGCAGGAGAACTGGTCCTTGGTGAGAAGTTTGACACTGGGTGGGGATGGACAGGTCAGGGAAGGGGTCACTATGACAATAATAGAGGAAGTGGCCACTCTGGACCAGGTTTAGGTGATGAAAGGAGGGAAAGTGACATGTGTGATATTCTATCTGTAAGAGCAGGGGAAACCACAGTGCCGTAGAGGGGAGGAAAATAGAAAAAATAGGACTGCCATAGAGGCAGGTGGGGGCAGGGGGGAAACAGCAGACACTGGTGGCAGGAAGGGGACACTGGTGATGGCATAGGTGCTAGAACATTGTACTTCTGAAATTTAATCAAACAACTTTGTAATTCACAGTGATTCAATTAAAAAAAAAGACTGGTTCCATAGGTAACTCAAATTAGGGCTATAAAACCCCTCCTCCCAACCCCCAAGTCCCTGTTGAGAGCTGAAATTGAGATTCTAGCTTTTCACCTCATCTGCTCCCAAATCTGACTGAACCAGCAACATTCTCTTGCCCACTATTTAAACACAGCGAGAAAATGCTGATTATTGATTCCCATGGGGGGGGGGAACTCCCTCTTACACTCACCTTCCCCTCTAGTGTTTGCTCTATTTCCTTCTGGGTCATTTTAGATGAGAACACTTGGACCCGTTTAACCTGTTTTCTCTGAGCCCTAGCATGGAGCCCCAGAGAGATATTTCGTCAACACTGGGTTAGTCAGTGAGAAAAAGCCAAAACCCAGCCCTCAGGCAGCTTTTCTTTGACCTCTTCTTGCACTCGCCAGAGCAGTGGACCCCCTGTTCACCCTTTACTCTGGGGCAAAGCTCAGTATGTCTGAACACAAGTCTTTTCTCCAAGTGCCTCCTAAGCTAAGACCATGTTCCTCTCTTGCAAACTGTTCGGCATGAAGAGCTGGGGAAAGGTCTGGGAGATGAAGCTGAAGAACATGAACGTGACAAAAATAGGTCTAGTCTCCCAAATGGATCATCATCCTAATTCACATACTTTAAAAAATTTTATTCATTTATTTGTTTTGGGCCACGCACAGCAGTGCTCAGGATGAACTTCTGACTGGGCTCTCAGGAATCACTCCTTGTGCACATCTTGTGACCATACGGCAGGCCGGGAACAGAACCCGGGTGGGCTGGGTGGAAGGCAAGTGACCTGCCCGCTGTACTGTGGCTCCCGCCCCAGACTTACATATAATTTATGCTCGCACTTTTTTTTTCTTAATATATATTGTTAGTTAGAATCAGAGTAGCAAAATTTTACAGCGGGCCTTCCTTTTCTTCCCAAAGGGAAGAGAGGACATATAGTGGAGGATGCCCTGGGTCCTTTTTTTGTGGCTTTTTGGGGTCACACTCGGCGATGCTCAGGGGTTACTCTGGCGGTGCTCGGGGAACCATGTGGGATGCCGGGATCGAACCCAGGTCGACCACCTGAAAGGCAAACGCCTTCCCAGCTGTGATATCGCTCCGGACCCTGGGTACGTTTAATGGGGGGCTTGCACTCGAGATACTTCCCGGGAGATGGAGCAGGAGAGGCGAGTTCTCACTCACACCAGGATCTCGGGGCGGCCCTTCCCGTGCATAACTGCCTCTCTGCAGCCGAAGGGGTCCTCACGGAGGGAGGTGTAAAACCAGGGCGCGTCTCCGGGGAGACAGCACTCTTCCGCCCTCGTACCCCTTCCTGCCACGTCCACGCGATCAGTGGCTGAGAATCGCCCGGGGAATCGCTCGGCGTGCCGGGGGAGCCCCCAGTCTCCGAAAGGAGGGGCTGGGACGGAGGAGGCGCCCTTCTCCGCGCCTCACTCCAGCGCAGAAGTAAGAGAAGCGGGGAGCGCGCGGCGTGAGAAGTCTTTACCTGCAGGGGCTGCTGCTCCGGGAGGCGCGGCCCGGGCCGTGGCGGGGTCGGGCGGGCAGCCCCGGCCGCCCCTGCGGCTCGCACTGACGCGGCGTGCGCTCAAACAAAGCCGATTTTCAAAGGAAGCTTCTGCCTTTCCTCCAGCTCCCTCCCCGCCTCTCGGTCCCCGCAGCCCCACAAGGCGAGATCAGTCCAGTAGGAGCCGCCGGGGACAGGCCCGTGACCCGCTGTCCCGAGTGTCCATCAGGGCTCGCCGGCCGGGCGGCTGTCTCCGCCGTCGGGCGGAAGCGGGGCGCGCCGGGGCCCGCGGCGGCGCGGGGTGGGGCGGGCGGGGCGCGCCGGGCTCGCTCACGGCCTCTGCTCCGGCCGCTGCTTCGGGTCCGCGGATGCCAGGCCAGAGTCGGCTCTCGGCGTAGCGGAGCATTTAACTTAAGACGGGGAAGAACTAGCCCTGCGCCTTTCGCAGCGCCGGGTCTCCTGTTTTCTGGATGTCAGGCCGGGTGGCAGCGCCGTGGCGCGGGCGGGGCTGTGGACAGGGCCTGGCGAGGACGAACAGCTGAGACAGCAGGAGCTGCGGTGACCTGGGCCTGGCGCCTGTCCTGGTCGCATGAGTCCCCTCGCGGTCTCGGCTCGGGAGCAGGACAAGACGGGGCAGGCCGGCGGCAGGAAGCAGGGCTGCGCCCTACGCGCGGGGAGGCGGCGGGGGCCGTTCGTCTGCGGGGCGCGGGGTCCCCGCGCGCGGTGACAGTTGACGGAGGCTGGAGCCCACTCCGCATTCTGACGGGGTTCCGGACCCTCACGGCTTGCCGGACAGCTCCGAAGGCCGCAGGAGACAAGCAGCGAACCCCCAGGTGACCGCGGCCCGGGCCGAGAACGGGACGTCCTTTCCCCAGAAACGGGCCACGGCACTGTGAGACCAGGGAGATGGCCACGGCTGTGGGGATGGAGAAGACGGCTCAGCGACTGTTCTAATATTTTTGTAACATGAACAGCCAGAAAAATTGGTGGCACTGAGTGGATCTGGGGAAGGCGAGAATTTGAGAAGAAAGGTGAAGTGCTGGGTTTTTGCCACGTGTCAGTTAAGCGGTAAGCCAGATACTCGGTGTACTATGAAAGATGCCATTCCTGGCTTTCCCTGAGAGGGAAAATTCTGATATCATAAAGAAAAGCTACCGTGACACATATACATTTATGAGTCAAATGACGATGATCTCAGAAAGCACGGCTTCCCGCCGTGGCCGGCGACATCGCGGAGCAGCTGGACTACGTTTCCCAGAATGCTTCGCGCGGCCCCGCCCCTGTCCCGTGAGCCTCCGCGCGCGGAGCCCCGCCCCCGGCCCCGACAGCCGCCGTCCCGTGAACCCGTGCGCGTGGCTCCGCCTCCCGCCGCGGCGGTCGGGGCGACGTCCGACCTGGGCGCGCCGCTAATGCGCCGCTCGGGAGAGCGACCCCGAGTTGCCTGGTGGCGGGTTCGAGTCTCGCCTCTTCACCCTCGCCTCCACCCACGAGTCCGGGGCGGGGCGTAGCCGCCGGTCTTCACTGCACCGCGAGGGGCGGCGCCGCAGCTCGGACTTCAGCATGGAGGACTACCTGCAGGGTTGTCGAGCTGCTCTTCAGGTAACGGATCGGGGTTGAGCGTCAGGGGGGATCGTGGGTTGCAGGAGGGATGCTGGCTCGAGGCGCCCTCCACGCCGCGCGCGCAGTAGCAGGGGGCTGGGTTGCCATCAGGCTCGGGGTCTGAAAATGCTGTTGTTCAGCGTTCCTGTTCTGGGACCCCACCTTTGGGGTCTTTCCAGGATCCGGGAGAGGTGCCGTGGGTCTGGGTTGGAGCCGCCACCCGGTTCGGTCCTGGCCAGAGGTCCAGCGCTGTGCCCCTCCCCGCCGCGCCCCCAGGCCTGCAGGCGCCCCTGGGAACCTTCGGACAGCGCTCATCGCCGCGGCACACCGCCCGAGCGGAGGTCAGAGCTGTCTGACTTTCACCCTTTCCTAAGAACACGCACAGCACATCGTACACCCGGCACAGCCGTGCACCCGAACCTGCATTCCTTCGCACCGCCCCGTTTGCTTTCTGGGCCTTTAGGCACTCAAATTACATAAACCCCCACCCCCGCTGGAAGGGATGAGCACTGGTTTCCAATCACAACTCCTAGGGTGACTCTGGAATGCACGCGGTGGCTTATTTTGGGGTCTCCGGAGGCGATCGAATGTCCCAGCTTCGCTGACTGCGCGTGCAGCTGGAGCCACTGGTAGCCAGGAGCTGGCCCGGGAGAGCCCGGCTTCCCGGGTTGGCGGCTGTGCTCCCCTTTGTAAATATCCTTACGCCCCAAATATCCTGGGATTTCTTGGATGCCTTTACTAATCCTCTCGCAGCACAACCCCTCCCTCTTCCTCCTGCAGATTTGGCAGACTGGCATAAAAAGGTTAAATTTCATCTTAACACCAATTACCCCAGTATTTTCCCTTGTGAAGTACTGACTTGGGAAGTTTTAATGCAGTTAAGAAAGCAAGTTGGAAGGAATGTTTTGTTTTCCTCTGAGTTCCACTGCAAGAAGATCATTGGTGGTCTAATGTAGAATCTTTTGGGTTTTTTTTTTCCCTCCCAATAACCCAAATTCGGCCTATGTGGTAAAGAGCCCTGGAATGCGTCTCTGTATGCACACAGACCCCAGAGTACCCACCTCCCAGCACATCTGCTATAGTTGTAGGAACCAGAAAAACACTGAACTTTTCTAGTTTTGCTGGTGTCCCTGCCTGTCTCTGCCTGTATTCTCCAAGCAGCAAGATCTGTTCTCCTTTTTTCCCCAACTAAGATTGTATCTTAGACCATTCAGCATCATAGTGAGGCCCGGGAAAATGAGAACAGTAGACCCTAGGACCCTAGGAATATCGGGGAGTGAAATGGACGACAGGACCTGTGCTGGGCACCCCAGGAGTTTATGTTGCCTTTTTTTTTTTTCATGGAGGTGGTAGTGGGGGTCAAAAACAGGACCTTTCTCCTGCTTGACATAACCTAATATTGCTTTGTGTTATTGAAGTAGTAAATATACTTAGGGCCTTTAAAAATACAGAAAGGCATGAAACAGAAAAGAAAAAGATCTTTTTCTGTCTCTCCATCCAGTTCAACTGTTCTTTATTGGTAAGACAGGAGTTAAAATTGAAAATGAATTACAATTCATTTTGAAAATAGCAACATGTAAACCTTGATTTTGTTACTGTTGTTGCTGTTTGTTTTGGGGACAGACCCAACAGTGCCCAGGTCACTCCTGGTTTTGTTCTTCTGGGTCACTTCCAAAGGTGCTCAGGGCACCAGGCTGTGTCAAGGGCCGAACCCAGGCATCTTGCATGCAAGCACTAATAACTCAAAAACACAAGCTTTTGAGTTCTTGCCCCAGCCCCACAAATGCTTATTCTTTTCGGTTTTGGGCTGTACTAGCAGTACTTGCTCCTGCTCTGTGCCCAGGAGTCACTCCTGGTGAGGTCGGGAGACCGTGTGTGGTGCCCGAGGCTGAATGTGTGTCAGCTGCATGTAAGGCAGTGCCTTCCCCACTGTATTTTAAGAAAAAAGACATGGTTACACAAAGACACTGTCAGAGTTATGTGTCATGGTTAAACTCAGTATTACTTTCAGGGAACTGTAGAGAGCTTGACTGTGACAAGGATGGAAACAGCTGATAACCCAGCCACACTTCCTGTCACTACCATGTTTATAGGATTTGATATCAGTAAAATACTTCACAGCCCCTGCCTCGAAGATAATAGTATGTTCTTGTTTAACTAGTCCTGTTCATGGTGGTTCATGGTGGTGACTCATCTTTCGCTTCTAGGGAAGAAAAAAATCTTTGCTCAGGGTGGGGTTGCATTCAAGCTGGGGTACTCACCCCAAGTTCATGGCGTGAGGCTGGACCCAGTGTTCCTTGCTGGCCTCTGACATACACAGTCCTGCCTTAAGAATCCTGCAGCCCCTCATTTGGTGCCTTCTCCAGCTCTAGGCCCTTGTCTCATTTTTCTTTTATCCTTTTAAAAGCTATTGTGGGGCTGGAGTGATAGCACAGCGGGTAGGGCGTTTGCCTTGCATGTGGCCGACCTGGGTTCGATTCCCAGCATCCCATATGGTCTCCTGAGCACCGCCAGGAATGATTCCTGAGTGCAAAGCCAAGAGTAACCCTTGAGCATCGCTGGGTGTGACCCAAATAACAAAGAAAAAAAATAAAATATTTCCTTTAAAGCAAACAAACAAACAAACAAATAAATAAAAGCTATTGTGTAAAGTTGACATCAGACCATCTTCGGCTTCAGAAGGAAAGTGGGTTACTTGGCTGGCTCTGGGTTATCCCTGCACCTGTCCTGCCTCCAATCCACAAGGTCATAAAGACATCAGGATACAGTCATTTCACTGTGGGGTTTTCTTTTGGGCCACACTTGGCAGTGCTCAGGACTTACTCCTGGCTCTGCACTCTGGGATCACTCCTCGCAGGTCTTGGGGATCATATAGGGTGCCAGGGATTAAACCCGGTCAACCGTATGCAAAGCAAGCATCCTCCCCGCTGTATTATTTATTGCTTGGGGTGCTGGAATTTTCTTTTAAAGGGGGTGGGGGAGAAGTCATTCTTCACTTGTGGCTCTCAGATTGTTTTTGTCCCCAGGGCAACTGGAGTGTCCTCATTCTCAGTGTGTTGGCCCCCGCTCTCTGTACACATTAGAAAATGGACTGGGGTGGGCCCTGAGTTTGGGGTCCTTGGAGTGGACCTGCCAACCGGACAGGAGGTTTAGCTCCTCACCTTGATTCTGCAGAACTGTTAATGGCACGCCTTTTTCTTCTCAGAAGTGTCTGGGTTTAAAAAAAGACCAAGTACATAGTCATGAGCTATTTTAGGGACTCGGAATGTTTGAAAGCACCCATGAGAACGAGCTCCCTCGGGCGCAAGTTACGCTCCATGCGAGAACTCTTGAGAGGATGGTTCCCGCCTGGGTGCTCAGCAGGATTCAGGGACACGAGGGGACTTTAGGGAGTGTGGGGCCAGAAGGAGACAGCGGGAAGTGCCCCCCCCACACCCCTCAGACACCCCAAGAGAGTGTTGAGAGGCTTGTGTACCATCTGATTTGACCCTGACAGCCACAGCCAGTGGTGCTCAGGGCTCCTGATCGGGGATCACTCATGGTCGGACGTGGGGTACCAGGAAGGGAACCTGGGTTGGCTGCATGCAAGATAGATGCCCTACCTGCCCTACTCTCTCAGGCCTGTAGTAGCTTCTCGAGCTCAGAGCAACCGTCTTGCTGCTTGTCTGTCTCTTCCTTCGGTGTGGGCTTTGACCCTATGCGCTCAGGCACTATGCTCCTGGGCAGCCTCTCCTTCTCGGGGGCACTTTGGCATTGTTTGGGGGCTGTAGTACTGGAGATTCTCGGATTCCTGCATGCAGAGCCTGCCGTCCAGCCCTCCAAGCTCACCCCACTGCATGTTCCTAAGAGGAAAATGAGGCTGAGTCGAAGCCGGCCAGCTTCCATACACAGAGCTGTTCTCCACGCCTGCTCCAGCTGTGCTCCTTGTGACCCGGGAACAGAGTGCAGGGTACAACCTGGGGAGTGTTCACATCACGTGTTGCGGGCAATGATGGGTGCTGCCAGGGGGCAGGAATGCTACAACTGCCCTCATCCACTTCTGGTCTGAGGTTTGCTGGAAGTCCAGGAGTGGCCGTTTTGCACGAGTTTGCTGGACTGGGCCTTGTGCCTGAGCCCAGACTGGGCGGTGCCTCTGGGTCAGGGCCCTCCTTCCCCTCCCCCTGTGCTGCTGCTGCAACCCACTTTGAAGCTGGGCGGTTCAGGGTTGGCTCTTTCAGCCCTGAAAGAACTGGTTTTGTTTGGGGGCCACACTTGGTGGTGCTAAGGGGTAACTCCTGCCTCTGCACTCAGAGATCACTCCTGGCAGAGTTGGGGGACCTTATGGGGTGCTGCCTGTCTGTTTCTCACCAAATCTTCTTCCCATTGAGCCGTCTGGATTCTCATGTTTATCCAGTTTCTTCTCTGAAAACAGTCCACATGCCCCCTGGCAGTAGCACATTCTCTTCTCAGTGGCTCGTGTCCAGTGCTCTGCTGGCCCTCCAGCCCACAGCCATTCAGGCAATTCTCAGTCTACCCAAAATAGAAGCCTTATTTTTGGGGTGATACACCTGGCGGTGCTCAGGCGTTACTCCTGACTGCATTCAGGAGTCATTCTGATGCTACTTGGGACATATGCGGCGCCATGGATCGAACCTGAGTTGGCCATGTGTAGAGTGAGCACCTGCTTGCCGTCCTGTGACTCCAGCCCCATACAGGGCCTTCCTTAGGGTTGGAAGAACTACATGGCACACAGTTCCCAGCATTCCAGGACCTTCAGCCAAGAATTCTCTTTTTTGTATGAGAAAAGCATTTGCCTTTAGAAGATCACCGGCACTCGGAGTCGGCAGGGAGAAGGAGGCGCAGGGAAGTCTAGGCAGACTTTCTGTTGCAGGAGGACCCATCCCCCGAATCTTGAGTGTGGACTCTGCTTATTGTTCTTCTCTCTGAGGCTAGTCAGAGAGGGAAGAAAGTGGTTTCAAAAAGCCTGGGACTATAAAGATAGTCCAGCAGGTAGGGCTTTTGCTTTGCACACAGCTGACCCAAGTTAGATCCCGGTACCCCATTTGGTCCCCAGAGCATCGCCAGGAGTGATTCCTGAGTACAGAGCCAGGAGTAATTTTGAGCATAGCTGGGTGTGGCCCAGAAAAGAAAAGAAGGAACAAAGGGGCCGGAGAGATAGCACAGTGGATAGGGCACTTGTCTTGCACACAGCCAACCTGGGTTCAATCCTATCACCCGTATCGTCCCCAAGACTACCAGGAATGATCCCTGAGTGCAGATTCAGGAGAAAGCCCTCAGCAATGCCAGGCGTGGCTTAGAAACAAGCAAACAAAAGTCAAAGTAAAATAATAACTAAAAGCTGCCTAGTAATTGGTGAGGACAGTTTCTACACCAGGAACCTTCTAAGATTGTCTTTTCTGGGGGCTGGAGTGATAGCACAGCGGGTAGAGCATTTGCCTTGCATATGGCTGACCCGGATTTGATCCCCAGCATCCCATATGATCCCCTGAGCACTACGAGGAATAATTCCTGAGTGTAGAGCCAGGAGTAACCCCTGTACATCACCAGGTGTAACCCAGAAAGAAAAAAAGAAAAAAGAAAAAGATTGTCTTTTCTGATACTGCCTTAGAGTGTGTTCTGGGGGAAATGATTGTAGGCCTCCCAGACCCTCGCCTTCCCCTTGATAAGCCCTGTCTCCTGGCCCTGCCTCCTGGCCCTACCCTTTCCTTCCACCCAACAGATTGTACCTGGTGGCCTTTGGTCTGAATTGTCACCTTCCCCTCACTGGGTGCCTCTGAGCAGGTAGGGTCATGGGGGCATCTGGAGTTGGTGCTTTTGATTGCCAGCACTGCGGGCATTACTGACATCAAGGACGTGGCATCCGTGGGTGCGGCCAGCAAGTGCCCACTGGCAGCTATGGACCTACTGCCCCGCATGGCCAGTAAGGCTGAGAGGAAGCAGCACTGCCCCCAGCAGCCCGTCTTGCTTTCTCTGCCCCTCCTTCCTCTCTGAGAAGCAGAATGAAAGAAGGTTCCAGAGTGGACAGGGTGCTGGAGAGAGCCCAAGTCCGACTGGTGTGCTGCACAGTCCCGCCGCCTCCCGACCCCCATTACAAGCTGAATAGTGGTCAGGGCTGCGTCCATAGACAAGAAGGTTTAGCTCTGACCCCTGCGGAGATCCCAGCAGCCATCCACAAGCAGAGCAGGGAGGAGTCCTGAGCACTGCTGGATGAGCCGCTCCCCCTCACCCCTCCCACACACTGAAAAGTGAACTCCTGAAGAGGGCTTAGTGGACTACAGTGTCTCGGACATGGGTGAGCCAGGACTCGACCAGCAGGGCTGGACATGTCACAATTGGCGAGCATGCAGGCCCCATGTGTTCCCAGGCTACAGCCAGCGACATTGGAGAAAGGTTTGGAGCTGGGATCCATGGCCCCGCCGGCAAGCGTGTGCCCAGCCCCGAGCTCCCTCCCCACCCCACACTTCAGATGTTCTCTTGTTGCTTTGTTTTCCGCCTGACTTAGGGGCCATACCTGGTGGTACTCGGGCTTACTCCTGGTCTGTGCTTAGAGGTCTCTTCTGGTGGGCTCAGGGACCCTAATTGGGGTGCCGGGATGGAATCCTGGTCAGCTGCATGCAAGGCACATGCCCTCATCACTGTGCTATTGCTCCAGCCCTTTATTGCTTTTTATTTGCCACTGCCCAGTCTCACACATGCAAGGCGTATGCTCAGGCTTGCCACTGTGTCGCCTCCAACCCCAGAACAGAACTAATAAAGTTCCTGCAGCAACAACATATTTGTGCTTTAATATGTCTTTGTTTTTTGTTTTATTTTCAGAATGGGGATTCAACCAGTATTGCTTTTTTGTTGTTTTGTTGTTTTGGGGGTCACACCCAAGGGGCTATTCCTGGCTCTGTGCCCAGGGGACCATATGTGGTACTGGGGATTGAATCCAGGTCAGATGTGTACAAAGCAAGTGCCTTAATTCTTGTACTATTTTGCAGTCCTATAAATAATATATTGGTGGGGGCAGAGGAGGAGGTTGGAGACACACCCATTGGTGGTTGGGGCTGACTCCTGGTTCAGTGCTCGGGGATCAAACTGTCGTTGCCACATGCAAGGAAAGTTCCCTACCCATTATGCATCTCTCTGACCCTTGCTTTAATAGGAACCTTTTGGGGAATGTGTCTGTTTCTTAGGTTGTGCAAATGCTGAGAATATCTGGTTTTCATGGATGGGATCACTGGATAATAGGTTAGATCACTTATTGTTTTTAACATTTGTTTTCAAAGATTTTTTTATTCTTTTTTTTTTTTTTTTGCTTTTTGGGTCACACCTGGCGATGCACAGGGGTTACTCCTGGCTCTTCACTCAGGAATTACTACTGGCGGTGGTGCTCAGGGGACCATATGGGATGCTGGGATTCGAACCCGGGTTGGCCGTGTGCAAGGCAAATGCCCTACCCACTGTGCTATCGCTCAGCCCCAAAGTTTTTTTATTCTAATGATTTAAATTATTTTCCCTATTTTAGAAATTGGGGGAAACTAATCAGGATTGATAAGACTTGAGTACATCAGCTAAATGTACTAAAGTATCCCAAATGCTCTTCCTGTAACTTCTGGAGTATCCAAAGAAGCATAAAAAAAAAACAGAAAATTGGGGGCTGATGTGATAGTACAGTAGGGAGAGTGCTTGCCATACACATGACTGACCTGGGCTTAATCTTGGGCACCACCTGAGACCACCAGAAGTGATCTCCAAGCCCAGAACCAGGAGTAAGTCATGAGCACCACTGGGAAGCACTGTCCCACTAACTGCATGTCTTTGGAATGCTAGAAATGTAGCTAAAATACATGTATCACCTTAGCTGAAGTCCTTGTCCTTGGCTCTAGAGAGATGTACAGAGGTTAGGACACTTCATGTGTTCGACCCCAGGTCAGTCTGTGGTACCACCTGGTCCCCTGAACACAGCACCTGGTATAGTCCCAGAGCACCACCAGCTGTGGCCCAAAAGCCAAGTAAGTAAATCACATCAGATCTTCATTTATGAAAGGCCGGAGTGATAGCCCGACCATAGGGCATTCGCCTTGCCCATGACTCATACAGGCTCCACTCTGGCATCCCATATGGCACCCCCAAGTACTGCCAGGAGTAATTTCTTTTTTTTTTTAATTGTGTGTGTTTGGACTATACCCTGTGATGCTCAGGGGTTACTCCTGTCTTTGCACTCAGGGATCACTCCTGGAGGGGCTCTGAGGGCTTCATGTGGGGTGCTGGGATAAAACCTGGTGGGCTGTGTACAGGGCAGACCTGCTGTACTACCCTGCCAGGAGAGATTCCTGAGCGCAGAGCCAGGCGTAACCACTACGCGCCACCGGCTATGGTGCAAAAAACAAACAAAAAAAGACAAGAATAAAACTCACCCAGGGCATAAGCCCCGTCAGCTCATCTGTGAGAGTCCCCGGGAGGGTGTGCGGCAGCGTGTGGGAGGTGGGAGTGACGCCACTCAGTGGCCCCTGCTTCCTCCCCAGGAGTCCCGGCCGCTGCATGTCGTGCTGGGAAATGAAGCCTGCGACTTGGACTCGACAGTGTCAGCCCTTGCCCTGGCTTTTTACTTGGCAAAGGTGAGTACTTTCGAACAAAATCCCTCGGAATAAAGAGACTCCTGTTCTGAACCCAGCCGTGCTCCCTATGCCCTCCCCACCCCCAGCGCTTTAGCTCAGCTGTGTCTCCATCTCTGAAATCTGAAATGATGACATTTTGCAGTTTGTGGTGCAGCCCAGATGGGAAATGTAGTTTGCAGAATTTGTATTTCTTAAAGCAGTGCTCAGTTTATCACTGAGTTTTGTCTGGGCACCATCTAGATCTTTCCCAGGACAGTCCCTGAGGCTTTAGTATCCCTGCTCGACAGCACCTACAGCGGGGGCTGTGCCAAGGTGGTCTTCCTGACCCTCGTGTGACTGCTAAGGAGAGGGCAAGAACTGTCCTTTATTCTTTCACTGGGTAAGTGTGACTTGAGAAGGGGAAGAGTTTCCATAAGGTCACGTCTTGGAGCCAGAGGGACAGTACAGTTGGAAGCGGGGGCAGGGCAGGGGGTGTTGCACTTGCCTTGTATGCTCCGAGTGGATTCAATGCCCAGGACCCAGTCTGGTCTCCGGAGCCCCACCAGGAGTGATCCCTGAGTGCAGAGCTAGGAGTAAGCCCTGAGCACTGCTGGACACGGCCAAAGGAACAAGCAGAAGTCTCATTTCCCTCCGACGAGTCATTTTCTTTTTTTCCCTATCTCTTCTCTAACACTGCCTTGTTCTCTTTTCACTTTTCTATCCAGACTACGGAGACTGAGGAAATATTTGTGCCTATTTTAAATATTCAACGTTCCGAGCTGCCGCTGCGAGCTGACATCGTGTTCTTCCTTCAGAAGGTGAACATTCCAGAATCCCTCTTGATTTTCCGGGATGAGGCTGACTTGCATGCTTTGCACCAGGCTGGCCAGCTCACTCTCACCCTTGTCGACCATCATGTTTTACCCAAGTAAGTAGAAGTTAAACTGACACTTAATCAGGTGCCCTTTTGAACTCTGATGAAGCAGGTAGAGAGGAAGAAAGGTTATCTTGCTTCCAGGATCTCACTGGCTCACTGCACTTGACATTGACGGGACTTCTGGGTTGTAGAAAGCAATAGAAAAATCTCACTTGGACTCCAGTGATACAAGTGTGCAAGAAATGAAAGCAGATAGGAAATGCAGACAGGCTGGGGAGATAGAGGCCTGGGACACATCTCTGCTTTCAGGTCTGATTTTGATTCCCAGCACCCCACAATCCCCAGAGACACCAGAGCAGTGCGTGTTGCTGGGGGAGGCTCCTGAGCACTGTAGGGTGTTCCCCCAGCAAAGAGTTCAAATTGAAGGATAAATGAGAAATCCTCCCTCTCCACCCCTCCCTCCCTCCCTCCCTCCCTCTCTCTCTCCTTCTCTCTTCTTTTTCTTTTTAATTTCTTTCTTTGTCTCTTTCTTCCTTTTTGTGTGTTTTGGGCAATTCCTGACTGTGCTCAAGGCTTACTTCTGGCTCTGCAATCAGGATTCACTGTTGGTGGGCTTGGGGCACCGTATGGGGTGCCAGGGATAGAGCCTGGGTCAGCCACATGCAAGGTGCTGTACTATCATATCACTCCTGCCCTACAACAAACAAAAAATTTATCCCTAATTTAAGGCTGGAAACAGCTGCCAACAACATAACAGGCATATGAAGCCTTCCTACATCTGGCTTCTGCTAACATGGAAATGTGTGTATTTTTATTTGAGCACACCTGCTGTGGGGAACATTAATCTATTCATCCTCATGAGAATGGATTTCTTTTCTTTTGAACATGCATGTAATTTCAGCATTTTTATTCTTTTGGATTTTCATTATTCTTAAAATAGGGACTCAGAGCTCAGACTGAGAACCACTGCTACAGAGAAACTAAAGAATTAAAGCCAACCAAGACACTAATTTGGGCAACATAAACTCCTTAGAAGATGAAGGTGAGGGGCTGGAGAGAGTACAGTGGGGAGGGTGCTTGCCTTGCATGTGGTCAGCCCCTAGGGCACTCCGTAGGACCCCCAGCCCAGCAGTGATCCCTGAGTGCAGAGCCAGGAATAAGCCCTTGAGCAACTCTGGGTGTGACCCAGAAACCAAAGTAACAAAAAAAAACAAGACAAAAAAGATGAAGTTGAGACTGAGTCCCTCTTCTCATGGTCTCTGGGCTGGAAAGTGATTGCTTCTCAGTAGAACAGTGGGGGATGGAAAATGAGGCAGGAGTGGGAGTGTCGAGAGATAGCCTTAACACTTGACCTTGGATCTCAGCCTGGGCTAGGACTGTTTGCTCAGTGAATTGGGAGGCAGGCAGTCACAGGTAGTACCCAGGCAGAGAGCGAGATTAATAATAGCAGAGGCAGGCAGGCAGGAAGGGGCCTGGGCACCTGGGGATTGCTGTTTGTTTTGCATGGCTGGAGCATGGAATATGAGGGAGAAGTTGGCCATGAAAAAGATAAGCTGAAGAGAGGTCGGCAGGGCCAGATTGCAAATTGGAGATAATCAGTCTTTCCAGGAAGGTTGGTCTCTGAGGGGAGTGTAGGACTTTTGTTAGTCTTCTATTTCCACATCCTAATTAGAATCAAATCTGTACTCTTTTTTTTTTCTTTTTTTGCTTTTTGGGTCACACCCGGCGATGCTCAGGGGTTACTCCTGGCTCTGCTCTCAGGAATCACCCCTGGCAGTGCTCAGGGGACCATATGGGATGCTGGGAATCAAACCCGGGTCGCCCATGTGCAAGGCAAACACCCTACCCGCTGTGCTATCGCTCCAGCCCCTCAAATTTGTACTTTTTTTGTGGGGGGCACACCTGGAAATGTTCAGGGGTTACTCCTGTCTCTGCACTCAGGAATTGCTCCTGGCAATGTTCATGGGACCCAGAACCAAAAATAAACCAAAAAATAAACCAACAAAATAGAGAGAAAGGGGTGGGAGAGATAATATAGGAGTTAAGGCACTGACCTTGCGCGAGTCTGACCTTAGTTTGATCCCTGGCACCCCAGGTGGTCCCCAAGTACTTCTAGGAGTGATCCCTGAGTACACAGCTATGAGTAAACCCTGATCATAGCTGGTATCACAACCCTCCACTCCTACCACCATAAAAGAAACTATTAAAGGCCCAGTGGAAACCTAACGTGCAACTCTGGTGAGCACCACAGGTAAAATAATGTGAGGAGAGCTGGAGCGATAGTTCAGTGGAGAAGGCGCCTACCTGGCACGCAGCCGAACCAGCTTCAATCCCCAGCATTCCTGAGGGGCCCCCAAGCACTGCCAGGAGTATTTGCTGAGCGCAGAGCCAGGAGTAAGCACTAGGCACTGCTGGGTGTGGCCCCAAAATAAAAAAGAATGTGAGGGGCCTCAGAGATAGCTCAGCAGGTATTACACTCTGATCCGGGTTCAGTTTCACACACCACTACTGGTCACTCCTGAGCACAGAACCTGGAGTACTCCTGAGCATTGCAGAGTATGGCCCATTCCCCCATTTCTCCAAGTTGTTAAAGAATGTGGGAGCACATTCATTAGACCTTATGCACTAGCAAAATCAAAGCATCATCAATAGCAAGAATGGGGCATGGGAGTTGGGGGGAATAAAAAAAACCAAAAACTAAGGGCCAGAAAGATAATACAGCAGGCAGGGCATTTTACTTGCATCTGGCTGACCGGGTTCAATTCCTGGCACCCTATATGGTTCCCTGTGCATCATCAGGAGAGATTCCTGAGCACAGAGCTAGGAGTAAGCCCTGAGCACTGCTGGGTGTGACCCAAAAAAGAAAATAAAATTAAGGGGAGATGGCTCAGAGAGCTGGAGCAAGGTGCTGCATGTGATGAACCCGGGCTCAGTCCCCATCACTCTCAGGTCCCCAAGCACTGTGGGGTGTGGCCCCCGCAACCACACGTTACAAAAGGAACAGTTAGAGGGGGCCAGGAGACAGCTGGGTGACTGTCACGCCTACCTTACATGAAGTCCGGAGTTCTAGCTCTTGTGTGACCCATACGTGGCAGGATGCTCTGGCAGCCATGAATGGGCACAAAGGAGGCTGCCTCAGCCACGCACTCACAAAGACTGAGCACATCAGTTAAATGAGTGCCAGCCCTCAGCACAGGTCGGTGTGCCTACAGCACTGTCAGCGTGTATCTGAGCCCCGCCGCCATGTCATCCCCAACAGGAGGAAGCAGAAATAAACTGGGCCTGGAAGATAGGTCAACAAGCTGGATCACAGGGCTGGAGTGACAGCACAGCGGGTAGGGCATTTGCTTTGCACGCAGCTGAGCTGGGTTCGATTCCTAGCATTCCATATTGTTCCCTGAGCTCTGCCAGGAATAATTCCTGAGTGCATGAGCCAGGAGTAACTCCTGTGCATCACCGGGTGTGACCTAAAAAACCAAAGTAAATAACCAGACTAAAGTACATGCAGTCATGCAGGAGGCCCCTGAGTGGCCCCCGAGCACTGAGTCAGGAGTAGCCCCTGTGCACTGCCGAGTGTGGCCTGAAAACCAAATACAGGGCCGGAGGGATAGTGCAGAGATTAAGCTGATTGTGTTAAGTGCTGGCCCTGCATATAGCTAACCCAGATTTCAATCCCTGAGCACAGAGCTGGAAGTAAGCCCTGAGCATGAGCACTGCCAGGTGGGGTCCCCCCTCTCTGCCAAAAATTGCTTCTATTAGTGGGGGAACATTTAGAGGTGTACAGAAGACCCAGGAGCCCATCCTAAGAGTTCTCCACCACTCGTGGGTCTGCGTGAGGGCCTGAGGATGTGGTTCTGCTCAGGCCCTGCTGTGCCGTTGGTTCCCTGGGGGCCCTGGGTACTCGGGACTGCAGGGCACCTGGGCTCAGATCAGGCTGAGCGGCCTGCTGCGGGCCTCAAGCTCACCCGGGGGTGCCAGGACTGTGCCCTGTGCACAGGGACACAAGATCTGCATTTGTCACCTGCTTGCAAGGTATGTACTGTCTACATGCACCATTACTCATTACTGACTTAAATTGCTTATTTGTTGGGGAGGGTTTAGGGCACAGCCAGTAGTGCTCAGGGGCTTCTGCTCTGCTCGAGAGGGACCATGTAGGGTGCCGAGGATCACATGTGGGTCAGCCATAGGCACAGCAAGTGCCCTACCACTGTGCTATCCTCCAGCCCTGTTTTTTTTAAATATATATATTAATGTAGGAGTACTGCCATTGATTAATCCAGCCCCGTTTTTAAACCATATATCTCTCCTCCCCCTCATATGTTACGAGAAGATGATTTAATAGGAACAGTCACGAATTAGGGCTGGGACAGGAGGTGTGACCAAAGCGCCCAGAGTTCGGGCCTTCGGTGCAGGTGAGGTTGGGAGCGGGTGTGCGGCAGGGGGCCCCAGCCTATCTGTTTTCCCCGCTTGCATCCCCACAGAGCTGACGCAGCCCTGGAGGAGGCCGTGGCAGAGGTGCTGGACCACCGGCCTGTGGAGCAGAAGGCGCATGTGCCCTACCCAATGTGCGTGGAGCTGGTGGGCTCCTGCGCTACCCTGGTGACGGAGCGGATCCTGCAGGGGGCGCCAGAGATCCTGGACCAGCAGACTGCAGCTCTTCTACATGGTGGGCCTGGCTGAGACCGCGCACACTGGCCAGGGACACAGGGCTGGGCAAGGCCCACTTTCAGCCCCTCTCTACCCTGCGTGTCTGACCCAGACACGGCATTAATAAGCTGCAGGGACGATGGGCAGTACCTGGAAGACTGGAGTGAATATGTAAGGCCCAGTTCCAGCCTGGCACCAGAGAGGCTGGGGGGACTGCAGAGGAAGCAGGAAAGAGAAGCAGGGATGCCTTGGAAGGCAGGAGCAGGGTTTGTTTTCCCCCTTTCATCTGGCGGCAGAGGGACATGAACTGAGGGCTCAAGCGTGCAGGGCATTTGCCTTGCACACGGCCTACCCAGGTTCCATCCCCTGTACCTCATATGGTCCCCAAGCCTCTCCAGGAATGATCCCTGAGTGCAGAAGTAAGGCCTGAACACCACTGGGTGTGGTCCAAAAACCAAAAGAAAAAGACAGGTGCCTTATCTTTGAGACATCTCCCAGCAGAATGAGCTGAAGAACCCAGAAAGTGTTCAGAAGCCAAGGAGGTAGCTCAGTGGCTAGAGCCCTCGCCTTGCCTATTCTATTCCTAGAGCTGGAAAACAAAACCAAATAATCATTTATGTTCTGGATGGCCTGAAGTAAATCTCTTTCTTTGGAGGGGAGGGGTCGAGGGGGGGAAGGGGATTGCCATACCCTTGATGTTTAGGGGTTATTGCTGGCTCTGCACTCAGGAATAACTCCAGGCATTATTTGGGGACTATATGGGATGCCAGGGGTTGAACCCTGGTTGGCTGTGTGCAAGACAAGTGCCCTCTCACTATCCTATTGTTCCAGCCCCTCTGGAGCAAATTTTTTTTTTTTCTTTTTGCGTCACACCTGGCTCTGCACAGGGGTTACTCCTGGCTCTGCACTCAGGAATTATCCCTGCGGTGCTCAGGGGACCATATGGGATGCTGGGAATGGAACCCGGGTCGGTCACGTGCAAGGCAAACGCCCTACCTGCTGTGCTATCGCTCCAGTCCCTGGAGCAAATCTCTTAACCATTCTTTTTTTTTTTTTTTTTTTTGCTTTTTGAGTCACACCCGGCAATGCACAGTGGTTACTCCTGGCTTTGCACTCAGGAATTACTCCTGGTGGTGTTCGGGGGACCATATGGGATGCTGGGAATCGAACCCAGGTCAGCCACGTGCAAGGCAAACGCCCTACCCGCTCGCTGTACTATCGCTCCAGCCCCTCTCTTAACCATTCTTTTTTTTTTTTTTGCTTTTTGGGTCACACCCAGCGATGCTCAGGGGTTACTCCTGGCTCTGCACTCAGGAATTACTCCTGGCGGTGCTTGGGGGACCATACGGGATGCCGGGGATTGAACCCGGGTCGGCCGCGTGCAAGGCAAACGCCCTACCCGCTGTGCTATCGCTCCGGCCCCCTCTCTTAACCATTCTTGTTGCAGTTGTCTTCATTGATGAAAAGGAGATTGATCATCAATGATCAAATGTAGCTCCCTCTTCTGGTTTGTAAGACACTTTGCTAGAATCTGGCCTTCGGGAAAGAGATTGTCTCTCCTGGGCTTGGTCCTCATCTCTGCGGATGGAAGGTCAAGGCCTCAGGAGTTTCTCCTCCTGTGTTTTGGGTCTGGGGGTCTTACTCAGGACCAGGCACCCATTTTCTCTTGTTCTCAAGGGAACTTGCCGTGTGGACTTCACTCCTGGCTGTGCCCACTGGTCTGAGGGTTATCTGCAGGGTGCTTTTGTGTTTCATTTTGTTTTTAATGACTTTACCTTAGGGGGTGGGGCTCCCTAGTAATGTTCAGGGACCTAGTGCCCCTCCTGGGGTGAACATTTCAGTGCTCAGCCTGGCAATTGCTGGTCAGGCCCTGCAGTGCTTGGGGACCAAGGGGGCCAGCCGTGTGGTACTCAGGGGGCATCTGGTTCTGAGATTCAGCCGAGGGCCTCACACATGCGCATCACATGCTCCAGTCCTTCCTGCCATCTCCCTGGGCCTTGTGGTATTTCCTTCTGATGTTTTTTGGGGGGCACACCTGGAGATACTCAGTGCTTCCTCTTGGCTCTGCACTCAGGACTTGTTCTTGGCAGTGCTTAGGTGACTATGGGATGCCAGGGAGCGAACTCGGGTCAGCTGCATGCAAGGCAAGCACCCTCACCCCACTGTGCTATCTCTCTGGCCCCTGTTGTGGGTTTTTGTTTGTTTGTTTGTTTGTTTTGTTTTTTTGGGTCACACTTGGCTGTGCCCAGTGGTTACTCCTGGCTCTGCACTCAGGAATTACTCCTGGCAGTGCTTGGGAGACCATGTGGGATGGAATGCCAGGGATTGAACCCAGGTCAGCTGGGTGCAAGGCAAATGCCCAATTCATGTTGTTCTTTCTTTAGTTGACTCAGAGCAGTAGAAAAGGACATGTCAGTGCATTTGCCCATCGGGATGTGGTCAGTGTGCTGACTGTGGGGGCGTGGTCAGTGTGTGCCCACAGCGGCCTTTCCAGGAAATAACAGGTGTGTGTGGCCTGATCAGAACTGGGGGCCACATGACCTCACTTTCATCTCCCTTCCCCACAGGAACAATCATCCTGGACTGTGTCAACATGGACCCCAGAGTGGGAAAGGCAACCCCGAAAGACAGCAGATATGTGGAGAAGCTGGAGGGCCTCTTCCCAGATCTGCCCAAGAGGAAAGACATCTTTGATTTTCTACAAAAGGCAAAATTTGATGTGTCAGGTAGGAAGTTTTGAACTTCAGGTCTTGGGACTAGAAGCGAGTAGGGCGCTTGCCTTGTATGCAGCTGACTCAGGCTCGATGCCTGGCATCCAGTAGGGTCCCCTGGGCACCGCCAAATGTGACCCAAGAAGCAAAAACAAAATCGTAACAGTGGGCAGGAGAGAGAATTCAGTTGCGAGGGCTCAGCAAGCTGGAACATGGTCCTCTCAGTTAGGAGCTTTGGTTCCCACCCTGCTGAACTTGGTCTCCTGAATGCCACAAGGAGTGATCTTTGAGTCTGCGAGTTGACCAATCTAATCAAAGACTCTGTAGAAGAGAAATATGCTCAGAGAACACTAGATTACCAGAGTGAGGTTTCGATGATGGGTTAGGGACAGAAGTACTTGGGGTTAACACCAAGGATAAAGGAACCGAGAATCTCTCCTGTGACTCTGCAGCTGCTCCCTACAGACATTGATTTTTTTTCTTTGACTTTTTGGGTTTTGGAGCCGTGCTGGGCAGTGCAGTGCCAGAGATCAAGCCAGGGTTGACCTCCTGCAAGGCATGTACCTTAATCCCTGTGCTGACTTGCCAGCTCTCCTAGTGACAGTCAAACAATAAGGAGAAAAGTACCACGTGTACTTCCAGCACAGAAGTTAATATATAAAGGGGGGAAATACCAAAGTAAAGGCTGTTTTTCTTCCCTTTGCTCTAAAGATAACTACTGTGACCCAGTTATTTAGTTTCTGAGCTACACCCAGTGTTGCTCAGGAGCTGCTCCTGGCTCTGTGCTCTGGGGTGCTAGGGGACCGTGCAGTGTGGGGGATCAAACCCGGACCCCCCACATTCAGATCACGTGCTCTCGACCTTTGTGCTGGCTCTCTAGCTCTCCGACCCAGTTGTTTAAAGCAATTTTTTGTTTGTTTTGTTTTTGTTTGGGGGCCACACCTGGCAGTGCTCAGGGTGACTCCTGGCTCTGTGCTCAGAGATCGCTCCTGGCGGTGCTTGGGATCTCACGGGTTGCAGTGACAGAGTTGGCCAGGTGCAAGGCAAGTGCTCCCACCACTGGGCCCCAGACACGAAGGCATGCTCTCACCCAGCTGTTGTCTTCATTATGGACTGTTACTACATTCACATCTGCCTTTTGTCTGGGGAAGAGGGCTCTGGAGCCATGCCTTCAGTTGGTCAGGCGACCTCTGGCGTGATACTGGCAGTGCTCGGGGGACATTGTGTGGTACTAGGTCTTGCAACGCTGCCTCTGCAAGGCAAGGATCATCCCTCGTGGTCTCTCTCTGCCCCTCGCTGTCTGTTCTTCCTTTTTCTCAACACACCCTGCTCTCCTCATCCCACTGGCATCTGACCCTGGTCTCATGCCTACTTTCTAGGACTGACCACTGAGCAGATGCTGAGGAAGGACCAGAAGACCATCTTCAAACAGGGCACCAAGGTGGCCATCAGTGTCATCTACATGGACCTGGAGGTGAGCCCCTGGCTCAGCACAGCCCTGTTGCTCTCCTGCTGGTGCTCACTCCCTTCCTCCACCTCTTCTGCACTCCCCGGGCGGCGCTGGGGTGTGGGAGTACAAGTTCCTGGGCCTGGCTCGGGTATCGCATGAGGGCAAAGCTGGCTCTGCAGTCCCTGTGTCTCACCAGGACGTCATGTCCCCTTCTCCGTGTACTGCCATCATGTCTGGGTCCCTACATGTTTGGTGTAGATTGCTGGAGCTGCACACCAGGTGCCAGGGGTTGGGTGACAGTCCTGGTGATTGCATGTGGTGTTGTGACTGGTGCCCAGGGGATGGTGTGCCCTTGAGTCACAGCTGGGGTCCAGGGTAACCATTTCTCTGGTGCCCAAGTCCAGGCTGCGGTACAGAGAAATCCTTCCAGGCATTTCCTGCGCTCAGCCCTGCCTGTCGTTTCTCTCGCAGGCCTTCCTGCAGAGGCCTGGCCTCATGGCCGAGCTCCACACGTTCTGCCAGGCCCATGGCTACGACGCCCTGATCGCCATGACCATCTGTTACACACCGCACAGCGAGCCCGTGCGCCAACTGGCCGTTTTCTGTCCTCCTGCGGCTCTGCAAGCAACAGTGAGTCTCTGTCCTTCTCTGTCCTTAGTAAAACAGTGTCCCTGTCTCTGCCACCCTGGACTGGAAAGACCCTTCCAAGGACAGGGTTTTTTGAAAGGATGCACCTTAGGGTCGGAGCAATAGAGTAGTAAGTGAGGTGGAGCCTTGCATGCGCTGGCCTGGGTTCAACCCCTGGCATTCCATCCATCTCCCGAGCCCTGCTGGGATTGATCCCTGAGCACAGAGCCAAGAGTTAGCCCTGAGCACAGCCAGATGTGAAACAAAACTGAACCAAAGAGACCAGAGCAATAGTATAGTGGGTAGGGCATTTGCTTTGCACGTGATCAACCAGCTTTGATCCCCGATGTCCCATATGGCCTCTGAGCATCACCAGTGTGACCCCAAAACAAAGTCAAAAATAAATTTACAAAATGAAGGGCCCTCTAGCACCGGGCAGGTGTGGAGATGGAGGTGAGGGCAGGTAGACATGGCCACGACTCTGAGTGCTCTGACGCCTGTGCTCCAGCCCAGGGCCTCAAGGGCCAAAGCACCAAAGACGTACAGGGTGAAAGGGTTTGCCTGGCACATGGCGGGCGCTGGCTTGATCTCCCAGCACCGCAAAGGGTGACCCCTGAGTAGAACCAAAAGTAGCCCCAGAGTGCCCAGTGTGTGACCCAACCTCTCCTCACCAAAAAATAACGATACCCCACAGCCTCACACTCAAGGGGGCAGGTGCTTCACCCTGAGCCACTTCCCCCACCCCTCTCAGCCTGCATAATAAGTCCTTAGACCTAGTTCTAGAACATTCCCTCTCCACTTTTTATTCTCTCTGTGAATATCCGTGATCATACTGTTATTGAAAAGCAGAGATTTCAGAGACCCAGCTCCTCCTCAGAAAGAACTTGGAGTCCAGTTAAAGGAGCTGCCAGAACCCTGGGGGTGTGAGACAGAAATCTCACCGCTGCAAAGAGGGCCCCCCCCCCGGCCATGCCACCCAGCTTGACTTAGGGATACAGGAGACAAATAAAGGGTCAGCTCAGAAATCTTCCTGCGGGGGGGCTGGAGTGATAGCACAGCGGGTAGGGCATTTGCCTTGCACGCGGCCGACCCGGGTTCGATTCCCAGCATCCCATATGGTCCCCCAGCACCTCCAGGAGTAATTCCTGAGTGTAGAGCCAGGAGTAACCTCTGTACATCGCTGGGTGTAACCCAAAAAGAAAATAAATAAATAAATAAAAGAAAATGGCTCTATTTAAAAAAAAAAAAAAGAAAAAAAAAAAGAAATCTTCCTGCGGGACCTGCAGCAGAAACAGCTCTGTGGGCCGAGTCAGACTCAGGGCTTCTCCTGGCTCTGCTCAGGGACTGCTCCTGGTGGGCTCGGGCCCTCGGGATGCCGGGATAGAGCCTGGGTTGTCCGTGCAGGGCCTGCGCCTCCTGCCAGCTTCAGCTCGAGCCCCAGGCTTGTTTTCTTTCCTGATCTTTCCTGTGGCCACTTCTACCTCTTTTATGTTTTCTTCTGTGGGTTACTGATTAGCTCCGGGCAAGGTTTCAGGGTGGACTTCAGATGGTCAGGCTGTGGACTCTGGGCAGCGTGGACTGGTGCAGACGGCCAGGACTGGTCAGATGTGGTCAGATCAGCCTTTGTCCCTGGGAAGGTCTGTTCGCCTCTCCTTTTGCCTGTGTCTTTTCCAGGAAGTAAATGCCTTTTCATTCAATAAGAGCTTTCGGCACTGCGAGAAGCAATAATTGTCAGGGTGGGGGAAACAGATTCTCTCCCAGCACAGCCAGAAGGGATTCCTGAGCATAGCTGGGCGTGGCCCACAAAACACCAAAACAAGCAAGAAGCCGGAATCTTCTCTGCAAAGCAGATTGCTGGGGACAGACTGCAGGCTGCCAGTGAAGGCTCCGCTCAGGGATCCCCTGGTGGGGCCCAGAACTCACATGAAGGAAAGGGAGCTTTGGCCCTAAGAAGTACTTCTGGGGCCAGTGAGAGATTTTAGGAGTTAAGGTGGTGTCCTTGCATGTTTCTAACCGGGTTCAATTCCCAGCACCACCTTTCATCCCCCAAGCCCTCCAGGAGATACCCCAGAACACAGACAGAGCCAGGAGTAAGCCCTGAGCACCTCCAGGTGTGGTCCCAAACCAGCCAAACCAGTATGGGCTAGAGAGGCCGTACTGGGGGTAAACACACTTGGTGTCTGTGCATCAGACCCCAGCTCTGAGCCAGGGACCCTCCCCATCGGTGGCAGGAACAGCCCATGGATACTGATGGGTATGACCCACCACCCCCAAACAGAAGAGAAACTCAGGGTTTGTACCACATATATGCATATTAACAGGGGCTGGAGGAGCTGGAGTGATAGCACAGCGGGTAGGGCGTTTGCCTTGCACACGGCCGACCCAGGTTCAGTTCCCAGCATCTCATATGGTCCCCTGAGCACCACCAGGAGTAATTCCTGAGTGCATAGCCAGGAGTAACCCCTGTGCATCGCCGGGTGTGACCCAAAAAGAAACAAAAAGGGGGGGGGGGCTACAGCAGGAAGGAGGCTTGCCCTGCACACAGCTGACCTGGGTCTCATCCCCGACATCCTATATCATCACCTGAGCACCCACCAGGAGTAACCCCTGAGATCACTGGGGGTGGCCGCACAACAAAAGAACTCCCCCAAATATACATGTATACAAAGTATTATAATTAAATATTATATCACTGGCAAGCTCCCCGTGGCATATTTGATATGCCAAAAATAGTAACAAGTCTCACAATGGAGATGTTACTGGTGCCCATTTGAGCAAATTGATGAACCACGGCAGGACAGTGCAGTGCTACATATCACTGGAGAAGCTCAGGAGATGAGTACATGCTTTGCTCGCAGAAGCTCTGGGTGAAACTCCTTGGCACCCATGGTCTCCCCAACACCTCTGGGAGTGACCCTTGAACACTCAACCAGGAATAGATGCTCTGTTACAAAAAAAAGAGCAAACAGTCCTTGATGTCATTTATTTTTGCAACGGGGAGGGGGAGGAACACACCAGTGGTGCTCAGAGCTTACTTCTGTATTCAGGGGTCACTCCTGCTAGGCTCAGGGGGCCCCTATGCAGTGCCAGAGACCAAACTAGGTTTCGCCACATGCCGGGCAGATCCCTGTACTCTCTCTGCCCAACTTTAAAAAAGTTACCTAATCTTTGTCAACTCCATCCTATCCTCTAAGCAAGATAATTAAGTAACCTTGCATAAAAGGCAGGATTAGACCTCGTTGGCAGATTTGACAGGTGCCACCATCCCAGTGTCACCCACCCCACCCCGACCCTCTTTTCTGTCATTCCTTTTTGCCTTTAGCCTTCTCCTAAACTCAGTGTGGCTGAGGACGGAGTTGAAGGTTTAGAATCCAGAAAGTCCCTTGCCACCCCCTCAGCTAGGAGCCAGTGGCCCGGACCCAGTCACAGCTTCAATACTTATGCGTGTTTTCACTTGAGACATCAACTACCTCTGCTCTTTGGTTCATTTACTCACATGGTGTGATACATGTTCCTAAACGCTGCTTCTGTTTCTAGAATGTTGTTTGTTGGGCCAGAGTGATAGTACAGTGGGTAGGGCACTTGTCCTGTACACAGTCGACCCTGGTTCAGTCCCCAGGACCCCCTCTAGCTCTGTTAGAAGTAATCCCTGAGCACCACCGGGTGTGGCCCCAAACCAAAATATAAAATACTGTGTATTATCTGATGTGCCTTTTGTGGTAAGCAGTAAAACTGAACTCTGGCTGACCTCATTTGGAAGTGTTTTTTTCTGAGGCCAGAGAGAAAGTACAGCAGGTAGGGTGCTTGCCTTGCACATGGCCGACCTGGGTTTGATCCCCTGCACCCCACAGGATCCCCCAAGTCCATCAGAAGTGATCCCTAATCACAGAGCTAGGAGTAAGGTCAGAGCACTGCCGGGTGTGGCCCCCAAACCAAAAAAATGGTCTTTGTCCCCATTACAGCAGAGAAATGACTGCCTTAGAAGCCTGAAGTCCTTTTTTTTTTTTTTTGCGGGAGGGGGTAGGGTGGGGGTCATACCCAGTGATGCTCAGGGGTTACTTCTGGCTCTGCACTCAGGAATTAACTCCTGGCAGTGCTCGGGGGACCATATGGGATGCCAGGGATTGAACCCAGGTCAGCCGTGTGCAAGGCAAACGCCCTCCCCGCTGTACTATCGCTCTGGCCCCAGAAGCCTGAAGTCTTGCCTCTGTCTGCTCACTGTTTCTTGTCTTTCGCCCCCTTTAGATCTGTAGAGCGCTGGAAAGCTCGCATGCGCCAGCCCTGAGGCTTACCCCTCTCCCCAGCACCCACCCATACCTCCAGGCCTATCTTCAGGGAAATGCCCAAGTCTCTCGCAAGAAGGTCCTGCCTCTGCTCCAGGAAGCCTTGTCAGCGCATTCTGACTCTGTGAATGTCCCTTGCTGGCAGCCGGAGACAGGAGGTGTGTCCAGGGAGCAAATGGACAAGGAACTGGACAAGGCAGGACACTCCCTGGCTCCGGGGCTGAGTCAGGATGAGGAGGAGCCCTCGCTGCCCCCCACGCCCATGAACAGCTTGGTGGACGAGTGCCCGCTCGATCAGGGGCTACTGAAGCTCTCGGCTGATGCCATCTTTGAGAAATGCTGCCAGATCTCCCTCTCCCAGGCCAAGAAGTGACCACCATGGGGAGAGAAGAGGGCCAGGCATGCACGCCCGGAAATGCATGCTTCGAGCTTGATGGGAGCTGGTGTTCTGATCTCATCATGCTGCAGGAGGAGGCAGGCGAGGAGGCCAACTGCCCTGTCCTGGCCCCCCAGCCACACTCGGTATTTAATTTATTTCCTTTAATCAGCACTGACTTTCCTCTCTTTCCTTTGCTTGGGGCACAAGGTCATGCCTGCACAGTCCCAGCAGAGCTGCACAAAAAATGAATGTGTACCCAAAGGGTCCTTAGACTCTTAACACAATCACTCTCCGTCTTGGAGCCCGGATTCAGCATCTCAGTAGTCACTCACTGTAGTCACGGCTCTCTCTGTGCTCAGTCAGTAGGACTGGGAGCTGGAGAGAGCATAGAATGTGCTTTGGAAACATGGATTTGCAACTGCCCCAGTGCCAGGACATCTCCTGCATGCCCCAAGATCTTACTGTGATGGCTCCGTTTCTATTCTGGGCTGGGGGCTGGGCTGCTCCCAGCTCACTTTGGGAGCAGATTTGACACTGTTTTCCTTGGTCCTCCCCTGCTGGCCTGCCTCTCCATTTCCATGCTTCTGACCCCGGGGACCCTGCAGGAGCCAGGAGCACTGGTTTGTGAGTTCGGGAGCCTCCACAAGCCCCACCACCTCTTGGGAATAAGTCCCGGAAGCTGCAGATCTCCCAAGAGCCCAGACTGCCTCTGCGGGCCCAGGCCTTTCTCTTCCATCCTGTTCTCTTCCTGCTCCTCCTGTGAAAGCAGGGAGAGTTCTCATCCTGGGACCTGATGATGGTGCAATGGGCCAGCCGATGGCCTTGCACACGGCCGACCCAGGTTCAGTCCCCAGCTCCCCTGGGCACAGGATCCAGGAGTAAATCCTGAGCACCGAAAGGTGTGGTCCTAAAAAAAAACTAAAACCAGTTCTCACCGGGTAGCCCTGACTGTTGGCTGGTAAGATCCTCCTCGCTACTCGGTTCCCGTCTGGGAAGTCAAGAACCTGGGTTGTCTCTGGGATTCCGTGGTCTGCCCCTTGCTTCTATTCCTCTGCTACTGGTTTTTGTTGTTTATTCTGTTTTCCCTGGGAATGTGCAGGGTCGCTGGATTGTCCACGTTTCTATGTGATTGTACCAAGGGACCCTGCTGATGTCGCATGTACAGGGTATGATGATCCATACTCAAGGGACCCGCATGGAGTCTCCCATTGACATGTTCTGCATGTGTTAGTTCCCTCCCCACTTCACCCCCGCTTTCTGTGTGTGTCCCCCTGCCCACCACCTCCGCCCTGCCCCCATGCCCTGTGGGTGCCTGCAGTGGCCCTGAGCAGTAGATCTGTGATGGTTTGGGCATGTCCAGTGTGAAGGGGCTGGTTTGACTTCACTTTGAGGGAATGGTGTTATAGACAGACATTAGAAGCTTAAAATAGTGTGATTACTGAACCAAAGGAATTTATGTTTTGTAACTTGGGTACTTTGTTTTGCATTTTGTTAAGGTATTAAATACTTTTTTTCTCCTGTTCAGAGTCTTATTGTCTCTTTGTATAACTATAACCTTTGTTTTATTTGGGGCCACACCAGCAGTGTTCAGGGCTTACTCCCAGCTCTGTGCTCTGGGATCACCCCTGGAGGGGCTCAGGGGATCATAAGGGACACCAAGAATGGAGCCTGGGTTGACTGCATACAAGGCAAATGTCCTCCCCACCGTCCTGCTGTTCCAGCCCAGCAGGCCGCCAGCAGATCCTGTTCCAGCCGCCTGCAGATTCCTTCGCTTCCAGCTGTTGCACTTCATTGTCTTTTGCTAACTCACTGGATGGACCCCCACAGGGTCCAGGAGGCCTGTGGACCAGGGGTTCAGTGTGCGGGCCCTGGAGTGCAGTGGTCAGCCCAGCAGTGCTTGAGGCCCCCGGGACCACACCTGGCCATGCACTGGAGACCATGTGATATCGGGGTCAAAGTGGAATCGCTGCCTATCAGGCATTAGCCTGTGTCTCTCCAGCCCTTTCCACAAATGCTGAGGGAGTAAAAAGCGGCAATCTCGCCTCATCTTTACCCTTTGCTTTAACTTGTTCCTTCTTCCAGAACCCTCCTTGCTATCTGTTGCCAGGCTGGAGAGATGATTTAATGTGCTAGATGGGGCCAGAGCGATAGTACAGCAGGTAGGACATTGCCTTGCACACAGCTGACCCAGGTTCAGTCCCTGGCATCCCATATGGTATCCCGAGCATGACCAGGAGTTATTCCTGAGTGCAGAGCCAGCAGTAACCCATGAGTATCGCTGGGTGTAACCCCGAAAAGCAAAAAAAAAAAAAAAAAAAAAAAAAAAGGGGCCGGAGCGATAGCACAGCGGGTAGGGCGTTTGCCTTGCACACGGCCGACCCGGGTTCAATCCCCAGCATCCCATATGGTCCCCCAAGCACCGCCAGGAGTAATTCCTGAGTGCAAAGCCAGGAGTAACCCCTGAGCATCGCTGGGTGTGACCCAAAAAGCAAAAAAAAAAAAAAAACAAAACATTAGAATGGAATACTTTGCATGCATGTGGCTCTGGTTCAGTCCCCAGCACCACATGGTCCCCTAGCACTGCTGGGTGTGACCATCAAGTACAGAATCATGAGCAGCCCTGGTACCACTGGGTATGGCCCTGAAACTGGAAAGACAAACACCAGGTTTAATCCCTGTCCAAAGCAGACCCTTGAGCACCTTCAAGCACTGGCAGGGGTGGCCACCAAACCAAAACAAGTTCAAATGTAGGCCAGAGCAATAGTCCAGTGGGGAGGGCATTTGCCACGTATGTGAAAGACTGATGTTCTGTTCCCAGCATCCCACATGGTTCCCCCAAACCCTGCCAAGAGTAATCCCTGAGTATTGCCAGGTGTAATTTCCCCCCTCCCACCAAATTTCAATAATAAAGGAGTATAAATTACCGTGAGCACCATGCCCCTGTGTCAGCATCAAGCCTGCATGCGCTGCCCTCCCCATGCCCACCCGGCAGGCACTTTCCGCTGAAACTGCATGTGTGCAACCCTGGGTTACCACAGCAGCAGAGACAAGTCGGGGAGAGCTGGAGGGCTGGCAGGCTGGAGCCTGTGCTGGCCTGCGGGAGGCTGAGCTTTATTCCCTGGCACTGCGTGGTCCCTGATGTGAACCATTCTTCTTCCCTGCACAGAAGAACCCCGGTCATTGCAGGGTGTGGCCAAGAAAAAGAGAGAGAAAGGATCACAACACTTTGGTTTCAAGACAGGCATCCTGCGGGTGCTGGATGGAGGGACTCGCCTTGTGGGTGTCTGCTGAGCAGAAGGGCTGATTCAAATCCTGGCACCTCAGGTGGACAGTGCCAGGGCTTACCCTGAGCACGAGCGAGGAGTAGCCCCTGAGTCATGACAGCCCCCGGCAAACAAAAGAGCAGTCATTAAACCAGACATTAAGTTAGTGAACATATTCCTGGACCACGCGGCTGCAACGCATCATCATAAAGGGAAATATATATATGCCTCTCGGAGAGCCCGGCCAGCTACGGAGAGTATCTTGCCCACACGGAAGAGCCTGGCAAGCTCCCCGTGGCGTATTCGATATGCCAAATACAGTAACAATAACAGGTTTCATTTCCCTGACCCTGAAAAGAGCCTCCAATCGTTGGGAAAAATGAGTAAGGAGAGGCTGCTCAAATCTCAGGGCTGAGATGAATGGAGATATTACTGGTGCTTGCTCGAATAAATCGGTGAACAATGGGATGACAGTGACAGTGATACAGTCTTATTTGGGGCCTACACCTGGTGGTTTACTCTGACTTGGGACCCCCTGGGATGCTGGGAATTAGATCTGAGTTAGCTGCATACAAGACAAGTGCCCTCCCCAATGTGCTATTTCTCCAGCCTCTATTCTATTTTTCTGGTTTGGGGGCCACACCTGGCAGTTGTAGGGGAACAGGATTTTATTTAGTTAGTTATTGCTTTTTTGGGTTACACCAAGCGATGCTCAGGGGTTACTCAGAACTTACTCCTGGCGGTGCTGGGGATTGAACTTGGGTCAGCTGCGTGCAAGGCAAACACCCTACCCACTGTACTATCACTCCGGCCCTAAGGAACAGGATTTTATTTTATTTTATTTCATTTTATTTATTTTGCCTTTTGGGTCACACCCGGCAATGCACAAGGGTTACTCCTGGCTCATGCACTCAGGAATTACTCCTGCTTGGGGGACCATATGGGATGCTGGGATTTGAACCTGGGTCAGCCACGTGCAAGGCAAATGCCCTACCCACTGTGCTATCGCTCCAGCCCCAAGGAACAGTATTTTAACCAAGACCTCACAGCCACATGCTAGGCAAGTGCCTGAACCTTCGTACTCTCTCTCCAGTGCCACAAGTCACAATTCTACACCACAGAGGGTTTTGTTGTTTGGGGCCATACCTGGGGCAGTGCTCAAGGGTTGTGGCTCCACACTACATTGGTGTTCCCAGCAATGCTCACGGCCCGTGGGTGCTGGGATCCTGCCTCAGGCTCCTACGTGCAAGTCATGAGCCAGCTCTGGTGCTGTCCTTGGCACCACTGATATTTTATACCAATCAAAATGTTTTTCACCACCTTTTGGGGGGAGGGAAGCCCACACCCAGGGGTGCCCAGGGCTGACTTCTGGCTCTGCACTCAGGAATTACTCCTGGCAGGCTCAGGGTACTATATGGGACACCAGAGATTGAACCCAGTTGGCCCTGTGCAAGGCAAGTGCCCTACCTGCTGTGCTATAGCTCTGTTCCCTAAGTTCTTTTCAAAGAAGAACCCTCTGGGGCTAGCAGAGAGCTTATGCCCCGATAGCACCTGCTAGCCCATGTGAGGCCTCGAGCTGGATCTCCAGCACCTCGTGAGCACCCCCAAAACTCCACCAGGTGTAATCCTGGTGCTCACACCACCCCAGCCCCATACCAAACCCTCACTGGAGGTGGGTGACCATATAACGTGACAATAAATAAGTCAAGTCATGGCAGCTCCCTGCAGGCTGTCAGTCTGCAGAGGAGAACACGATTCACCAGGGCAGCCTCCTTAGGAGGCACCCCGGATTCCCCAGACCCGCCCACCCCGGCACAGCATTTCTCTGGGCAGACCGGCTCCTGGGCAAGGCAGGTGGCAAAACCTGTTTGAAGGTGAGGTTCCTCCCTTCCAGGCAGCCACTCAGGCTGGGAGAAGGGGCTAAATAGAGCCAGGGAGCAGGACGCAGCTCCTGGAGGTCCAGGGGACAGAGACGGGAGCAGGAAAGAGATGGCCGAGGTGCAGGAGGCCGGGGAGAAGGCCCCAGCGCTCAGGTGAGTGGAAATCGGGGGCCAGGTCCCTAGGTGAGCCAGCACCCTGCTCTCACCAGCTCAGATCACAGGGATCCAGAAGAGATGAGACTGTAAGAGAATTGACTTGCAGAGCAGTAATAAGGCTGAAGCCAGGCAGGAAATGTCAGTGTGGAAGCAAAAAAATGAGATTCCAGGGTGCTTTCTTTTTTATTGAATTAATTCTTCTTTTGATGTCAAACCTAGAAGCAGGACCTCTTACAGGGAAATCATCTGCTACTCGACCACTCAGCTCCAGTTCACTCCCATCTTTATTTTAGTTTGTTTTGTTTGTGGGGGGGGCCACACCCTTTAGTACTCAGGGCTGACTCTGTGCTCAGAGATCACTCCTGAAGGGGCTCTGCATGGCACCAAATGGGGTGCCACAGATGGAACCCAGGTTGGCCACTTGCAAGGCAAACTGTGTGCTATCACTCCAGCCCTTTTGTTTTTCTTTTTTCTTTTTCTTTTTTGGGTCACACCTGGTGACACACAGGAGTTAACTCCTGGCTCTGCACTCAGGAATAACTCCTGGCGGTGCTCGGGGGACCATGTGGGTTGCTGGGAATCAAACCCGGGTGGGCCGTGTGCAAGGTAAATGCCCTCTCCGCTGTGCTATTGCTCCAGCCCTTGTTTTGTTTACTTCTCTTTGGTTTTTAAAGGAAACTCCTTTACTTGTGCTTATTAAATCTGCCCTGATCTTTTATCAATCTCCACCCTGAGTGAACAGTACTCAAGAAGGCTGCCCCAGCGTCCCACTGAGTTCTCCTTCCCAGCACGTCTCCCACTGCCTTGGTTTCCCTGACCTCTCCCAAGTGGAGTGAGGAAGGTAGGCCAGTCCAGTGCCATCTTTGCCCACAGAGAGCGGGGCGGGTCTGTAGTTTGAAGCCCACCATGTGGGATTCTCTTGCCCCCACTCTGCAGGCGGAGTGGCAGCACTGAGATAAAAGCCATGGGACTGCAGCGACAGTCCAGCGCGGAGGGCATGTGGCCAACCTGGGTTGTCCCTGACACCACTTATGGTCCCCCAGGCCCTGCCTAGGGTGATCCCTGAGCATGATTTTCTGGGTAAAATCCAGAAACCAAAATGCCATTAACTTCATTTCCACCCTCCTCCTCAGTCAGCTGTGTGCAAGACCCACAATCAGGCTGACCTACTTCCAGCAAACGGGGAAAAGGGGAGGAAAATCTATGAAGAAATTAGAAGAAATCAAGGTTGGGCTTGTTGGTGGTGGTAGTTTGGTTTTAGGGCCACTTCTGGGCATTAAGAGGCTACTCCTGACTCTGTGCTCGAGGGTCATTCCTGGCAGTGCTCAGGGGACCATGTAGAGACTGAATCAAGTTTCCAACAGCTGAAGCACACACTTAGCCCCAAACTAGCTCACACCTGGTGCCGGCTCTTCTTCTCTCCTTGCTGATTGACCTGGGCAGGGGTTGCTGGGCCAGACCAGCAGTACATGGGGGCTACTCCTGATAGTGCTCCCGAGGGACCAATGTCATGGTCTGAATTACACCTCTGAGTTTACCTCTCAGACCACGGGTGCTGGGGACTAAGCTAGGGTTGACTGCACCACAGCCAGTGCCTTCTCCCTGTGCTCCTCTCTGGCCCCATGCGAGGCTCCTTTGGGAATCTCTGGGCTTCGATGCCTCTGCTCCATACTGCTCCTGTTCTTCGTCCCAGTGTCTCTCTTCACCTCCATTCCACACCCTGACGTTCTGCCTTGGTTTGTCTCATGATGATGTTTTCCTGGTTGTGGGTCCAGGGAGAACGCAGATGCAGCTGAACTGGGGGCAGCCCTGAGACTTGGGGACCTGGAACTGGAGGAGGAATGGCTGGATGATGAGTTCCCTGGGTGAGGAATACTGTCGGAGAGGGAGGGGTGGCGTGGGGAGTGAGGGCTGGAGGAAGGCCAGGGGGGAGTAGGGGACTGGGAGATAAAACTGCCGGCAAAGAGGTGACAAGCTGCATCCTTGCAGGCTGCCTTCAGCCATTTTTCTGCCCCTTTTTAATCCCTTCCCCTCTAGATTGCTTCCAGAAGAGGCTGGTGCTTCTGAAGACCCTCAAGGGGACTCCCAGACAGGTAGCCACAGCAGAGAGTGAGCCTCAAGTTCTGTTTTCTAAAAAACTCATTTGGAGCAGGAGGGCATTTGCACATGGCCAACCCAGGTTCTAAGCTCAGCACCCATATGGCTCCCCCAAGCCCAGAGCCAGGAGTGATTCCTGAGTGCAGGGCCAGGAATAAGCCCTGAGCATGACCAGGTGTGGCCCCAAAACAAAACAAACAAAAAAATCTAAAAGAAAAAACAAATCTCTTTAGGGGCCAGAGAGACGGTACAGGGTAGAAGACACTTGCCTTGCACAGGCCAAGCCCAGTTCTAATCCCTGGAACCTCAAAGGAGTCCCCAACATTGCCAGTACTAAGCCCTGAGCAGAGCCAGGAGTGAGCCCAGAGCACCACAGGGTGTGGCTCAAACCAAAAATAAAAGATTTCTTTAGGGATGGGGAGGGCTGTGCTCAGGACTTGCTTCCTGCTTGGGGCCGGGGGCTTCCCGGATGATGGAATATGGGCCTCGGGTGATGGTATCCCAGCCCCGCCGCCTCACATCATAATTCCCGCCCACGAGGCTATGCCTGGACTAGTCTTTCCTTCTGCAGTGTCTTCTCCATTGTGTTTTATTTTTTTTAATTTTGGGGCAACATCTGGTGATGCTCAGCGGTTATTCCTGGCTCTGCACTCAGGAATCACACCTGGCAGTGCTCAGGGGACCATTTGGGATGCCAGGGATTGAACCCAGGTCAATCGAGTACAAGGCAAACGCCTTCCCCGCTGTACTATGGCTCCAATCCTTGACTCCATTTTTTTGTTTGTCTGTATGTTTTTGTGTAATACTGGCAGTACTTGGGCCTTACTTCTGATCCTATGCTCAAGGATCACTCCTGGTGGTGATCGGGGGACCATATGGGATGCCAGGGATCAAACCCAAGTCAGCAGTGTGCAAACACTATCCCCACTGTACTATTTCTCCAGCCCTCAACACTTCTAACATTAACAGGAGGGTTTCCTCACACAACCAGTCCTTCAGACCTCTGGGTTCTGCAATTCATGACCGACATCACCTGGAGTGAGCGCACCCCTATACCCACAGAAGTGCCCCCCACTCTGACACTGGGTACATGCCCAGGGTCACATCTGCCTCTGGTCCTCTGGCTGGGAATCAGTGGGCCTCATCTCCCCTTCTCAGGATAATCATCTGCTCAAACTACCAAACTCAGAGGTGAGGGTTATAGTAAGGGGCTGCAGATCAGAAACTTCTAGAACATTCATAGGACTGGATAGGCGAGGAGCAGCCCACCTACCCCTCCCAGCACACCCCATATCACCAGCTTGGAAACTCTTTATTTAGGGTTTGTTTTTATGGGGATCCATTGTGTAGCCAAGATTGATTAATGTCCTGGTCATTAGTGACCAGCACCATGTCCAGTGTCTCTCCCTCCCCTGGGGCCAGAGGGTGGAAATTCCAGAGCTCTGAAGGTCACAGAGTCCCTCCCCCTGTGACCAGCCATCCTGAGTATCTTGGAATGGAGACTACAGCCTCTGTTGTCATGGAGACAGTACTTCATAACAAACTGTTATATAGAGAGGAAAATCTTTATCTATCAGAGCAAGGGTGAAAACCAAAATATATGTCAAAATCAAAATATCCCAGATAAGAGGAGTTGGCAGGTAAGGAGGGAATTGTAAAAGATGCCAAGCATGTAGTGGTCAAATCACAGAGATCCTTTTTTTTCTCTTTTTGGGTCACACCTGGTGATGCTCAGGGGTTACTCCTGGCTCTGTACTCAGGAATCACTCCTGGCAGGGACCATATGGGATGCCAGGGATCGAAACCAGGTCGGCCACATGCAAGGCCAATGCCCTACCCACTGTACTATTGCTCTGGCCCCATGAAGTTACTTCTTACCATGCTGAGAGCATATATATATGTATACAGATTGTATTTTGGGCCCACCTGGTGGGACTGAGTACTCAGCTCAGGGATCCACATAGTGCAGGGGACCAAACTAGGACTTCCTGCATCGGTGTCTGCTCAGCCCGCTGGACTCTCCAGCCCCAAGTTCCAGTTTTATCCTGTAGGCAATGGGTGTTCATTGACTACTTCAAGGAGACTAGCCTGGGCTCTGGGGACACAGGCTAGTGTGCGGGCTCCGTGTGTGGCAGGTCCAGGCTCAGTCCGTGCCACTATAGGGTCCCCCCCCAGCATTGCTGTAGTGACCCCCAAGCACAGACCAGAAGTAGCCCCATGAAGACTGTGAGATGTGGCCGAGAAAGACCGAGCTGGAGAACCAGTGGCTCTGAAGAGAAAGGACACTGTTTTAAGCCCCATGTACTGGATCATTCTATTACGGTATATCCAGCTGGTGGAATATGAAACACTAGATTTTTTGGGGGGAGGTGCTGCTTTTTTGCTTTTGTTTTGGGGCCATATCTGTGGTGTTCACAGGCTTCTTCCACGTAGAGTTTGTGAACCTGGCAGTGGGGATCTGGCGGTGCCAGGACGGAACCCCAACCTCCAGCATACAGACGTAGGCTCCAGCCTGCTCACACTCTCCAGACCCAAGGCAATTCTCTTCCCAGATCAAGCAGCGCTTGGGCTCAAGAGGTTGTTTGGTACTTGCCTTATATGCAGCTGACCCTGATTCCATCCCTGCCACCACTAACCATCCTCTGAACACTGATAACCCCTGAGCACAGAGCCAGGAGTAAGTCCTGAGCACTGCCAGGTGTGGCCCAAAAATGAACAGACAAACAAACAATAAAAAGATAAGGGATAAAAGGAAGCCTGCTTGGCTTGTACACAGTGGAATGCAAGAAAACAAACTCTAGGCAGGAAGACAAAATGGTTAGTACTTTGGCAAAATGAGCAATGCCAAGAACCTGAACCAGGATGCTATTGGAAATTCTGTAACAGTATCATGAAGGCTGATGAAAGAGGGCCTGGATCCTGTTAGCCAGAAGACTGAGAGAGAAGAGCGTTCAGATGACAAAGGTTTCACTCCCAGACAACTAACTAGGAGGGGCTCATTCATAAAGAAGTGAAAGAGGGGCTGGAGACAGACATAAGGCAAAGACTGGCCTAGCATGCAGCTGACCCTGTCTCAGTGTCCAGCATGACACATGGTCTGAACATGGTTCCCTATTCACTCCTGAGCACAGAGCTAGGAATAGATCCAGAGCACTGCTGAGGTGGCTCCCCAAAATAAAATTTTAAAAAGGAAAAGGAAGGGGTGAGGAGAAGGAGAGAAAGAGGGAGGGAGAGAGGAGAGAAAGGGAGGGAGCAAGAGAAGGAGGGAGGTGGAAGGAGGGAGAGAGAAAGAAGGCAGGCAGGCAGGAAGGAGGGACAGAGACAGTCCAGTGGCCCAGCACATGCCTCATATGCAGGAGGCCCAGATTGGATCCTCATCACCAAGTCACAGTAGCCACATTATTAGATGTGGATTCCCCAAAAGAGCCACCAACAAGGAAAGTAAATAGGGCTGGAGAAATAGTCTTTTTGTTTTTATATATTTTAATTTTTGGATCAGACTAGGCGATGCTCAAGGGTAACTCCTGACTCTGTGCTCAGGAATTACTCCTGGTGGTGCTTGGGGGACCACATGGGATGCCAGGGATTATACCCAGATCGGGTTACATGTAAGGCAAATGCCCTCCCTGCTGTACTATCACTCCAGCCCTCGGAGAGATAGAAGTTCAATCCTGGTGGGGCTGGAACGATAGTACAGTGGGGAGGGCATTTGCCTTGCACACGGTTGGCTGGGTTCGATTCCCAGCATCCCATATGTTCCCTCGAGCACCACTAGGAGTAATCTCTGAGTGCAGAATCAGGAGTAACCCCTGAACATCGCTGGCTGTGACCCCTCCAAAAAAATAGCTGCCGAGGCGGGGGAGAGGGGTTGAGATGGGCTGGTGGGAGGGATACTGGGAACATTGGTGGTGGAGAATGGGCACTGGTGGAGGGATGGGCACTCGATCATTGTATGACTGAAACACAAGCACAAAAGTTTGTAAGTCTGTATCTCACGGTGATTCATTAATTGTGTGTGGCTGACCAGGGTTGGATTCCCAGCACCACATATGGTTTCCTGAACCCCCCAGGAGTGATCCCTGAGCACAGAGCAGGAAGTAAGCCCTGAGCAGTCCAAAATGGCCCAAACCTCCCTCCATAAAAAAAAAAAAGGGGGAGGAGAAAGAGAAGGAAGAGAACATAAGACTTTGAGACACAGAGAGAAACGAGGGGAGCCGGGAAGGCTGGGCGTGGGGCAGGGCACTGTGGGAGGGCGGCACAGGTAGAGCGGTGCAGTGCAGGGAGCGCCGGAGAGATAGGACAGTGGGTAAAGTACTGGTCCTGCATGAGGCTGACCTGGGCTTGATCCCTCAGACGGAACTCCACCAGGAATTATCCCTGAGTGTAGATGCATGAGTAAGCTCTGAGCACCGCAGGCTAGGGTCCAAAAAAAAGGCAAAAATTAATAAAAACTCAGAGTCACTAGGGAGATAGATCTGCTCAGTCCTAGGAGGCTGGAAGGACAAAAGAGTTAAAGAATTGGCCAGTCCTGGGCATGGCCACCCCCTACCCCTGCATGCAAACTGCCCTGGGTCTCTAATCAGTGCAGTCTGAGGGTAACAAGTTACAGGAAAGAGACCCAGCAAGGGGGATTAGACAAAGCAGAAAACCAGGAGGTTTGGGAGGAATCGACATTGTCCTGGGAACCCCAGAACACTAGGACTGGAGACGCTGGAGACCTTGAAGGTGAGGGTGAAGCCTGCCCTGCCCTCTCCAGATGAGCCATCTTGGGCTGGGGGCTTGGGGGCCAACACTGCAGTGGAAAGGCTGGGCCAGAGCTGCGTCTGGGACATGGCGGATGCAGACGGTCATCGCTGGAGGGTGTTCCAGACAGGCCAGCGGGAGCAGCGAGTGGACATGAGCGTCATCGAACCCTATAAGAAAGTTCTTTGTCATGGAGGTAAGGGCCGGTCGGGAGAGGAGCTAAAACTGTAAGTCTGAGGGGCTGGAGGGGGACCCTGACTCAATCCCTGGCCCTGCGTGCCCTAAGCATGGGAGCAATGCCCAGCACCAAGCATGAATGACCCGAAACAACAACAAAGGAAAAACAAAGAAACATTCGGGTCCAGTACAGCTCTGTGGAGAGCACTGGCCTGCACAGGGGGCCCAGGTCCACCCACTGCCCTGATAACTTGACAGCTCATTTTTGGGTTTTTTTGGGTTTTTTTCCTTTTTGGTTTTGGGGCCCTATCCCGCAGCGCCCAAGGCTGATTCCTGACTCTGTGCTCAGGAATCAGGCCTGGCCCAGCTCAGATGGGGTTATATTATGTTATGGGGTGCTGGGGATAGAACCCAGCTGGACTGCATGCAGGCAGGTACTAACCTGCTGTGCTCTGGCTCCAACCCACCATGATGACTGAGTCAAAGGTTTAAGTAACTGGTTCCAGCTATTGGGGTCAGGACCCTCCCTGGAACTTCCAGAAATCTTTAGAGTCCTTTGATCTGTCCACCAAAGTTTTCTCCTTTACCTTCCAGGTTACCATGGTGATGGCCTCAATGCTGTCATTTTCTTCACTTCCTGTTACCTGCCCAGGACCAGTATCCCCAACTATCCCTACGTAATGGAACATTTGTTCAGGTGAGGAGGGAGGCCTGCCAGCCCTTCTCAGGCCACGCGGCTGATGACAGAGTGGACAGTGGCAGCCCCTTCCCTGAAACCCTCGCCCCCAGGTACATGGTGGGAACGCTGGAGCTGCTGGTGGCTGAGAATTACCTGCTGGTTCACCTGAGCGGAGGCACGAGTCGGGCACAGGTGCCCCCACTGAGCTGGATACGCCAGTGTTACTGCACCCTGGACCGGAGGTGCATTTGTCTTTTCCTTCCCACTCTTATGGTTCCCGCACAAGCTCTCTGGGTTCTACCTGCGCTTGGAATCTAGTTCAAATCTTGCCTTGAGGCCGGGACAGGGCACTTAGCCTTTCTGGAACTTGGTTTCCAAGAAAAAAATATTTTCTTTATCTGTAAAAAATAATTCCTTAGCCACTATATATTGTGATAATCAAGTAACTGAGTGGAGCCCATCAGCTTCCTTGTCTATCCTGTCACCGCATCACTTTCCCTTCCTGTCCAACTCAGATATTTTCCTCCCTGATGCTACTTTGCTCCCTTCCTTTCTCACCTTCCGTTGGCTTATTTTGCTATTTCTTCTTGTGCCTTTTTTTGCTTTTCTTTTTTTCCCTACTGCCATTCTCAACCTGGGGGTCTTAGACGTAGTTTTGGTCATGAAAAATGAACAGATGTAATTTAGGGGAGAGTAGGAGCTACCAGATTTGAGATTTCCTGAGAATTTCCCAAATGTAAGGAACACAGGGCACTCCATTCTGGCTCTGTTTTGTTTTGTTTGTTTGTTTGTTTGCTCTAAACCCAGAGCCCCAGACACACAGCACTGTACAATTAAGCCACAGCTCATGCCCAGCAAAACACATGTCCTGCCTGCAGTGCACGATTTCTCTTCACTGTGGGGTGGGAGCTTGAGCCACACCTGGCAGTGCTCCGGGGTGACTCCTGGCTCTGATCAGGGCTCACTCCTGGCAGTGCTCGGTGGACCCTGTGTGTGCAGGGAATCAAAGTGGGCTCAGCTTCGAGGCAAGTGCCTTCCTGTATTGTCACTCCTGCCATTGTGGGAGACACTACTTTCCCTCCCCCCCACCCAACCCCCCTCTCAGCTGCTCTATCTAAAACCACTTCACTACAAAACAAAACCCCAAACCATGAGGAACAAGATAGTTACAGGAATGGAGATTAGACCCACCAAGCTCACAATGGAAGAGGGAAGTGAAGGGAGTTTGGGTTCAGGAGAAGCTCTCCTGAACAAAGGCATGAAGCTTGCGGCAGTGTTTGGATGATCTCATGTTTTCCAGGCTCCGGAAGAACCTGCAGGCGTTACTGGTCATCCATGCCACGTGGTATGTGAAGGCATTCCTGGCTCTGCTACGGCCGTTCATCAGGTATTCACCAGAAATGAAAAGGCTCTTTCTCCTCTCCCGTCCTCACAATCAAAAAAAAAAATCTCTTGTGGTTGGAGCAACAGTGCAACGGGTAAGACACTTGCTTTGCACATGGCCAACCTGGATTTGAACCTTAGCCTCTAAACAAGAGTGATCCCTGAGCAAAAAGCCAGGAATTGGGGATAATAGTACAGTGGGGCATTTGCCCAGCCCCTGAGCCCTGCTAGGAGTGATTCCTGAGTGCAGAGTCACAAGTAAGCACTGATTACTGCCAGATGTGGCCCCCAAAACAAAACATTTAAAAATTTTAATTTTTTAAAATTAAATTTAAAAATTTTTAATTTTTTGGGGCTGGAGCAATAGCACAGCGGGTAGGGCAATTGCCTTGCATGTGGCCGACCTGGGTTTGATTCCCAGCATCCCATATGGTCCCCGAGCATCGCCAGGAGTAATTCCTGAGTGCATGAGCCAGGAGTAATCCCTGTGCATTGCTGGGTGTGACCCAAAAAGAAAAAAAAATTAAATTAAATTTTATTTTCTTATTACACCTTATATAAACACAGTACCTTACAAAGTTATTCACGATGCTTTGTTACAGACATCCACTATACCAACACCAATCCCGCCACCACTGCACCTTGTCACCACCATAATCTCCAATTTTTTCAACCATCCCTAAAGCTTTCCCCTATAGCAGGCCCTTAATAACATATTTTAGGGGCTGGAGAGATAGCACAGCGGGTAGGGCGTTTGCCTTGCACGCGGCCGACCCGGGTTCAAATCCCAGCATCCCATATGGTCCCCTGAGCACAGCCAGGGGTAATTCCTGAGTGCAGAGCCAGGAGTAACCCCTGTGCATCGCCAGGTGTGACCCAAAAAGCAAAAAAAAAAAAAAAAAAAAAAAAAACATATTTTATATTGCTTATTATAATTTGCTAAAAGAATGATAAAAATGTTTCTTCAGAAGAAAAGTAAAGATTGTGTATCTCACTGTGGAGTTCTTAAGCCCTTGAGATTACTACGATGTTGTTACATGTTAAGCCTGCTGTGTTGATATTTTCTTAATTGAGATTGGTTTTCTTCTACATTACATCTGATCCAATCTGGTGTGCTACTCCTGGTTTATCAGTGTTGTAAAATTTGAGGTGATACAGCTGGAGTTAGATTTTTAACTGGTGTCATTTAGGGGTATACGCATGACTGCCAGGGCTTCTGGAGTCTAGAGAGAAGGGAGAGGTCACCCAGTCCCAACTCCATGAGAGCCTGGAGGTTTCAGTCACAAAACCTGCATATCTGACTTTTTAAACAGATTAATTTCTGGTTGAGGCTCATCCTGAGCAGCGGAGTCTAGCCAGGAGCATGGTGGTAATTATGGAGTGTGAAGGTTTTCAGCTGTCAGGGCTCTGTTTGGGTGGGTGCTGGGCTCATCTGCTCCTGCTCTGGAGTACCCAGGATGACTCAGCCTTGTGCGCATTGTGGAAGAATCTCTGCAACTTGTTGATCTCTTTCAAGATTTATTTATGAGTCTCTGGATCATGGCCAGTGAGAGAGCTTACATGGAGTCAGAGGTGGTTTGGAGGCATTGATTGCTATGGCTTCCAGAAAGATAGGGAGATGTGGGGAGGTAGTCCATCCTTGGCTTGTGAAAGACTGGAGAAAAACATTTTTTTAAAAAAAGAAACTCTTGCCTCACCTGTTCTCTGCTTGTTTCCTTTTGTCTATCTCGAGCACCCCTGCTGATGGGTAGCTTGGCACTATCCTCTCTTTTCAGCTCCAAGTTCACACGCAAGATTCGTTTTCTGAACAGCCTGAGAGAGTTGGCCCAGATCGTCTCCTTGGATCAGGTCCACATCCCTGAAGCTGTCAAACAGTGAGTCCTATGCTAAAGGCTGAAGGTCTGGTGCATGGAAAACTAGGTCCCATTTTCTTAAGGCCTGGGGAGGCAGGGGGCGGGTGGTGATAAAAGGAGCTGAGAGGGAAAAAACCTTGTGTTCTGCTTTGGCATATCTGGGAAAACTGGGAAGAAATTGTATCCAACAGGAGAAAAAAAATCAATGCATCAAAGAGCAGAGACATCAAAGAATAAAGGAGACAATAGCCTGGAGTTTAGAGGCAATTCAGACCAGCCTTGGAGTCAGGAAGGGATTTTCAACAGTAAATATGAGAGAAGAGCCAGTGGGCAAGGGGTGCTGGAGCAAAAGGCCCCAAATGATGACTCAAACAGATGTTTTACCTTCTTGCTTTCCCACGTCTCTTGGTTTCACTCCCAAACCAGTGAGTAAAGGACCACAGAGATAAGCACAGGGGTTAGGGTGCTTATCCTTTATACCACTGACCCTGGTTCTATCCCTGGCACCCCATATGGTTCCCAAGGATGGCCAGGAGTGATCCCTGAGCAGAGCCAGGAATATTCCCTGAGCACTGCCAGGCCTGGCTCAAAAGCAAAATCAAAAGCAGAAAAGGGAGACTGGAGCTATAGTACAGCAGGTATATTATAGTACAGCTATAGTACAGTATAGTTTGCCTTGCAAATGGCTGACCAGGTTTGATTTTCAGCATTCCATATGGTCCCTCAAGCACCGCCAGGAGTAATTCCTAAGTGCAAAGCCAGGAGTAACCCCTGTGCATCACCAGGTGTGACCCATAAAGGAAAAAAAAAGAAAGAAAGAAAGCAGAACAGTGGGTTGAAGCAGTAGTACAGCAAGTAGGGCATGTGCATTGCACACAGCCAACCCAGATTCTATCCCCAGCATCCCAAATGGTCCCCTGAATACTGCCAGGAATCATTCCTGAGTGCACAGCCAGGAGTTAAGTCCTAAACACCACTGAGGAGTTAAGTCCTAAACACCAGTGGGTGTGCCTGCCACCAAAAAACAAAGCAAAACAAAAAAAAACCAGAAACAAATACAGCAAAATACCAGAACAGGGTCAGAGTGCTTTCCTGGCAAGGATTCCTAGCACCCCATATGGTCTCCCGAGCACTGCCAGGAGTGATCCCTGAACCACAGAGCTAGAAGTAAGTCTTGAGCAGTGCTGGGTGCAACCCCAAACCAAACCACGCCCCCATAGAAAAAAATAACAGAACATCAAAATAAACCAGTGAGTAGCCCCTCCCCCCCATTTTCCTTCTCTCTCCAGGCTGGACCAGGATCTCCATGGCTCAGGAGGGACCTAGCATGGGACTGGATCAAGTGCCTTAGAACCCAGCCAAGATGCTCCCACTCTTAACCCAAGCCTCCCAGAGCTGTTCTGTAGCTCATCTCATCAGTGCCAGCTGACATCTGGTTTATCCTGGAATCACTGACCTTGCTATGGCCCACAGGATCTGCAACCCCTCTTGCTGACTCTTTTTCCCTGGGTTCAGGGAATGTTTTGTAGCTATGGGTGTGAGTTGTGCTTTAGCTGTAGAACCTCAGGCAAAAGTCTCCATCTCTCTTCTGCAAATAAAGGAGCTTCAGAGTTCCCCACAGGGGCAGTGGGTGGGGACATCACCAAGGGTAGGGTGGGGAAGATCAGGACTTAGCTCTCTGGCTTTTAAAAATTTGGTGGCAGAAATAGGAGTGGAGCTTTAGAGGTAGAAATATATGTTCAGGGGCTGGAGCAATCACACAGAGGGTAGGGCGTTTGCCTTGCACACGGCTGAGCTGGATTCCCAGAACCCCATAAGGTCCCCCGAGCACTGCCAGGGGTAATTCCTGAGTGAAGAGACAGGATGCACCTGTGCATCACCAGGTGTGACCCAAAAAGAAAAAAAGAAAGAAAAAACAAATTTATGTGCATATGTAATAGTGAATACATATCTTTTTTTTTTGCTTTTTTTTGGGGGGGTCACACCTGGCGATGCACAGGGGTCACTCCTGGCTCTGCACTCAGGAATTACCCCTGGCCATGCTCAGGGGACCATGTGGGATGCTGGGATTTGAACCTGGGTCGGCCGAGTGCAAGGCAAACGCCCTACCCGCTGTGCTATCTCTCCAGCCCGTGAATACATATCTTTAATATACATGATTAACATTTGAAATGCATATCAAAGAGTTTGTCTCATGTATAGGAATAAAAATTGTGACACTGGCCATTATATGGTATTTAAAAAATCATGGTAACTTTTGAAAAAATAAATAAAATGAACAAGTGAACAAAGGAAAAAAGAAATAGGGGTGGTGGTGGGGAGCAAGGTGATGGGGTGGGGTCACATCCCTCAGGCTACTCTTGGCTATGTTCTCAGAGTGACCACTGTGCTCTGCGGGTGGGGTCAGGGAGAGGCCACATGTGGTGCTAAGGGATTGAACCTAATTGGCTGCATGCAAGGCAAGAGCCTCAATTTCTGCGGGGCCTCGGTTCCCCAGACTTTGGGGGTGGGGGGTGGTTTGGTTTGGGGGCCATACCCATTGGTGCGCAGTTCGTACTCCGACTCCGTGCTCAGGGATCACTCCTGGGAGGGTTCAGGGTACCACATGGAGGGCTGGGGCTTGAACCGGGTGGGCTGCATGCAGGGCAAGCGTCCTCCCTACTGTCCTACCGCTTGGACCCCAAGGGCTCCCCAACTTTGGCGGAAGCCATACCCCCGCTCCTGCTGCCCGCTGGCGAGCCCCCTCTCTCCCGCCCTGCGGGGCGGCGCGGCCGACTGGGTCGCTGGCGCGCGGGCCGGCCCGAGCCACGGTTCTAACGCCTGGCGCGGGATCCGAGCCGGTAGCGGCCCGGCAGCCGAGCTCGCAGCCCCATGGGCCCCGCCGCCGGCGCGCTGCTCTGGGCCCTGCTGCTGCGTCTGGGCGCCCCGGCGGCGGGGGCCCAAGACCACACGGACAGCTCCACGCTGCGGCCCAGCTCCCGCGGCCCGGCCCGTACCTTCCGCACCGCGCTGTCCCGCAGGACCAGCCTGTCCCACAGGGTGACGGCGGAGGACGAGGATGACCTCATGGTGGACGCCGACCGCCAGGCCAGCCCCGCCGCCGCCGAGCTCCTGGCGTCCACTGTGACCGGCCTGGTTCGGACGCTCCCCGGGGAGGACGAGAGCCTGGAGGAGGGCGGCGTCGTGATCAGCGCCAACGCCAGGAAGGACAATCTGAAGACGGAGGCGGAGAAGAGCACGGCCAGCACCCCGGGGGGGCCCAGCTCCAGGTTCCCCGCGAACGTGCAGGAGCCCGAGATCCGGTTGACGTCCGACCTGCGCACGACGAGCTCCAGCACGTCCGGCTCCAGCGCCGCGGTGGACGAGCCGTTCTCGGAGAACACTGAGGGCACCGAGAGCACCCTGACCACCCTGAACCAGTGGACCACCCATGGCTCCAGCCCGAGCCCCTGGCGCACGCACTCACCCAGCAGCATGCCGGCCCCCGAGGACCTGCAGCTGATGCTGCTGCCCTGGGGACCCTGGCATTGCCACTGCAAGTCGGGCACCATGAGCCGCTCGCGGGCCGGGAAGCTGCATGGTTTATCCGGGCGCCTCCGGGTCGGGGCGCTGAACCAGCTGCGCACGGAGCACAAGCCTTGCACCTACGCGCAGTGTCTGTGTGACCGGCTGCGCGAGGAGTGTCCTTTGGACAACAGTGACTGCTCAGGTGCCAGCTGCACCTCTCCGCCCACCACCAAGTCCACTGCTGCGCCCAGCACCAGAACCCTCTCCACCGCCTGCCCGGATTCTGCCCTTGAGTTTTGGAAGAGGGTCAGGGCTGGGCTGGAGGATATCTGGAACAGCCTTTCCTCCGTGTTCACACAGATGCAACCAGTAAGTGTTGGACCACCACTTGGTTCCACTTGGGGACCTGGAAAGGCCTGATACCCCAGACCCTACAGCTAAGGCAGCCATGGAGCCAACAGGAACCTTTATGCTTGGTACTGATACATAACATTGATTAGTTAGCCATTGATCACACCTATTATTTCTTTTTCTTTTTTTCTTTTTCCGTCACACCCAGCGATGCACAGGGGTTACTCCTGGCTCTGCAATGAGGAATTACTCCTGGCGGTGCTTGGGGGACCATATGGGATGCTGGGAATTGAACCTGGCTTGGCCACATTCAAGGCAAATGCCCTACCTGCTGTGCTATCACTCCAGCCCCATCATACCTATCATTTCTTGAGCAACTGCTGGTTATTAGACAAACATATTGGCTAGTACTAGTATAGGAACAATTTTTTTTTCTTTTTGGGTCACACCTAATGATGCATAGGGGTTACTCCTGGCTTTGCACTCAGGAATTACTCCTGGCGGTGCTCAGGGAACCATATGAGATGCTGGGAATCAAACCCAGGTCAGCTGCATGCAAGGTAAATGCCCTACCCACTGTGCTGTCGCTCTAGTCCCTTTTTTTTTTTTTTAAATAGGAACAATTCTTGTTGTAGGACCAGAGCAATCATCCAGCAGGTAGAGTGCTTGCCTTGCACATAGTCGACTTGGATTTGATCCTGAACACCCCAGATAGTCCCCCAAAACTATCAGGAGTGATCTGTGAGTACAGAGCAGGAGGAAGCCCTGAGCACTGCTGGGTGTGGCCTCAAAACAAAACAAAAACTATTGATATTAAAGTCAGAGAGATAGTACAGAGGGCAGGGTGTTTACCTTGCATTCAGCTGACCCAGGCTTAATCCCTGGCACACCATAAATTTTCCTGAGCACTGCTTGGAATATTCCCTGAACACAGAGCCTGAAATAAGCCCTGAGCACAGCTAGGTGTGCCCCCCCAAAAAAATTATTGATGCAGGGGTCAAAGAGACGGTTAAGACACCTGCCTTGGGGCCAGAGCGATAGCACAGCAGGTAGGGCGTTTGCCTTGCACGCGGCCAACCTGGATTCGATCCCTGGCATCCCATATGGTCCCCCAAGCACCGCCAGGAGTAATTCCTGAGTGCAAAGCCAGGATTAACCCCTGAGCATCGCTGGGTGTGACCCCAAAAAAAAAGCAAAAAAAAAAAAAAAGACACCTGCCTTGTGCACAGCTGATCCTGGTTAGACCCCCCCAGTGCTGCCAGGATAGATCCCTGAGCAGAGAGCCAAGAGTAAGCCTTGAGTACTGCCACATGTGGCTTAACTTATCTTACCAAATTCTTCTTTTTTGGGGGGGAGGTGGGGTACACTTGGCTGTACTCAGGGTTTACTCCTGACTCTGCTCAGGCATCACTTCTGGCAGTGCTCAGGAGACCATATGTGGTGCCAGGGACCGAACCCAGCTCAGCTGTGTACAAGATAAGCACCCTGTCTCCCCAGTCCACTCCCCCAAATTCTCCATGCACAAATTAAAAGGTAGGGAAGATATTAATCAGGAGCTTTCAGCATACTAATGCAGTTAAGTCACAGCTGTGTGAGGACTTTTTTAAGTTTTTGTGTCACACCCAGAGGTGCTCAGGGGTTATTCCTGGCTCTGTACAAAGGAATTGCTCCTGGCAGTGCTTGGAGGAACGACACTATGGGACGCCAGGGATTGAACCTGAGTTGACCATGTGTAAGGCAAGTGCCCTACCTGCTGTGCTTTTGCTCCAGTCCGTGTGAAGATTTAGTGGGTACAGTTTAGTGAACCAAACCACTACAAGCCTGTTACCTCACTTTGCAGTTGAAGAAAACAGGGTTTACAGAGCTGATACTTGGCAGTCACAGAGGACTTAACCCAGGTTGACTGGACAATCTCACTCATCCTCTTTAATTCCCACTGTCCCCCCAAACTATCCCTGTGTGATTAGGGCCCATCCCCTAAGAATTCTCAAGGCAGGACAGTCCTCTGCTTTACCCATGGAGCTACTAAAGGTCTGACTGACCTCCTGAGGCGTTGATAGAATGACAGGACCTTTGAGGAAGATGACACAATAAAGTGTGAACTTGGCCATTTTGCTCGTTTTTGTCTTTGTCTTTGCCCTTGGGGGCCCAACAGCCATCATTCAATACGAAAAGCAGCGATAGGGCCCCAGTGTGCTGAGCGCTTGAAGGTCTGTGGGAAGAGGGAAATGAAGCAAGGACGGGCAAAGAATATAGATGTGGTTATCAATATTTATTTCCACTTCTATTTTGTTTTCCTTACCCAGATAGACAGAAACCGGAAGTAATGGCCACTTCAGCAAGAGAAGGTGCCGGCATCCCAGCCTCTCTCCTTTCAATCCCTGCTCCCACTGGATATTCTTAGTACAGAAAAAACAAAACTAGAAAAATACATTGATCTTGTGTCTCTTTATACTTCACTGAGGAAGAAAGACGTAACTCTCTGAAACCTTAGAGCTAGCATCTGGCTGGTCCCTTACCCCAGTTCCCTAGATAAAATGCTGATGTTACTCATGATCTTCACTTTCAGAGTTGTCATTAATCAATTTGGTTGGGGGAGGGAAGGCTTTTTGGTTTGGGGCCACACCCAGTTCTGCTCAGGGCTTAGTCCTGGCTCTGTGCTCAAGCTCATTCCTGGCAGGCTCGGGGAACTACATGGAGTGCTCCAGATCGGACTGGATTGGCAGTTGCAAGGCAAGCTCTGGTCCGACAAGCACTTCTGTTGGAGGGTTCTATTAATGTGGGGGCCATACCTGGTGGGGCTACCATTTCAGCCCTGGCCCAACAAGTACTTTTTTTTTTTTCTTTTTTGGTGAGGTGGAGTCACCCAGTAACGTTCCAGGGTTACTTCTGGGTCTGCATTCAAGAATCATCCCCAGTGACCATCAGCAGGGGACAATATAGGGTGCTGGGGACTAAACCTGGGTGGGTTGCTTCAGAGAAAACGTCCAACCTGTTGTACTATGGCATCAGCCCAAACAGTAACTTTTTTTTTTCCAGACAAAAATCACAGATAAAAGCCAAGGTTAGAGGCCAAGGCTGATGGTGGCCTCCCAGCCTTCTCAGGAAGGCAAATTATTGTTGACAAAATCCATCAGCCACTTTCCGGAAATTCCCTGCCCCAACCACATCCAGCCAACACACAGCTAAATGATTACTCTGTGACTGTTTTGCTTACATTTTTATTTGAAAAAAAAGTATTTAAAAGTCCAATAAGTTCTTAATATAAATTATACCTCTCATTCCCATCACTCTGGTGATGGTGGCACACGCTTAATATATTTGGAGAGAAGTGAAGGCAAGAGCACCGGAGAAAAGGCTGTGTCCAGAGAAGAGACATCAGAATAAGGCTGAAGATCAGGGTGACCTGAGGCCCCAGGAGTGTCGTTCCTTCCCCGCCCGATCGCCTCATCTTTCTAGCCTGCTCTGTAACCTCAGGCTTCTTTTTACCCTTTGGGGTTCAGGAGGCTCCAGCCCAGGGGCTCAAAGCCGAGGCCAGAGTGCTACTGAGTGACACCCCAGCACAAGTCTCCAGGCTGGTGAGGTGCTGTCAGCACAGTCAGCCGAACTGGGCCCGAGAGTAAAGGAGACCCTGTCTGACCCATCAGAAATAAAACATGGGGGGAAAATCATAGTAAACGCACTCCAATTGGAAATAGACTGTAGACAGTGGCACAGTGGATGGATGGTGGGATGGGCACCAGTGCCTTCCCATCAGACAAGGGTCTCCGCGATGGAGTCAGCAGGAGCTTGTCTAATCTGTTCTGCCAGGCAGGGGCCAGAACAAAGGACACCTGAGAAAACCGAAAAAGCCTCTAGACCCCAGCCCTCCTCCACTTTCCCACCAGACTCTTGAGTTGGGCGGGGAATTGGCCATGGTTTTGGTCTGCAGACTAAACTCCCTGAGCCTCAGCTGTGTCTGCTTGTAGGACAAGGATGCAGAGGCGGAGATGGGGCGGGTCCTTCCCCTGAAGGATTCTGTGTCATACCCATCAGAGACGGGGACCCGGGCGAGCCGAAAGAACTGTTTGGAGATTGTGTTGGGCTTGTCACCAGGGGCCCAGTTCGTCCAAGGCTGAGGCGCAGGGTGAATAAGGGGAAGGGTCTGGGACAGGGGTGGGGGTGAAAACCACTTGAACGATCTTGGCTGTTAGAGTGGTGGTGGGGGATAGGGAGAAATGGGGACTCATAGACATCTTGCAATGTCTGGGGACATTTTGGGTTGACATTACCAGGATGGACCAGAGATACCGCTAAGCATCCGAATATGCACAGGACAGTCCCCATTGCAAAGAATTATCCAGCCTGAAGGTCAGAGGAGCATAATCTACAAATCTTGCACTAGGTCAGAATTTCTCAACCTTTTTCTGACCATGTCCCCCTTTCAACAGCTTCCTGCTGGTGGTCCTTTGGTCAGTTGATTCCCTAATACAGTTTTCACCTGCGGCCCCCGTGGAAAATCCTTGGGCCTAGAGGGGGCCATACGGCTGTCAGCTGAGAAATAACCAGTGAGAAGATCTGCTCCCATGCTCTGAGAATCTTAGGGTGCCTAAACTCATAGCTGAGGACTTCAGCCTGTTTTCCTACCAGACTTTTCTGTTCTCCAGGGGTCTGGAAGCCCCTCACACCTCATCCCCTGGCTTGGCTGTTTGCTGGGCTTCTCTCCAGCTCCCCTCTGTCCTCTCACCTGAGCCAGCAGGGAGGTTGGCAGAAGGCCCACAGGTCCTCAAAAAGGTCAACGGAATGTCGTTGGGCTGAGATCCACCTCTGAATGCTCCCTCAGTGGGAAACGGGTGTTTCTCATGGGGGTGTTGTGAACAGGATGGGGGATGATTAACAGAATTCAAATTAAATGTTTAAAAAAAAAAAAAAGAAAGCTGCTAGGAGCTCATAATGCCACAGAGACACTGGGTAGAGGCCTGGCTGGAGAAGGCGAAGGGAGAGAGACGCGGAAGGAGTCGTCACTCAAGATGAGAGACGGAGAGCGAATGAGGCAGTGGCTGCCCGCCCAGCCCTGCCTGACCTGCCTGAGTCTTTCCAAAGGGGGGAGGACAAGGGGAGGGAGCGTCTCAGCAAAGACAACCTCACCCACCGAGCCCACGGAAGGAGTCCAGGGATTAAAAGCAGATGGCACCCTGACCATCATTCAGGAGGAGGGGCCTCGATCCAGGTCCCCCACATTCCCATATCAGATCCGAGTGTCCAGGGCTTCCACTGAGCTCCTCTGGCCAGCCAGTCCCACTGCCCTGACCCCATCTCCAGGAGGGGCTCCAGCTAGAGGGACGGAGGGAGTCCAGCCCCTTAGCCTTCTGAGGCACTGTTAGGCAGGGAAAGGTGGGGTCAGGGGTCACAGGAACTAAGAGCAATCTGGTGGGAGGAGCATCTTTTCTGGGCTAGACAGAGTGGAGTCTTCCAGACAACGCAGCCTGACCTGCAGAGGGAAGGAGGGAAGGCGGGTTACAGGCTGGAAGCAATCGGGGCTTCAGTTGGTCTGCTTTTGTTTTGGGGCCACACCCATCAGTGCTCAGGGATCATTCCTACCAGGGCTTGGGGGATCAAACTGGGGTGGGTCGCATGCAAGGCCAGTGCCATCCCTGCTGTGCTATCGCTCTTCGCAGAAACTGAGGCTCTGGGAGAGGCTCCCCTTGTGCAGACCATCCCGATAGGGGCTTTTCTCCACTTCCTGTCCCCTTTTCATCCTTCCACCACCTGCCCAGGCAGGGCTGGCTGGGTTCCTGCTGGACACTCACCATTCCTGGGGGCGCTACAAGCCCCTAGAGTTGCTCCATGGCCTGTCTCGGTTCCCCTTGGATCTCATCTGCTCCTGAACAGCACCTGTCTGAGAGAGCACAGGTGAGCCATGGAAGAGGTTGAACCCCTTTCCTCAGAGAGAAATCCAGTCCGCAAGGTGCAAACCTCCCTCCCAGGGAGGCACCGCTATGTCCTTCACACAGACCGTCAGGAGGAAGAGAGCCAGTGGGTCTGGGCGGAACCTCACAGAAACGCTCTTAGAACCAAGTGCTGTCCCAAGTGAAGAGACCCCTGCACTACTGCCAGCCCACACTCCGAACTAAGCAGAAATCACAGACCTGACTGAGGACAGAGGCGCCTGCCTCCTTCCTGCCCCAACACGCCCAGCAGCAGTGGGGCTGGTCACAGTACTGACCGTTCTTTCCGGGCAGTGTTGTGGGCAAAACCCGGTGCCTCCCACACAAGAGGCATGTGCTCGAACACTGTGCCCCAGCGCCAGCTCAGAAATGCCAGGTCTCTGGTGCTGACAAGGACTAGAACCCTGGATTCTGGGCTGGAGACATAGCTCAGCAGTAGAACACATGACTTCTCACGAGTGAGGTGCTGGGTCCCATCCCTGAGATCAGAATAAATTTGTCTATATAAAATCCTGGGTTCTGCTTATTTTTGTTTTGGGGTTTGGGGCTACACCCAGTGATGCTCAGGGATTACTCCTAGCTCTGCACTTAGGAATTATTTCTGGTGGTGCTTGGGGTGCCCTATGGGGTGCTGGAGATAGAACATGGGTTGGCCGCATGAAAGGCAAGCATCTTCCCTGCGATACTATCACTCCAGTCCCTAAACTCCTAGGATCTGGCTTGCTTTTTAAGTGCGTAAATTTCCCATAAATTTCTCCCTTGAATATGCATTTCACTTGCTTGTCTCTATGTCTCTGCTTGCTTTTTCCACTCTACAGAAGACTGTGTTCTCTCTCAAACATGTATTTCTTCTTTCTCCTTTTCATATTTTTTTTGGGTCACACCCGGCGAAGCTCAGGGGTACTCCTGGCTCTGCACTCAGGAATCATTCCTGGCAGTGCTTGGGGGACTGTACGGGATGCCAGAGATCGAACCCGGGTTAGCCACATGCAAGGCAAGCAGCTTTACTCACTGTACTTACTATCTCTCTGGCCCTCTTTCACATCTTTCTAGGCAAGAATTGTTATAAAAAGCATCTTGTTTCACAGAAAAAACAAATTCTAGATTATTTTTGGTTTTGGGCGCTACGCATCTCCAGGTCACTCGGAGGACACTGAAGTAGCAGGGGCTGAGTCCAGGGCTTTGATGCTCCACTTGAGCAGCCCTAGCCAGCAATGGATCCTAGATTCTTTTTTCTTTTTGGTTTTTTGGGCTACACCTGGCAGTTCTCAGGGATTACGCCTGCTCTGTGCGAGAGCTCATTACTGGATGAAACCTCGGTTAGTCCTACCCGCGGCACTGCTCCCTGGTTCAAATATTACATTCTTGCTTTTTTGTGGTGTGTTTTGGTATGCTCCCTGCTTCAGTTTTCAGAAAGGGGAACAACACTAAACCACAGCCCACATCAACCTCTCTCCATCCCCAGTTACCATGGCAAGGCCGTCTCCGGCCCCCATCTCCCCAGAGCCAATGTGGGTCAGGTGGACAAAATTCATTGGTTCCCCGATCATGGTCCGATCGATCCGTCTCCTCTTCTTCTTCTGCTTGGACAAGACAGGGCTGTTAGGGCTGAAGCCCCCTCGGCTGGGCCCAGAGAAAAAGCACAGAGACTGGAAAGCCGTGAGGGCGGGAGCAAAGGGGCCCACGGGGAAACATCGCATTTGGCGAGGGAACCGAAAGACAGAGGCCAGCCGGGGAGTGAGAGCAGTGGTCTGCAGAGGGGAGAGGGGATGAAGGCCACTCAAAGTTCCCTGTGCCAATGAGGAAACAATGGGGAAGTGGACAGGCTCCGCCCACAGCCTCTGTCCAGCTCAGAAAGGCACAGACTAGGCCGTGCTGGCCAGGGCTGGACACACCTTCCTCCTCCCTCGCTCCTCAGACGCACTGACCACCAATGCTTTCCAGAGAAGGGGCTGAGCAGGGCCTTCTGAGAGCACAGGCCCCAGAAGGTCACAGAATCTGGTAACTGATTTCTGGGTGCTGGGGTGGGGCGGGCGCAGGGAGACTCACCGGCTGGGGTTTCTCTACCACGCAGCAGCCCAGTTTGTGCCAGAATTCACTCATGTTCCCTGATGGTTCCAGTTTCACTCTTGTGCTAGAAGGCCCCGGAGGGCTCTAGCTCCGGTTCTTGGGACACCCACTCTTCAGTTCCCTGGGTGGGGGTGGGGGAAGAAACTCTCGGAGTCTCTCAACTGGAAGCGATGGAGATAAAGTGAAGTCTGTGCTGAGGTGCCGAGCCTCAGAGTCTGCGTAAGCTGGTCAGAGCCTGAGGTGGGCAGGGCCAAATTGAGGTGGACAGGAGATTGCGCAGAGGGTCTTCCTCAGGCCTGCAGCCCTGCAGGAGCACAGGGAAGGAGAGGGGAAGGTGAGCAGAAGCCCCTCTCATGCGGCCATGCCTCCTCAGTCTTCTAGTGGATTGAATCCTGCACCTCACCACTCATCTCCCCCGAGTGTGAGAAACTCTCAGTGGGATCTTCCAAAGGAGAGAGCAGGTGCTCTGGGGCCAGGAAAAGGGAAGGGTCTGCGAGCATTAGGAAGCAGAGGACAGAGGCAGAGATGAGCAGAGTCAGGACGTTGGGAAGAGCATCTGCGTGCATGCATCCCACCCAGGCCAATCCCAACCCAGGTCAGTTCCCTGCATCCCATCGGAGCACCGCCAGAAGTAATTCGTGAGTGCAGAGCCAGGAGTAATCCCTGAACATCACCAGGTGTGGCCCCCAAACAAAAAAGAAACAAGAAAGAAACTGCTCGAGCCCCACCTCCTCTACCCAGAGCAGGAGAGGCACCAAGTGCCTCTGAGGAGGAAATAGTGGTTTTTTGTTCTCAAAACAAGGTCCCTGCCCTGCCCCTCTGCTTGCCTCACCTTCCCCTGAACACCTTATATATTTTTTGTGTGTGAGGAGCTTACATTTCATTTCATTTCATTTATTTATTTTCACTTATTTTTATTTTTTTTTAAAGTTTTACTGGATCACCGTGAGACAATATGTTACAAAAATCATGCATGTTTGTAACAACATGCATGATTGCATTTTAGTCAAATAATGCTCGAGCACCCACTCCTCCAACCAGTGCACATTTTCCACCACCATTGTTCTCAGTGTCCCTCCTGCCACCCCCACCCACCCCACTCCCTGCCTCTGTGGCAGGTGCCATCCTTATTCTCTCTCTAATCTTGGGCATTAGGATTTGCAATACAGACACTAAGAGGCCATCGTGTTTGGTCCCTGGTCTACTTTCAGCACACATCTCCCATCCCGGGCGACCCCTCCAATCATCATTTACTTGGTGGTTCCTTCTCCGCCTCAACTGCCTTTTCCCCCAGCACGTGGGGCCACTTCCAAACCGTGGTGAACACCTATATGTTAAGACCCGGAGAGGCCCAGAGGCCCGAGGAAGCTGGAAAGACTCCAGTAGGAAAAGTTTTCACTTTCCTGCTGCCATAGCGTGTCATTTCCCTCAGCAGAGACTCAGCCCCTCCCAGAACCCATTAACAGCACCTCTGAAGACATGACCTTCAGGCCTCCCGATGCTCTCTTTTGCTTCTCTGTCTTTCGGTGACCAGGCCTGGTCAGGACCTCCTGCGTCGTGCGCATGCAGCTCCTACACCCAGGAGGTGAAGTGTGCTTCGCGCGAGTGTATGACTGCACAGGTCACCTGTGTACAGGCTGCAGGCCCCCATGCCAAGTCTGGTGTCCCATGAGCAATCCTTTCCCTGCCTCCCCACCCTCTCCACATGTCCTGTCCTGTGTGCTGCTCCTCTCTGCTTCCCGCCCCCAAGGGCCAGATCCCTAGCCCGCATCATGCTGGGGCCTGTCCTCCCCTCCTCGTGCCAGTCAGGCTGCAGCAGACAAGCAGACACAGCCTTCCAATGGCAGCGTCCAAGAAAGAACTTCCCCTTTCGTCACGGCCAGAGTGGGGGACAACTTGAATTCCCTCTGTCATGCTTTTCGCCCTTGGTCTCAAAATACGGGTAAACAGGGCTGGAGCAATGCAGGTACAGCACCTGCACACGGCAGAGCCCGGTTCCATCTCCAGTACCCCAAGCAGCACCAGGAGTCAGCCCTGAGCACCAGCCTCCACCCAAACCAAACAGAACCACAACAAAAATATGGGTAACCCCAAAGATTCTACAAAGAGGGGCAAGGCATTTCATGAGTTAGACTTTAGCTCTCCAGGTCAGGAACGTTGGTGCTCTGACACCCTAGATCCGTGGAAGTGAGAACTGAGCTGTGTCTTGGACCCTGTCTCGAGTCCAGGTCCAGGGGAGCACCCGGCTGGCCAGAGAGGGCAGAGAGGGGGATTCAGCAGCAGCTCCGCTTGCCTGTCATGCCATGGCTGGTGGCGGCTGGTGAGAGCCGAGGGGAGGGTGGGGATGGCGAAACAATGGAGAATCAGAGGAAACCCTCAACACTACCAGAAAGGCTAGGCTGGGACTACAGCGGCCACCCCCCTACCTCAGAGTTGGGTGGAGGGGGGTGGGGGGGAGGGCAGATGGGAAGGAGACTGAGGGAACAAGAAGGGTTCTGTTCCCTCTCCAGGGGCCTGGCCAGGGCTGGGTGGAGGGTGTGAGTGGGACTTGGCATAAAATGACCGATGATGATGATGAGAAATGACCAGGAAATTCCATTCCCCGGGACAGAAAACATCAGGGTCTCAGAAGCCTGGGGGGTGGGGGCAGAGTGTGGGGAACAGGCAGGGTGAACTGGGGGTGGGGGTGCAGGGCTGGAGAACAGGGCCAGAAAGGAAGTGAGAGCGATTGGCTGACACTGGCCCTTGAAACAAACCTAGCACAGTGAGCGGAGGCAAAGCCCTGCTGGGCGGCTGGGGCCGGGGAAAGGCAGCAGGACGCACCAACCACTTCCTCGCGCCCGGGGAGGAGCGGAAAGAGGCCGGGACCTGAGCTCTCGGGGTCCAGCCCCACCGCCCAGAGACGCTGAAACGCGGCCTGGGCCCAGAGCGTCGGGGGCAGGGGAAAGGCCGCCAAGGTCACAAGGGGCCCCTGCCAGGACATGACAGGGGGCACCCGAGAAGGGATGGGAGCAGTCCCGGGGAGGAAGGTGTGCAGAGGCGGCTCCCCAGTCCTGTTCGGGCCACAAACCGGTTTGCCCGGTCCCGCTGCCTCCAGCCCGGGGCCTCCAGCCCGCTGCCCGCCCAGCCTTCACGAGAAGCAGCTGAGCGAGAGAAAGAGAAAGAGAAAGAGAAAGAAAGAGCCGAGCGGCAGCGGCGGGCTACCGGGGGCCGCCAAGGGCGCTGGGCGGGGGCGGCTCCACCCGCACCTCTCCCCGGGGGCGTCGGAGGAAGCGGCCGGCCGCTGGCTTCCCCTCGCAGGACGCGAGGCCCGACACCCCGCTCCGCTCGCCGCCGCTCGGGGCGCGCTTCCGGCGGCCTCGGGGTCACACTCGGAACTTCCAAGTCCCCGCTCCGCTGCACCCCAGGGATCGGGGAGTCCGGGGGCCCTCCCGAACCCTCCTCCCCACCATCCCGCGCCTCCCGCCGAGCGATCTCCTCTCCACCCACCGGCGTCTCCCCGCCGGCATCCGGCGCGTCCTGGAGGCGCGGGCGCGGGGCGCGGGCGGCAGCAGCCGCCGCTCACCTACTCGGCGCGGGCATCGGGGCGGTGGGCGCGGCTGCCGGGGGCTCCGCTCGGGGCCAACAGTGCGGAGTTCCCGGGCGGGTGTCGGCGCTGCGGGAGCCCAGGGCGGCCAGCAGGGGTGGGGCTGCCGCGGGCGGAAACGGCGGCGACGCGCTGACGACACGGCGGGGAGGGGAGCGGGGCGAGAGCCCTCGGCGGACGGGCGGCGGGGCTGTGGCCAGACCGAGACCCCCACCCGCCCCGCCTCCCATCCCCTGGGCCGTCAGTGCCCCTTGCCCGTCGGGGAGAGCTGCGCAAAGCCGGAGAGCCCTCACCTTTCCGTGCCCCAACCGTGCTCAGATTCGCCAAAGCATCCCGTCCCTCCTTCCTTGCTCTACCCGAGAAGGAGTCGGGTTGGCTAGTTTACCACCCTCCTTTTATTGTTTTGGGGTCACACCCGTTCAAAGCAGGTGTTTAGCGCTTACTCCTGCCTCCGTGCCCAGTGGGACTCGGGGGACCATATGGGATGTCGGTGACCCAACCCGCTCAGCCGCGTGCGAGGCAAGCACCCTCCCCGCTGGACTGTCTGACCCGCCCCGATTTTTCCTTATTTTGGCGGTGAAGCGGCGGGTCCGAATAGAGGCAGCGGTTGAGTGCGGGCGGGGTGCGGGCCTCCCACCCTACCCCAATCTCTCGGAAACTGAAATCCCTGCAGCGGGGAGGAAGGGCACTCTTCCCCCGCCGCCGCCGCCGCCCAGAGACGTTCCCCCTCCCGCGGCCGCGCACCGGCGCAGTAACCCCCTCATTCACCGCAGCGGGGCCGGGGTGCGGGCGCGGGATGTGAGCGCGCCGCCCAATGGGCCCTTGCGCTCCGCAGCCCGCGCCCCCGCCCGCGCTCCGAGCCTATCATTTGAATGAGCCGAGCCGGCCGGGAGGGGCGGGAGCTCGTCCGCCCTCCGAGGAGGGGCTGCATTGCAGGGGTAGCCCGGGCTGTGCCTCTGCCGCGGAGAGGAAAGACAAAGCCGCCGAGCCCAGCCGCTTCTCCACCTGAAGCCCGAGCACCCGGAGGCACCCCGAGTGCTCCCACCGTCTCTGGAACGCGCTGGTCATTCCTTGAGGACAGGTAAAGCGAACAGGCAGGGGCAAGGGGCTACCGCTTTGCTGGGGATGCAGAGGATGGGGATGAGGTGGGGACAGTCTCTGGGGAAGAGGAGGCAGCGCTGTGAACAATGACAGTCGGGTTGAGGGGCTCCCAGCCTTAGAGTGCTTTGCACAGACATCCATTGCTAACCTGTAGGTGTAGTGACACGGTTCCTCAGCATGTCCTCCTAGGTTCAAGACTGAATTTGCCAACAACCCATCATCCTGTGTACCTTTATCTTCAGTCCTATTCAAGCCCTAATTCGTTCCACTGTTGTTTTTTTTTTTCATGAGTCGGTGTTTGCTGTGTTGCTGATTAGCCTTTACTTCCCTCTACATGCATAAGTATATTGCCCTTCCCCCCACTGCTGCCTATCTTCACCCCCAAACTTATTGGCCTCTGGTGGGGCGGGGTGGGTTTGAGGGGAAAGGACTAAAATAACAAGTATTTCTAACCCCTTTTTGAGGCATCCCCCATCTCAAAGAAAGGCAGCTTGGTGTTGGTGGTGATAGCTCCGGAGAAGCTACCTGACCCCAGTTTGAAATCACTAGAGCCCAGAGGTAGCTTTGGGAAAAGAAACACTGGTGTGGAGTGGGTGGGGGAGAGACCTAGTTATTGGGAAAATCTAAGGCCAGGAGGTCCCTAGAATGAGCCTGCAGAGCTCTCCCGTCCCCTCCCCCAGTGGCACCATGACACAGCAAGACCCTGGGTAGGCCTGGGAAGGTCTGGGTAGGCCCTGGACTCCCACCCAGGGCCATTCAAAGGGTCTTTGGGAGCGTCTGGTGTGGTTCAAAGAGTGTGTCTTTTTACACATATGTTTGCTGATAGGGAAAGAATGATGTTTAGAGACATCTTGGCCTAAAATCCATGGGTGATTTAAAATAAAAGCAAACAGGACCTGTTGTTACTAAGTAAGCATCCAGTGTGGCTCAAGGCACTGTCCAAGCCCTTTTTGATAAGTCACCAAAAGATGGGTGGAAACACAAGCTTACTGGAATGGGGAAGCCTGGAAAGTAAATCCATTCTGTACTCAATTAAGCATTTTTTTCCTTATTGGGACTGGAGCGCATGCTTTACATGTGGGAGGATCAGGTTTGATCTCTTCTACCTCATGGTCCCCTGAGCCTGGCCGGGAGGAAGCCCCGAATGCAGAGCTGGTACTAGCCCCTGAGCATGACTGGGTGTGGTCCCAAACAACAATAAGGAAATAAAATGTTCATTTAGCTTTAGTTTTCTGCAAAGTCAGTATTGTTGATATGATTTTTGAGTGCCAGCAAATGCTCGATTGTATGCATGTCTTTCTAAACTGGATTTGGTACTCTCAATTTGTGTCTCATTTTGGGGGGAAGTGCAGGAGGAAGGGCCACACCCTAGAGTGTTCTGACCTATTCCCATCTCTTGTTCAGGGGTCACTCCCAGAGATGCTGGGTGAGGGAGGTCATGCACGGACAGGGATTGAATCCTGCCTTAGTTCATCTCTCTTAAACCAATGGCATAGCCAGAGGTTTTAGGCTCTTTAAAATTAGTATTTCCACAATATTTCTTATTTTATTTTTTATTTTTTTGCTTTTTGGGTCACACCTAGCAATACACAGGGGTCACTCCTGGCTCATGCACTCAGGAATCACCCCTGGCGGTGCTCAGGGGACCATATGGGATGCTGGGATTTGAACCCGGGTCGGCCGCGTGCAAGGCAAATGCCCTACCCACGGTGCTATCACTCCAGCCCCTCCACAATATTTCTTGTTGCTTCTTTGATTGCAAGGTAAGGCTGCCCAATACTCAGGTAGTAAGTTTGGGCAGTTTCTGTGCATTACTCTGCTCTAATATAAGCACTCAGTTTATCAAAGCAGTTTCCCTTTCATAGATTCTAACTAGCTCTCCACCACCTTTGACATTTTCACCATTCAGATCAGAATCAAGGATCCTAACCCACATGATAACAGGAACTAAGAATTCCTTTAAGTCCTGAGACTATGGATATAGGATTACGTAAAGCTCTGCAACTATCTATGGGTGCCCTCCCAGATGGGCCAGGGTGGGAATGAGAGACTGGGCTCTGTCCAAACAGGCTGTGGGACTTCATAATTTACTAGATAATTTCTGAAGTGTTTGCTATTTTAATATAAAACAATTATATCATCACACCACCAACATAATTCTGTTTTTTAAAGAACCTTATTATGTGCCCAGCATTTGATCAGGAGGGGGCTGGTAAGGATGAGATATAAAAACTAGGTAGGTAGGCAAATGGTAATTATATACATGCATATATCTAATATATCTGATATACAGAATGCAGAATTCTGTAACAATTTATAAATGGCAATTATATCTATAATATCTAACATTTTATACATATATGTAGAATTCTGTAAAACTTTGTTCGGGATTTTTGTTAGTTTTTGTTTTTGCTTTGGGGGCCACTCCTGGCTCTGCACTCAAAAGTCACTGCTGGCAGCCTCAGGATACCATATGGAGTTCAAGGCAAGCACCCTACCCACTGTACTATTTCTCTGACCCTTTAGGATTTCTTTAGTCCCAGGTCTGACATTCGTAGGGACTGCTGGGTAAGTGGTACGTGGACATTTTCCGTCACTCTCTTTTCTTTCTGCGCACATGTCCCTGCCAGTTAGCCCAGAGCTGGTGAGGCGGGGTATCATTGAATGATGACCTCATCTTTTTACCACGCTTCCCTGCCCTGTTCCAGTCCTCACATCATTTTCTGAAGCAGCTTCTCTGCTGAGTAATGCTCAGTTCCCAAGGCTTATTTTGGAACGGGAACCTGAGAGGAAAAAAGACCAACTCAGAATTTCTTTTTGAACATGAAAAACTTCCTTGGCTACCCACTCACCATTCTTAAGGCTCATCCCTGCTCACCCTCCGCCCACCCCACATAACAGTGCTCTAAGGCACTGTAGTTTTTCTGGCCTCACAGACATTTCACATTCAGTGGCATTATATAATGTCTCCACAGCACTGATCATGTCTGTCTGACATTAATAGAGGCATTTGGGGACGCCTTTAAGATGCTATTTAGAGTTCTTAAGACCTGTTGTGAACCAAGAGAATGTGTTGGAGGAAAACCTTTGAAACGGAGGTTCTATTTTTGCAGCCACAAGAATGTTTTCCTTTGGGACATCTCAACTAATACTTCTTGCCTCTTCCTTGCAAGTGGGCAGCGGGGTGGAGACTGTTGGAGATGTCCTGGAACGTGAGGGTGTGATTGGGATGTTCGAGCTGGAACCATTACCGAAGTGGTCGCTAAAGTATGGGAAATTAGCAAATTCTGTTTAAACAAACAAACTTTTTGGGGCAGGAGAGAGAATACAGGGGATAAGGAATTTGCCTTGGATCAGTTGAACCTGGTTCAATCCCAGCACCACCTCAAGCCTGCCTGAAATGATTCCTGAGCACAGCGCCAAGAGGAAGGCTCAAGCTTGTCAGTTGTGGCTTCAAACCTCCCCTCCAAAAACGAAAAAAAAAAAAAAAAAAACAAAACCCTCTTTTCAATCTAATTTTCCTTACCGGAAATGTAAAGTCCATTTGCTCTCCTTATCAGGTATCCCATAACGTGGACATGAGAGAAAGGGCTCCTGTCATGCCATAGGTAGTTCTTTTTAAACCTGGGTTTTGTCCTGAAAGTAGAGGTAGGGTCAAGAGAAATAGACCCAGAAGCTTTAGCTGTATGGGAGCCACAAGGTATTCATCATATTAGAGTCTGGGGTTGGGGACTGTGGGTAGGGAATGAGCACATCCAAGAGTGATTCCTGAGTGCAGAGCCAGGAGTAATCCCTGAGCATCTCTGGGTATGACCCCAAAACAAAACAAAAGGTTCAGAGTGGGGTAGGGGTGGGGGTTTGGATATCTGTGTGTAAAAGCCAGCACTTTTGAAGGAGGAAATAAGAACTGAATTGTAATGGAAGGCCTTTTCACTGATACCATGAACCTTTTCAACCAATGGGAGAAAAAAGTCGAGTCTTAGCAGGAACAAAAATGCTCAGGGGAAAGATTCTTCTAAGGGCTTTGATATAAGGTGGAGAGTGGAAGGATTTAAACAAAAGAGCGAGGACTATAACTCTAGTGAGAATGTACTACTGCTCTAAAATGTGGAGTCAGATTCTAGAAAGCCCAGAATCCAGCCCTAAAATGGATTTGAGGCCGTAGGCAGTGGAGAAGTCATTCCAGGTTGCTGGGAGCCAGTTCCTGCAGCGTGTGTGAGCCTTTCACGCTGGGCCCTGAGTTTTCCAAGGGGGAAAAAAAGGTGGGGGATAATCCAAGATGTGGGGGAAGGCAGCATACAGAACAAAACATTGAAGTTAGAAAACCACAGAAAATCGTTGAGAAGGGTTCCTGAAGCCAGGCCTAGGGAAATTAGGTTATGAATGGACAAACTGGCATGTAAAGTTTCTCAGTAAGGAAAGGCCACAGTCCACAGACAGGGATTATTTTGCATGGGATGGGGTTGGTTTTTGGGTCACACCCAGTGGTGCTTGGAGCTTGCTCCTGGCTCTGCACTCAGGAATCACTCTTTGAGGGGCTCAGGGGACCCTCTAGGCTGCTGGGGATCAAACCCCAGTAGACTGCATGCAAGGCAAACCCCCTACCCACTGTGCTATTGCTCCGCCCCCAGAGGGTGCAGATTTCTGGACTGACAAGTGGTTTCTTCCCAGGAAGTTATGAGGGACCCTGTGAGTAGCCAGTACAACTCCTTTCTTTTCTGGAGGATGCCCATTCCAGAACTGGATCTGTCGGAGCTGGAGGATCTGGGTCTGTCAGATGCATCTACCTACCAGAGCAAAAATAGCACCGCTGGGAACATGACTGGGGAAGCCACTGGAGCAGAGCAGAAGACACCCGAAGGCGATGTCCTCCTGGAGTACAGCACCTTTAACTTCTGGAGAGCTCCCATCGCCAGCATCCACTCCTTTGAATCGGAATTACTCTAAGGCCAAGACTTCTCTCTCCCACCACCTGTCCTGTTTTCCCTTCCAAGCCCCTTCCTACCCTTCCCCCATTTTAATCTTGCTTTTCCCCTCTCTTGCGTGGAGGTGGTGCCAGAGTTGTGTTGTATTTATTTATTTATGTATTTATTTATGGATTTGTCTTACTAGTTTCCCTCAAAACCTTCAAGGCACAAAAGGGTTCAAGCTAAGTGTTGGGTCTTTGTTCCCAGATATTAATTCCAGGAAAGAGGCCTGATGGGGGCACCCAAGAGTAATCCAGTAGTTTAAAATGGAGGACTAATTTTTCCCCCAATTTAATCAGCTCCAGAGATTGCTCAAATCTCCCAATATCCTGTAACTGGGTAGTAAACGCTAGTAGTTCTTTAAGGATTGATGAAAACATTTGAAGTTTTAATTTGATATTTGCTATGAGAACGGTGGATTTCTAAGACTGCTTATTGATCCTGCTGGTTATACTCTTGCAGAGAAAGTGTAGGAGGTGGTATAAAATGAGATTATACATCATGTGAAACGGGAAGGGGGAAGCACGAAGTCATTTCTGAAATTGCTATATTGAGCCTGCCCACTTTACAACTTTGCTCCTGTGAGCTGTAAAATGCTGAGAAAAATAACTGATTTTTAGGGCTAGGGATATGTGGTTCTTCCTAGCTATGAGCCTCTGGATTTGATTCCCAGCATGTATTTAAAGGAAAATAAATAAGATTAAAAAGAAAGAAAACTACTAATTTCAGGTCTTAAAAAGCAATCGTGCTATTATCATTATAAAAGTTCTAAATGGTGTAGTGTTGGGTCACTAGTATTTGATTGCCTCTGATAACTTACAAAGCCCTGTTGACAATTTGACATGTCAGATGTGTCAAATGTCAGCATAGCTAACTTGAGACCTTCAGATGAAGTTCCATTCTGATCCTATACCTTGTCTCCCTCCTCCCCAAAACGATTGCTGGCAACTTGTGCCATTTACTTTTATCTAATAAAGACACTCAACCCCAGAAATGAACTTGTTTTTTTTTCACCACAGGCCAGTGGTAAGAATCTCCAAACTACCCTTGGTTTCACATTCAACTTAGATGATTTTCCTGAAGCTCAACTTTAAAGAAAAATTGAGTCATCTTTGTACTTTTAAGTAACCTTTTGGTTGCACATATAGGGAATTAGGAAAACGGTTTTAAAAAATTAAATGATTTAGGTAGGAAATAGTAACCAACTACTCTTTTGCTTCAACATTATTTGAGGTAAGAAATCTTGATTACAAAGGCACCTAGGGGAGTAAATCTCACTCAGCCTAGGCTCTAAGGGAAAAAACGCATTTGCCTAAGTGTGTTTATCTCATTAAAACATACACAAAATTTACCTTGGCTAGTTAAGTTTGAGTGTTTTAAGGGGACCAGGCCAACCATGAGACATGGCAGGGAAGAAGCAAAAATATGGCTTCTGGGGCTCGAACCTAGTACAGCGGGGCAGGCGACTGCGTTGCATGCACCTGACCCGGGTTTGATCCCTGGCACCACATATGACCCTCGGAGCACTGAGTTGGGATTAAGTCCTGAGCACTCGTGGGTGTGGCCCAAAAACCAAAAGGAAAAAAAAACTGCCTTATTTCAGGGGTAGAAAGGGGTGCTGAGGTCCACGAAGCCGACGAAACTCCGTTGGAAATGACCTCGCGGCTGGCGGCTCCCACCGAGCCGACTGAGACCAACGTTGAGTCCCGGGCACGGGTGACAGCTGCTGGTAGCGGTTCCTGAGCCGCTTGCGGGGACGTCTGGTAAGCACGCGGCTCCCCGCTCTGACCCGGGCGCAAGCACCGGGAACTGTCTCGAGGGGGGAAACAAGCCTCTCCCGCGGCTCTAAACGCCACCACCCCGCCCTCGCGGCAGCCGACGCCGAGCGCTGCGGTCAGGGGCTCAGCTGTCCCCGCCGAGCACCCGGCCGAGCCCGGGCGCCGAGACCCGCCGCGGCGCCGTCCAACCGGAACTACACGGCGCAGGGCGCGTCACCGCAGCCCTCCGCCAGGCCAAGTAGTCCTGTCCAGGATATCTCCGATACACGCTTTTTCACCCCAAAAGCCACTCGGCGTGGAGGCTGTGAGGCCCGGCGGTGCATCTCCCTTGTGATCGACTAGAAACTGGGGGCCCCCGGTATTTTCTCCTCACAGATTCCTCCGCCGGCCGTGCTCGTCCCACTCCTTACTTCCGGGTCCGCCATTTTGTCGCGTCCAGCGCTCCACGAGGGGGGGAAGGCCCCCCAATCTGTATATATGAAAGGCCTAAAAAGCCCGTCCCCGCAGGGAGGCCTGACTAGAGAAGGGGACGGGAGCAAGCTGGCGGGACTGGTGCAGGCGCGGCCGGCGGCGTCCTGGACGAGGTGAGGGGACACGGGGGGCATCCAGAAGGGCCGCGACAGGCAGTGCCGCCTCCCGCCCGGCCTTGATGCTGTGGGTGCAGACGGCGGCGCCCCTTCCCCCGACCGGGGGCCCGGAGAGGAAGGGGAGGGGACTGCAGGAGGTGAAGCCGGGACGCCGCGGCCCTGGGGCTGGCGCCAGACGTGGGGAAGCCGCGGCCGCGGGAGTGGCCGCCAGGGGGCGGCGCGGCGCCGGGAGACTGGACGCCGCCGCCGGGGGCGCGGGCCCTGCGCGCTCGGAGACGCTCGGCCGCGCCGCCCGCCGCCCGGTCGCTCGCCGCCCCGCCGCCCGTCTCCCCCAGCCCGCCGCTGGCCGTGTCTGGGGCCGCGCGCCGTGGGAAGAGCCCGGGCCCAGCTGCCCGGCGGCCGCCGCCCCCGCCCGGGGAGTATGCCGTTTTTCCCGCCCTCTCAGAAGACATCTGCCGGGCCCGGAGCGGTAGCCTAGCGTTTGCGTTGCGCTCGGTTGACCTGGGTTCGGTCCTTGGCATCCCACATGGTGCCCCCAGCACGGCCAGGTATTATTCCCGAGTGCAGAGCCAGGAGTAGCCCCCGAGCATCACGGGGTGTGACCCAAAAAGAAAAAAAAAACCACCTGTGACAGAGAGCATCCGATGGTTCTGCTTCAACAGAATTACACCATTTTTGGCCATCTGGAACCGTATTCTCACGGAACCGTTTGTCTCACCCTGCCCAATCGAACGGATTTTTGGCATCTATTTTTAGCCTCCCCATAAGCTGCTGCACCCACATTCCTCTATCGACAAATGTAATTAGGCCCCGACAATAGAGTGCTTGGTTGTTGGATCACAAGCACTTCCGTCAGTGATACAAGCACGTTTATTGAAGGTTCATACGCAAGTGTTGGGGAGGAGGCGGTAGCTAGTGCTTTGTCATGGTATTTCCAGACTCTGGGGCCGACTCAAATCAGACTATGATCTGCTCGGTATTATGCACTTGGGGAGCAACACATGCACCCCAGAATGCTTTTATTTTTTGGGAGGTCACACCCCCAAATTTGGGCGATGCTCAGGGGTTGCTCCTGGCTCTGCGCTCAGGGATCACTCATGGCAGGGCTCTGGGGACCATATGGATTTCCTGGGGTGGAATCCTGCATGCAAGGCAAGTGCCCTCTCTGCTGTTACTGCTCTGCCCCTCTCCCCCATGCTGTTTTAAGAACACACCAGTGTCTGAAGAGCAGAGCCTTGTGTTTTGGAAGCGGGAGCCTGAATTTCATCTCCACCACTGAATACTGCCCCAGAACTGTCAGAAACCACACCTAAGTAAATGCATCTGGGAGATGCTTAGAGAACTTGGACCACACACATTGCACACAGAAACCCCAAGATTTCACCCTCCAAAAAAACTATATAACAGGACAAGGAGAGAAAGAAGCCTCCAAGAGCCTGCTAGGAGACTTGAGGGTGGGGCTGAGCTGGGGTTGAGCCCAGAGCCTCACATCCAAAGTAACTGCTTGATCATAGAGCCACAACCCCAGGCCCTGTAGGAGTGTTTCAAATAATCACTATATCACTGTCATCCAGTTGCTCCTCGATTTGCTCAAGCGGGCACCAGTAACATCTCCATTGTGAGACTTGTTATTGTTTTTGACATCAAATATGCCACGGGTAGCTTGCCAGACTCTGCTGAGATACTCTCAGTAGCTTGCCAGGCTCTCCGAGAGGGGCAGAGGAATCAAACCCGGGTCAGTCGCATGCATGGCAAACCCCCTACTTGCTATTGAACACGCTTATTCACAGGCTTTGTTTTGGGGGTCACACCAGGGGGTGCTCAGGGCTTATTTCTGGTTCTGCAGTCAAAGGTCATTCCTGGCAGTGCTCAGGGGACAGTGTGAGGTGCAGTGATCAAATCCTAGTCAGGTATGTGCAAGGCAAGCGTCCTACGCACTATTCTGTTGCTCCTGCCCCTTTATTTACAGTCTGATCCAAAAGTGGAACTGCCTCTTTTGATAGTAAGAAATAAAGCTTTTCGGGATGAATTGAAGAATGGGGTGACAATCCCAGCAGAGCAGTCCCAGAGGGCAGGGGTGCCAGCATTGCATGAGGGAGTCTTGGGTTGAATCTCTGGCACTTCCTGGTTTCCTAGCATCACCAGGAGTGCACCCCCACCTTAAGCAGAATGGAATGACCAAGTTAGGTGGATTGCCATTACAGTGGTACTGATACTTAGTGGACTAATGAATATGATGAAGGAAATGTAAAATTGACATATAGGTGAAGACTCAGTGCAAAAATTGTTTAAGAATATTTTGCCAAAATTAGTTTGGATTTAGGGGCTGGAGCTGTAGTATAGCAGGTAGGGTATTTGCCTTGCATGTGGCCAACCTGGGATCCCATATGGTCCCAGAGCACTGCCAGGAATAATTCCTGAGTGCAGAGCCAGGAGTAACCCCTGAGCATCACCTGTCAGGCCCAAAAAACAAAACCCAAAAACAACAACAACAAAATATTTTGGATTTCGGTGCCAGAGATACCAGCTGACTGTGGTGGCATAAAAATTGTTCTGTTTTTCCATCACACCCAGGTCCTGGCTCTGGGCTCTATCTCTCCTGGCAGTGCACTGTGCATATGTGATGTTGGGGTCAACCCCATCCTGGGTCAGCTATTTGCAAGGCAGATGCCTTACCCGCTGTACCTGCTCTGGTCCCCTCACCTTGTATATTTTTTAGACGTATTGTAGACCTGAGTATTCATGTTCTTGTGTAACAGTACTTCTACCCATGTTCATTTCAAAGGGATGAAATGCTATTTGGGGAAATCTTTGGATTTTTGTTTGCTTGACGGTTTTGCTTCCCAGGCAGTACTCAGGCTCGGGGTCACTCCTGGTAATTCTCGGGCCACGTGTTTCATTGCTTGGGCCTGGGCTGGGGTCAGCAGGGCCACACCTGGCCATGCTGGGAGGCTATGCAGAAGTGCTAATAGTTGAACTCAGGTTGTTTATGGTTTTGGTTTGGGTGCCACACCCAGTGGTGCTCAGGCTTACTCCTGGCTCTGCACTCAGGGATCACTCCTGGTGGGGCTCAAGGGGAACATATGGAGTGGTGGAGATTGAACCAGGCTTGGCTGTGTGCAAGGCTTTAACTCCTGTACTGTCTGTCACTCTGGCATTGAATTTGTTTCATGCACATGTCTTGTATGCAATTCATCTTTCCGGCCCTGCTATTTCATTCCTAAACCTAGAAAGATGGTAACATGTTACACACATTCCTAAAGTTGTTTGTTTTTAAGCAATAAAGTGAGGGAACTGGCTTGGCAACTCCTAACCCAGGTTTGATCTCCACCACATGGCCTCCTGAGCATCACTGGGTGTGAGCCTGAAGGCCTTGGGCACAGCTTCGGTGACCCTGGCAGTCAGTACTGCAGGCCCGAGCAGCACTGCACCCTTGGACCTGCACCGCCAGCCTGATCGTTAGAGTCTAGCTTTTTAAACTTCTTTTCAGAGGTGGGTAAAAAGAGTTCCACAACTGTGAGGACACCTGCAGTGTCCCCAAAACGCTGGGTTGCAACAGATGAAGTAGAAGGGCAATAACCAAAGCAGTCCGGTGAGGGAGTCACAGGACAGGGAGGTGACACAGTAACTAAGGCACTTGTCCCGCATGTGACTTCAGTAGATGCAATCCTGGTTCAAATCCTGGGCCCCACTCACATCCTATGGTTCCTGACTATAGAGTCCCTGAACATTGCCTGGTGTGAACCCACAAGCAAAAACGAAAAAAGTATCTGACATGTGTTCAAGTTCAAGAGGCCTTCTAAACACTTGTTACAGGTAGTTTTCCTTGATTTGAATTCTAGCTTCCTGGAAACCTGTATTTCTATGCATAAAGATGTCTTTGGTGGACTTGGGGAAGAGATTGCTAGAAGCAGCAAGAAAAGGCCAAGATGATGAAGTAAGGACATTGATGGCAAATGGTGCCCCTTTTACCACAGACTGGGTAAGCTGTCTTCCATTATTGCCAGTTTGTTTTGTTACCAACCTTTTCTTTGCTATGTTTTTGTATTACAATCAGTGGTACTCAGGGTGACTCCCTGCTTAGTGCTCAGGGGTCCCTCGGGTTCTTCTGAGGGTTCTCAGAGGGGAGAGAATCAGTGCTGCGAGGAATCCGGGCTTCCTGCACTCAGCCTGCGAAGCCATCACCTCTTCGTCTCTTCGTGGGTGTGTGTGTGTGTGTGTGTGTGTGTGTGTGTGTGTGTGTGTGTCTGTCTGTCTGTCTGTCTGTCTGTCTGTCTGTCTGTCTGTCCCCAGGCTTCCTGCACTCAGCCTGCGAAGCCATCACCTCTTCGTGTCTTCATGTGTGTGTGTGATCTGCTCCATATCAGCAGTGCTCTGGCTTATTCCAGGCTGTGCACTCAGGGTTCACTCCTGGTGAGACTTGGGAACCATATGGGGTGCTGGAGTTTGAACTGTGTGCAAGGCAAATGCCCTATTAACTCTGGTCTGATCCAAACATTTTCTTTAGGGCTAAGCAGATTTTTCTTTTTCCTTTCTCTCCCGCCCTACTCCTTTTTCTTGGCCCACACCCAGTGATTCTCAGGGCTTATACCTGGTTCTACACTCAGGAATTACTCCTGGTGGTGTACAGGGACCATGTAGGGTGCCAGGGATCGATCCCAGATCAGTGTATGCAAAGCAGGTGCCCTCCCCTCTGTACTATTCCCTTAGTCCCCAGACTCTTTTCTTTTTGTTTGTTTTTTGGATCAGACCTATAGGTATTACTTCTGGCGGTGCTCGGGGGACCATATAGGATGCCGGAGATAGCACCCAGGTCGGCCACGTGCAAGGCAAATGCGCTACTGCTGTACTGTTGCTCCGGCCCTCAACCCGGATCCTCTTGATTGTTCTTCATTCCCCTTCAGCCACATTCTCCCTACAAACTTGCTTGCTTGCTTTCTCTCTTTCTTTCATTCGTCACATCAGATGATAATCAGTGGTTATTCCTGGCTTTGCACTCAGGAATTATTCCTTGTGATGCTCAGGGACCATATGGCATGCCAGGGATCCAACCCGGGTGAGCCCCGTGCAAAGCAAATGCCCTACCTGCTGTACTATCACTCAGGCTCCTCTCTACAAATTTTCTTTTTTTGTTGTTTTTGGGCCATACCTGACAGCGCTCAGGACTTACCCTAGACTGTGCTCAGGGACCACTTGCAGAGGTGCTCAGGACAGTCTGGGATGCCAGAGATTGAACCCGGGTTGGCTCGTGCAAGGCAAGTGCCCTCCCCACCATACTATCACTCCAGCACCATACAAGTTTTATTTTCTTTGTCTCATTTGAATTTTTTTTTTTCTTTTAGCTACCCAAGTAATTAGTCTCCTGGGTACTTACAGGGTGTAATTGTCAGGTGTGATATTCATGTGACTTTCTTTTTTTGTTTGTTTGTTTTTGGGTCACACCTGGCAATGCTCAGGTGTTACTCCTGTCTCTGCACTGAGAAATCACTCCTGGCAGTAGCTTGGAGGACCATATGGGATGCTCAGGATTGAACCTGGGTCAGCCACACTCAAGGCAAATGCCCTCCCTGCTGTACTATTGTTCTGGCCCCTACTTGTGACTTTCTATAATAAATTTTAGAGCATTTTCTGGAGGTCTAGTTCACACTGGCTTAAACTTCTATAATTAGCTAGAAATTAAACGAAAATCAGTATAAGAAAAGAGTGTTTCTAAACTATTAACTCTTTGGAACTGAAGCAATAGTACAGCAGTCAGGGTGCTTGCCTTGCACATAGCCACCCTGGATCAATCCCTGGTACCCCACATGGTCCCCCAGAACCTCTAGGAGTGATCCCTCAGTACCAGGAATAAGCCCTGAGCACAGCCAGGTGTGGGCCAAAGATCAGAAATAAATAAATTCAATATCATCTTTTTATTTCCTTTTCTCTAAGATGTCCTGACTGGGGAGCCAAAGAGATAGTATGGTGGGTGGGGTACTTGCCTTGCATGCTGCCAACCTGTGTTCAATCTCCAGCACCCCAGATGGTCCCTGGAACATCTCCAGGTGTGATCCCTGAATGCAGAACCAGGAGTACGCCCTGAGCACCGCCAGGTGTGGCCCCAAAACTAAAAAAACAAATAAAATGTCTTGGGTTATAAGGAATAGTGTAGCTACTTTGTACCTTTACCTCTGTTGAAAAATTAAAGAGCAAAGTGTAATTTAGTGATGCTCAATGACCATCTTGGCATGTAGAGTTCCAGAAGCTCTAGGTTGAGGATATGATGTAGGCTTGCTTACAATTTACACATTTTAGAAGTATTGCCTAATTATAACAAGCCAGTAATTGTCCTTTATTCTAGCATGATTAATTCACAACTTTAGAGGCCAGCAGGTTCTTAGCACTTCAGAATGAAGGAGGAAAAGTAAACCCATGATATTTGCATTTCTATAAATAGATCTGAAAAGAGCAATGTGAATATGTGAATTAAATCCAGTCAGCCAGTCAGGCAGAGAGCGGAACATATGAAGCAGAGAATAAATGAAATCTATATAGGCTTAAAACCAGAATCATGATACAAGCAATAGAATAGCTTCTGGCCAGAATGAGTGCTCCAGGTAACTCTCCCAGCTTTTCTTTTTTTTTTTTTTTTGGGTCACACCTGGCAATGCACAGGGGTTACTCCTGGCTCTGCACTCAGGAATTACCCCTGGCCGCACTCAGGGGACCATATGGGATGCTGGGAATGGAACCCAGCTCGGCCGAGTACAAGGCAAATGCCCTACCCGCTGTGCTATCGCTCCAGCCCCTCCCTGCTTTACTTACTCCGGCGTCGCACACGCTGGCTAGGGGCTGTGGACACCACGTTGGCAATAGTACATCTTCCTCTCAACTTGCTTTTGCTTTGCTCTGTCAAGTCAATTTGCATCCCAAACTCCGCATGTAGCTTTCTCATCTGCCCCTTTTCTAAAACTTATTTTGAGAGTTTTTGTTTCATTATGCCGACACTCTGCAGGGTCTGTGTCATGTCTCTGGTCTTTTTTTTGGTTTTTTTTGGGTCACAACCAGCAGTGCTCAGGGGTTACTCCTGGTGTTGCACTAAGGAATTACTCTTGGCAGTGCTTGGGGGGTTAGGAACATAGGGTATGCTAGAAGTCATATTCGGGTTGGAGTGAAGCTGGGTCAAATCAAACCCAGGTTGGACATGTGCAAGGCAAGCATCCCACATCTCTAATCTTTTTTGTTTGTTTTGTTTTGGGGTCATACTGGGCAGTGGTCAAGGATTACTCCTGACTCTGTACTCCTGGTGGTGCTCAGAGGACCTTAAGGATGCTATCATTGGTCACATACAAGGCTAACACCCTCCCCAATTTACGGCTACTCCTGCCCCCATCTCTGGCCTTCTAAGTCATTTGGAACATACCTGGCCTTTCCCTTTACATATGACTCAGAATGCTTCTCTGTTGTATTCTAGCTTATTAGTTTGGGGGCTGCATCTAGTGGAACTTGGGTCCTTCTCCCAGATCTGTGTTTGTAGTCACTCCCAGGGGTGCTGGGTATCAGACCTGGGCACGTGGCATGGAAGCATATCCTTAGCCCATTAGGTTCTCTCAGGCTCCTATCTGACCCATTTTTCCACTTTTCCTTCAAGCCCTGCTTAAAATCATGTACTTTTATTTGTCTTGTTTTTGAGACACACCTGGCGATGCTCAGGACTTACTCCTGGCTCTGTGCTCAGGAATCACTCCTGGCCGGGCTTAGGAAATCATATGGGGTTCTGGAGATCAAATCTGGGTTGCCACATACAAGGCAAATAAGTGCCTTATCTCCTGTACTATCTCAGGCCCAAAATAATTTACATTAGAAAATTTTTTTTTTTCTTTCTAGAAAAATATTTCTTGATAGGAGCTGGAGTGATAGTACAGCAGCTAAGGCATTTGCTTTGTACCCTGCCGACCTGGATTCGATCCCTGGCATCCCATATGGCCCCCTGATCCCTGCCAGCAGTGATCCCCAAACACAGAACCAGGAGGAAACCCCTGGACTGCTGGGTGTTAACCCCCCCAAAAAAAAAAAAAAAAAGAAATTCTTACTTGATAAATCCACAGGAACTTAAATCCATTATACTTAGTTAATTGTTGGTAGTGTTATTCATTCATTAGTATATTACTGCTATTGTCATTATTTTTTGCCACACTCAATGGTTGTTATGAGCTGCTCCAGCTCTGTGCTAGAGGCCTCTCCTGGTCATGTGTGAATACCACGAAGTGGCAGTGACTGAATCACGGGCTCCCACGTGCAAAGCATGCACATCAGACCTTTGAGCTATCTCCTCGATGCGCTACGTGTTTTTTGTTATATTTTGTTTGGGGCCACATCCTTTGGTGCTCACAGGCTGTTGCTGGCTCTGCTCTGGAGTGACCTCGGCAGTGCTTGGGTGACTGTAAGCAGTGATAGGGATTGAACTGGAGCTGGCCACATGCAAAGCAAGTGCCTTACCTCCTGGACTTTCTCTCCAGTCTCGTATGTAATTTTTTTATGATATAATTTTTTCAGTTCTCTCCAACCAGATTATCAAAGACAGGAACCATAGAACTTACCTCTGTTCATGGGTATTTTTCCAGTGATAATTTGAGATATTCAACGAGAATTATTTTCCCATAGCTTGGAACATCACCTCTGCACCTCGCAGCCCAGTATGGTCATTATTCCACAGCGGAAGTGCTTCTGCGAGCAGGCGTCAGCAGAGATGCCCGGACCAAAGTGGACAGGACCCCTTTGCACATGGCCGCAGCTGATGGACACGTGCACATCGTGGAGCTGCTTGTCAGGGTAATACGAGAGTTGCATGGATCTGCTGGAGAAGTGACATCTGCCTTCTGCCTCCTTCCTCAGATGGGCAAGGAAGCTGCCTTGAAAGATGAAGGTTCTGACAGTTCAGGGCACCAAGTTGCATCTCCCAGGACTCATTGTTGCTATGAGAGTATTGGTTTTTAATCTTTTTGTTGTTGTTGCATTAGTAAATGCAACAAAAATCTTATTTTTCTCCTCTTCCTCTCCCATCTGCTGTAATTTCCCAGTGTTGTCCTTAGTAGACCCATTCATCAAAGGCCTAATGTCTGTCACCATTCACAGAACCTGAGAAATGTTTTTTCCCTGGATATTTCTTGACTGTAACGTAAAACTGAATATGCAGAATCTCGGTGGAAATCTGTACTTGGTGATGGGCTCTTGCGTCTGTGCTGCTTGAAGCAGTATCTGAAAAAATGACTTTTCCGTGACAGAATGGTGCGGATGTGAATGCCAAGGACATGCTGAAGATGACAGCTTTGCACTGGGCCACAGAACACCACCATCGAGATGTTGTCGAGCTGCTCATCAAGTATGGCGCTGACGTGCATGCTTCTAGCAAGTTCGATAAATCCGCCTTTGATATAGCCCTGGAGAAGAACAATGCTGAGATTCTGGTCATCCTGCAGGTCTGATTCTTTTCAATATCCCAGAATATACTTCAGTTGATTTAAGTGATTTTTACAGGAGCTGGATCAAAACTAACCGCCCCTGTCTTACTAAAGTAGTACTGCTATTAGGTCCCAGTCTGCTGGTTCATGTCATTCTTTTTTTTTTTTTTTTTCGATTTTTTTGGGTCACACCCAATGATGCACAGGGGTTAAGTCCTGGCTCTGCACTCAGGAATAACTTCTGGCAGTGCTCGGGGGACATGTGGGATGATGGGAATTGAATCTGGATCGGCTGCATGCAAGGCAGACGCCCTATCCGCTGTGCTATAAGTCTAGCCCCTCATGGCATTCATTCTTTTTTTTTTTTTTTTCTTTTTGGGTCACACCTGGCGATTCACAGGGGTTACTCCTGGCTTTGCACTCAGGAATTACCCCTGGCCATGTTCAGGGGACCATATGGGATGCTGGGATTTGAACCCAGGTCGGCCGAGTGAAGGCAAACGCCCTACCCGCTGTGCTATCTCTCCAGCCCCATGGCATTCATTCTTGTTGCTATTGTTTTGGGCTCAGCAGTGCTTGGGCACTATTCCTGCCTCTGTGCTTAGGAGTGAACCCTCTCTGGCCCCATTAGTGTCTTTTTAAAAAAAAATCACACTTCAGGATACAGGGAGGTAAACTCAAGGATGGAGCACATGCCATGTGTGAAAGCACATGCCAGGCCCTGAGTTCTGTCCCTGGCACTACAGGAATCCCTACCTCACTACTCCAGGTGTGGCCCTCAGTACACCAAGTACCACTGACTGAGGTGCCTATAATGGAATAATATTAGGGCTAGAGAGATGGTACCAGGGCAGGGCATTCACCTAACATGCAGCTGATTCCAGTCCGATCTTGGCAGCACATATGCACCCTAATCACCACCAGGAGTGACCCCTGAGCACTGCTGGGTATGGCCCAAAGATGCCTCCCCCCAAAAAACCCACAAAAATACTAATGACACCAAGGAGATACTCACTGCTCCCTGTTAATACTGATGGGGCTGAGGAGATACTGCTCCCTGTTAATACTGATGGGGCCAAGGAGATACTCACTGCTCCCTGTTAATACTACTGGGGCCGAGGACATATTTACTGCTCCCTGTTAATACTGATGGGGCTGAGGAGATACTCACTGCTCCCTGTTAATACTGATGGGGCCAAGGAGATACTCACTGCTCCTTGTTAATACTACTGGGGCCAAGGAGATACTCACTACTCCCATTAATACTGAGGGGGCTGAAGAAATACTCACAGCTTGGTCTCCTGAACACCGCAGGGAGTAAAAACCAAGAGTCATTCCAGCGTTGCTGGGATGACCCCTGAGCAAACAGACTGAAAATATATATTTTTAAAGCCCTGAATTATTTACGGTGATTGAAGAACAAAGATATGACCAGTAACTCTTAAGTAAGATTTATTTGGCCTCAGAATTTTTTTCCATCCATGATAATTTTCCCTTTCTAGTTAAACTGGATTTGGGACAATATTAAAAGCCTACTTATTTGGGTCTTAAGCAGTAGTAAAGGGGGTAGGGCATTTGCCTGGTATGTGGCTGACCTGGTATGCCGCTGACCTGGGTTTTCTCCCTGACATCCCATATGGTCCCCTGAGCACTGTCAGATAACCCCTGAGCATCGTTGGTTGTGGCTCAGTCCCCCGTCCCCGAAATAAAAATAAAAACCTCTGAACTTTTGTTATTGATTGAGTCATACTGAGTCATAAGAAAGTCAGGGGCCAGAGAGATAGTATAGTAGGTAGGACGCTTGCCTTGAACACGGCCAACCTGGATTCTGTCCCTGGCATCCCAGATGGTCTCCCTAGTCTTCCAGGAGTCATTCCTGAGTCAGAGCCAGGAGTGGCCCAAAAAGAAAAATGAAAACCACTTTAGAATGAAAAGCTAATTGATATCATTTCATCCATTAATTTTCTTTTAGCTCGGGCTAGGTCCAGAAGTGCTCATGGGCGGGGTGTGTGGTGGCCACTTCTAGCAGTGTTCAGAGGCCCATGTGATGTCGGGGTCAGATCTAGGGCCTCAACATGCCAGGAGACCCTCGAACCCTTTGAGCTCTCTCCCACTCATCCTTACCTATTAACTTTTGGGGCCACACCTGGCAGTGCTCAAGGCTTACTCTTGACTCTGTGCTCAGGGATCACTCCTGCTGGGGTTCCAGTGACTATCTTTGGGAATTGAACCCGGGTCTGCCAAGTGTAAGGCAAGTACTGTACCCGCTGTACTATCTCTCCAGCCCTCCATTTTTCTCTTGTTTGAGTGGTGGGGGGGCCATACCCAGTAGTGCTCAAACCTTATTCCTGGCAGGGTTCATGGGATTTGGGGAGGTACCAGGACTATCAGTCTGGCTCCCCTCCATTTATTTCTTAAGCTAGTACTTGTATATCAGGAAATATAAGACAGGGAATACAAAGATTCCTCAAAAGGATATTGCCTTTGGTCCAGAACCTAGTGTAGGGCACTAGTCTCGCACACAGCCAACCTGGGTTCAGATGGTTTTCTGAGCCCGACCAGGAGTGATGTCTGAGCAGAGCCAGGTAAAAGCATTGTAGGGTATGGCCCAGCCGACAACCTCCTCGCCTCAAGAACAAAGGGAAAAGAAAAGCAGAACTCCACTTGAGCTGTTCTTGCAGACGACCCTTGCAGGTCTGTCAGCCTCTCGCTCCTACTTACATGCTTAGGTCACGTCATAACTGCACTTGTCTGTGGGCAGGAGGCACCATGGACTCTCAGCCGAGCGGCTGGTGGCTGGATGCAGGGCCCGCGGCGCCTGTGCCGCTCACACCCGTGCTTGTGCTGGGGCCTGCAGAGTTGTGCCTCGCCGCGCTCAGGGGACTTGTAGTGCTGGAGTCGGAGCTGAAGCGCGCAGTGCTAGGCAGGCGCCCTGACAACCACACTGTCTTCGAGCCCTGGGATTTGTTTTGAATTCGTGATGAGTTTGTAGAAAACTGCTTCTAAAAGTAAAATGATAAATAGATCTTTGTGCTGAAATTGTACAGATGTCCCTGGATGCAAAAGTGTAGCATATGGAACTCGACTTTGAAATCTGGCACTCATTTATTTGCTTGTAATGTATTCTCTTGGGAATATCTCCAGTGGCAGAACGGAACACGGGAGCACTCTGGAGAGCATCGCTCTGCAGGTCCCCGAAGGGATGCCGAGTGCAGGTACCCATCAGAGATGGGCAGGGCTGGACTAGTCAAGACAGCCACCTCAGGTTTTGGAGTTTTTTATTTCTCTTTTTTTTTTTCCGATAAAAAACAAGATTCATATGGGTTAGATGAAATTTTCAGAAGTTATTACAAATTATACACCTTTTTGCCCTTGTAAAATAAAATTAGCACCTTGAGAAAGTTGCCTAACATATCTGGTGATCTATTCTGAAAATAAACAAGGAAGAAACAAATCAAATCCAGAGTCTCAATGAGAACTCAGAGCTCCTAGGACATTTTGTGCCAGTACAAGTTCCTCTTGATAGGGCATTGGGGTGGGGGGATGGCTTTTCAGTAACTATTTAACTAACATTAATGAACATTCTGACTCGGTGCTGGGGAGACAGCTCCAAGGGCTGGGGGGTATGCTGTGCATATGCTGGGCCCAGAGTTCCATCCCTGAGTGTGGCTGGAATGTCCTGCTGAAGTCCAGCTGCTCTATGTCACAGGATTCCCCCATCAGATGTCAGGCTGACCAAAGCCACTCGGAGATAACTGGGTGGACCTGAGCCACCACTTAGGATGCTTCCCACAAAAAAAGTAAACAAGTGTTGTGAGTCTGAAAGAGTCTGCCTTGTTTTCCAGGAAGCAATGCAGAGTCAGCTGAGTGCTCACCCCAAGAGAACCACCCCTGGACCTGTGGCCACCCCATTCATCATCACCTCAGGAGAAGTTGTCAGTCTGGCCGGCATTGTCTCCTCAGCCAGTGCCAAAGCCACGCCAGGTACCACTCTGCTGGCGCGGCACTTAAACAGCATTTCCTGAGACGGATATTTGTATCCGAACACCCACTCTTCCCCACCCCCTTTCCCTCATGCCCCTCCCCTGCCTGCCTCTACGGCAAACACTTTCTCTCTTTCCCTTTTGGGCATTATGGTTCGCATTACAGGTACTGAAAGGTTATCTGTACATCCCTTTACCTACTTTCAATACTCAATTCTTGTGCAGAGTGATCTTTTCTAGCTATTAACTGCCATGCTGGTCCCTTCTATATCCTAACTGCCCTCCACCCCCCACACTTGTGGCAAGCTTCCATTGACCAGTCCTTCTGGCCCTGTTTTTCCTGGCCTTTGATATTAGTATCATACTGTACTTATTTTTTTATATCCCACAAATGAGTGCAGTCATTCTATATCTGTTCCTCTCCTTCTAACTCATGTTTTTTTGTTTGTTTGTTTTCTGGCCATATCTGGCATTGCTCAGGGGTTACTCCAGGCTTTGCACTCAAGAATTACTCATGGGGTTGGAGCAATAGCACAGCCGGTAGGGCGTTTGCCTTGCACGAGGCCGACCCAGGTTCGATTCCCAGCATCCCATGTGGTCCCCAGAGCATCGCCAGCAGTAATTCCTGAGTGCAGAGCCAGGAGTTAACCCCTGTGCATCGCTGGGTGTGACCCAAAAAGCAAAAAAGAAAAAAAAAAAAAAAACAAACCCCAAGAATTACTCATGATGGGCTCAGGGAACCATATGGGATTCTGGGGATCACACCTAGGTTGACTGTGTGCAAGGCAAATGCCCTCTCTGCTATACTGTTTCTCTGTCTTTTGATACCCACTCTTTTATCAAAATATTCCTCAAATAGAAGATTTAAAACAAAAGCAAATGCATTTATTCTTTCTGAAAAAAGGGAAGATCATCTAAAGGGATTATTAGTGAGTTTTTTGTATTAAAAGTAGAATATTCTGAGGCTGGAGTGATGGTACAATGGCCTTGCACACAGCCAAGCAGGCTTTGATTCCTGGCACCCCACAGAGTCCCCTGAGCCCTGCTAGGAGCGAGCTCTGAGCATTGCTGGGTGTGGCCCCAAACAACATAGAACAGGTGTGAAATATTCCACAGATGACTCTGTTGGAGGGGTATGCTGTCCCTAGATGAGAGTCCGAGGGAGCCTACAGTAGCATGGCTGAGGAAAGCTGCAGCCGTCTGCGTCTAAGCAGCAGTAACAGAGCAGAGTTAACGTGAGTGCTGGCTAGAGTGTTCATGAGAAAGGGGGGTGTGGAGCCAGAGAAATGCCACAGGAGGTCAGGCAGTTTTGGGGCCACGCCTGGTGATACCGTGCTACCTCTTGGCCTCAAGACCTCTCGATCACAACCAGTCATCACTCCTCAGCACAGAGCCAGAAGTATGCCCTGCGTACCACCTGTTCGGGTCTGGCCCCCAAACAAAGACAAACAAAACAAAAGAGGCACGTGTGACTATGTGAATCGAATCGGGTAAAAATTTTCATTTTGGTTCTTTACTGCCCCTGGTGATGCCGGGGCCATGCAGTGGGAGTGAGCAGCCCTCTGCTGCATGCTGAGCTACCCCTTCACCCTCAATTTCTTGCTTTTGGTTTGGGGGACTAAACCTCGTGGTGCTCTGGGGCTTTTCCTGGCTCTGCTTCAGGCGTGATCTCTGACTCTACTCAGGGAGTCATATGTGGGATGAAGGACAGATCGATGCTTTACCCCTGTGCTGTCTCTTCAGCCCACTGTTCTTGAGAACATATGTAACACAACGGCGGGGGTGCCAGAGAGATCCCTCTCTAGACTGAACCCAGACTTTGCATGCAAAAGCCCTGGGTTCCATCCCCTACTTCCCAGCACTGTATGATCCCCCAAGCACCATTTCTGTTGGTATGGACCAGAAATACCACCCACCTACACTCATACTACACTCATACACACACACACACACACACACATGCATGCAGACAAGTATTTTTTGAAAGCTGTTGTGTTGTTTTTTAGTTTTTGTTTTTTGCTTTTTTGGGGGTCACACCCAGTGATGCTCAGGGGTTCCTCCTGGCTCTGCACTCAGGAATTACTCCTGGTGCTGCTCGGGGGACCATATGGGATGCTGGGAATCGAACCCGGGTCGGCCGCGTGCAAGGCAAACGCCCTACCCGCTGTGCAGTCGCTCCAGCCCCACAAATATTATTTTACAAGGAAATTTTTGTCTTTGTTTTTGTTTTCTTCGTCACATCTGGCTGTGCCTGGGAGGCCGTATGGGGTGCCAGGGACCAAATGAGGTCAGCAATGTGTAAGGCACACACCCTACCTGCTGTAGTGTCTCCTCAGCCTTGGTTAACTTTTTTTTTTCTGCTTTTTGGGTCACACCTGACGATGCACAGGGGTTACTCCTGGCTCATGCACTCAGGAATTATTCCTGGCAGTGCTCGGGGGACCATATGGGATGCTGGGAATCGAACCTGGGTCGGCCACATGCTAGGCAAATGCCCTACCTGCTGTGCTATCACTCCAGCCCCCAAAAGGAAATTTTGAGTCAGGTGTTTTTTACTGACAAACTATGTAAAATAAAAAAGAGAGAGAATACACATAGTATACATAGATTTTTGCCTTCAGGACAGTGTTCAAATATTGGTTCCGGAACACTCGATCTTAGGGAAGCTATTTCTGTGGTCCATATTTACCTCACTGTCCAATTGCGACACCATGGCAGAAGAAACAGAGGACACTATTCTGTGTGCCTGATTCCATCCTGCACTGCCAGGCAAAGACCAGATGCTGACCTCCACAATACATAAATAAGATGAAACTGGGCTAGAGCATACATCCTTGACATGGTGGCTGTGAGGCTCAGAATTTCAGGTCTCGGGGCTGGAGCAATAGCACAGCGGGTAGGGCGTTTGCCTTGCACGCGGCCGACCCGGGTTCGATTCCCAGCATCCCATATGGTCCCCTGAGCACCACCAGGAGTCATTCCTGAGTGCAGAGCCAGGAGTAACTCCTGTGCATCGCCAGGTGTGACCCAAAAGGCAAAAAAAAAAAAAAAAAAAGAATTTCAGGGCCCATTTATAGCAGGGCATTACCAAAACCACTGTTGAAGGGACATTTCTCAGTAGAGGGTAACTCCATAATGCCCACAAGCGGGTAATAGGGACCTTAATTTTGTTTTCCAACTGGCGTTTAAAGTTCGCTTTGCTGGTAGCTGTATGATTTTTAAAAACTTTAGCTTAAATATGCATATAAATATGATCAGGACACTCACAGCCTTTGGATTCTTAGTGTTTCAGGCCAACCTAATACTTTCTTTCTCTGTTTTTGAGGAAGGGTCATTTGGGCTGGCTGTACTGAAAAGCCCACATGAGAGCCAGGAAGTTGGCTGTGTCTCCCCAGCACCCCACAGGATGGATTCTTCACCTTGGTTTCATTTGTATCCTGTTGCTTGTGGCAAATTTACTCCCTGTTCTGTATGTCAGCAGCTGCAAATTGAAAATCCTAAACCAGCACTTAACAGAGTTGATCTCGTCAATGTCATCTTACTCATGGTGTTAGCATTCTGTGTTTTGTTTTCTTGTGAGGGGGCTGGGGGGCTGGTGGTTCTCCCAGCTCTGTGTTTAGTCATTACTGCCAGCTCTGGCAACCGTGTGGTGCCAGGTTGAAGTGGGGCCTCCCACATGCAAGCCTGTACTCAGTTTCTCCTTAGGAAGCAGGTCATCTCCTGCCTCCCAGACATTTCCAAATTTCAAAGGAAAGAAAGGAACCAAGATGCAACTCAGTGATATAGCAGATTCTTGGTATAGGAGTCCCTGGGTTCTATCCCTGGCACTGTATTTATTTACTCTTACTTCACTCAGGGGCCATACTGGTGGTGCTCAGGACTCACTTCTGGCTTTGTGTTTAGGGTTCACTCATGGTGGGCTCAGGAACCGTGGATGGTGCTGGGTCAGTCACATGCAAGGCAAGGGCCTTAAGCCCTATTTTCTCTCTCCAGCTCACTGGAATATTTCTTAAGACTTTAGCTGAGAAGCTCGTAGGTTAGCATTTATTTTATTTTTTTTTTCATCCCTGGTTTTTTATTGTTTCAGGCAGAAAAGTATTGAAATTAAGAGCCCAAAAGGAGGAAGTCCGTGTCTTCAACTTCAACTTTCTCTCCATGTGTGGTTGAGAGTCACTATCCGTGTGCTCAGTATGCTTGTTTGTCAATCAGCGATGATGGAAAAACCTAGCAGGCATGATTGTGAGAAGGGATAAGTAAGTCAGAACTGAGCCTAACAAAGCAAGAAGTAGGAACTATTGATTAGCTGAGATCTTTCTCCCAAAGTCAGTGAACCGACTGCTAATAGTGGTCTAGATGGAAGGTCGTGGTTATTTTTAGACACTGTGCAATCATATAATCTGACAAGCACTTTCCCCAGGTACATATTACTGAGTCACACTGAGGCAAAGTGGTCTCCTTCCTTTAGAGGATTCTTTTTTTTTTTTTATTCTTGTGGAAAGTTACAAAGCTTTCAGGTTTAAGGTCTCAGTTATACAATGCTCGAACACCCATCCCTTCACCAGTGCACATATTCCACCACCAAGAATCACAGTATACCTCCCCTCTTCCCCCCCGACCTCCCCAGACCCCCACCCCGCATGTGTAACTGGTAAATTTCACTTTACTTTCACTTTACTTTGATTACATTCAATATTTCAACAAAAAATTCACTATTATTGATTTGGAGTTTCTCCCCCCTAAAGTCGACCTGCTGAAAAGAAAGCATTTGATAATTTGTTTTCCATTGCTGAGAATGAAGAGATATGAGGTCGAGAGGCCGCACTAGCAGCCCCACAGGTTTGGATTTCTGTATTTTGGTAACTAAGTCCAGAGAAATATCTGCCAGAAATCACAACATTGTAAGCTTATACCTCTCAGCTACTTTATATTCCACATATGAGTGCAATCTTTCTATGTCTGTCTCTTTCATTCTGAACGTAATTTAGCATTTATTTTGAGGCCAAACCTACAGTGCTTGAGGCTCGTCTGAGGCGTGGTACTCAGATCACTCCCTATGTGTTCTGGGAAGCTTGAGGTGCCCGGGATGTAAGCTGAGGTGACAGCATGTGCTGCTGGGGTTGTCATCTTTTCAATGTTTTTTTTTTTTAATCTCAAAATCCATCGTACAAAGGTCTTACAGTTTTCCATGTGTAACTAATCAGGTATTCAAAGCCATCATCAAATGCAGCTGTTTGGGTAGGCACACTAATTCACTAATTTTAGCATTAATCAGGGCTAAGCAGTGATGAAAATAAGGTTTCTGTTTCTGTAAAACTGTAAGATGCATTCCACAGTCAAGTGTAAATAGCTTTGTTGGTCAAGAAAAGAACAGACTTTGAAATTTTACTTGATTCAAACTGGGCTCTGACATGTAATAGCGCCATGATTTGCGACAAGTTATGTCGTTTTTCTTGATGTAGTTTTCCCTGATTCACTGAGATGTTCTAGACTACAGTAGCATACATCCCTCAATTCCAGCCTGAGGTATTTATATGAGCCATAATTGAATAGGTAACAAAAGCTGTCTCTGCAAATGCAACTTTGCCCAAAACACAATATTCATGCACATTCTACTTTATATGATGTGTTGGGTCTTACGTTGATAAACCATATTGGACAGTGAAGTACTTAACTTGCCTAGAGTTCCCTTTACCCCATATGCTAAAGAGGTCATATGCATTGTCTCTTTTTAGTTGTAGTTGTGTAAATCAGAAAACCCAACCTGGTTTTTCACAAGTATTCATACTTCATTTTGCTTTGTTTTTGTTTTGGAGAGCCATACCTGGTGATGCTGCTCAGGGGTTACTTCTGGCTCTGTACTCAGGGATCACTCCTGGAGGTGCTGAGGTGAATGCCAGGGATCAAACCCAGGTCAGCTGAGTGCCCTACCCTCTGTTCTATCACTCTGGCCCTATTTTCTGCTATTGAAGGAAGTTGGGTGAGTCATTCCATTTCATTGAGAGCGAGAACTGTCTGAGTAGCATCATCATTACTGAAACACAGAATGCTTTTGTCCTAAAGCTTCCACTCTGAAGTCCCTCACAGTCTGGCTGGTGTCTGGCAGGCCTGGCTGTAATCAGCCCTGTCTCGGGGAGTGTGCACCGTCTGTGTGGGGGTGTCGTGCTGTGGTGCCTCCTTCTCTGGCTTCCCATGTGTCAGGAGCCCAGAGCTCCTCCATTGATTCTGAGCTCCACAGGGCCTAGGGAATCATTGCCACTCAGGTCCTGCTTCACAGTGGGGGTCTAGGGAGGCGCCCCCTCCAAGTGCTTAAAGATCCAACTGGGGTCCACCACCTTCAAAGCCAGTCCCTTTAGCACTGGCTGCTCCCCGGCCTATTGCTAGTGACTTGTGGCCGCACGTGGGTGTGCATCTCAGAAACGTGCTTGTTCCTTTTCTTTTGAAAGTTCTTATGTCAGCATGTGATGGGACAGAGGGGATCGTAAGAAAAACGTGAACTCTGCACAACAGTCAGGGGCAGGCTGCTTGGAGCCCTCAGACGGGGGTGCAGCTTCCTTCCGACTCCAGCTACCCGCCTGCCTGAGCCTCTTCTGATAGACGTTATCTCACTGTCTGCTCTTCGTTCTCTCTCCCAGTTATACAAGAATTGGGCCTGGAGTGGAGAGAATACTGGGTAAGGTGCTGACCTTGCGTGTGGCCAACACAGGTGACTCCCAGGAGAGTCCAGAGTAGCCTCCAAACACCTTCAGGTGTGGTCCCACCCCCCCTCAAATAATAGCACTTAAAAAAGAAAACAAGGGGCCAATAGGAGAGGGCACTTGCCTTACACATGGCCAGCCCAGGTTTGATCCCTGACCCCATCTGGCTCCCGTAGCCCTGCCAGGAGTGACCGTGAGTGCAGAGCCAGGAGAAAGCCTGGAGCACTGCTGCATGTGGCCCCAAACCAAAACCAAGCAAAGAAGATAAAGGAGCCAGAAAGATAAGGAGAGAGGGCCTTGTCTTGCTCGCAGCCAGCCCTAGGGTGCTGCCTGCACTACCTGGTTTCCAAGTATTGCTGCCTCATTCCCAGAGAGTCCCCCCAGTCCATTGAGCTTCTTTTGGGAGGTTCCCCAAAATAATAATAAAAATAGTAGAAAAGATAAATGTATCAGGTTTCAGTTGGGAGACCAATCTCATGTGGTTTATGCAATTTTGATATAATTGGTATATCTAATTTCTAGTATTTGGCACTTCATAATGATAGTGCCCAGGCTTACTCCTGTGGTGCTCAGAGCACCCTGTGAAGTGCCAAGGGTCAAACCGGGATTGGCTTCTTGTAAGATAAATCCCTGATTCCTATACTGTTTCTGTCATTATATACAATTTTTGCACTGTAGCACTGTTATCCCGTTGTTTATTGATTTGCTCAAGTGGGTACCAGTAACATCTCCATTGTGAGACTTGTTACTGTTTTTGGCATATTGAATATGCCACAGGTAGCTTGCCAGGCTCTGCCGTGGTACAGTTTCTAATAAAAGTTAAATGTGTGTGTGTGTGTGTGTGTGTGTGTGTGTGTGTATGTGTGTTATAAAGAATCATTAGGGGCCAAGGGAGGTGGTTTATATGGTATAATACATGCTTTGCATATACTTGATTTTTTTTTGTGTGTGTGTATGTGTAGCAGGGGGAGAGTGGTTGGCCATACCAGTAATGTTCAGGAGTTATTCCTGGTTCTGCACTTAGGCAGGAATCACTCCTGGCAGGTTCAGGGGACCATATTGGGCACCAGGGATCAAACCCAGGTCAGCTGCTTGCAAGGCTAGTGCCCTACCCGTTGTTCTATCACTTCAGCCCTGTGCTTATTCTTGGCACTGAATGTCCCCCTCCCTCCATTACACCCTCATAGGTTTAATAGAAGTGATTAGTGTCAGCAAGACTACTAAGAAATGGAAATCTTAGAGTAAGGAATAGGGACTGGGAGATGAGTTTAGCAAACGGGTGCTTGCACTGTGCATGAGCAGGCCTGGGTACTATTCCCTGCACCACATCGTCCCGAGCACCCCCCCAGCACTCTCAGGAGGGAACCCTGACTGTAGAGCTGGGAGTAGGCCATAGCCCCACTGGGGATAACCCCGAACCAACCAAAGAAGCAGATACAGGGCCGAGGCAGGGGGAGTGCGAACACATGAGCCCCGGGCAGCACACTACCCTGGAGGCTTGCCATGCCGAGTCTGACCCGAGCACTGCCTGGAGAGAGCAGTTCAGCTCATGCTCCTGACAGGAAAAAATCAATACAGGTCCCACACCGAGCAGTACCGGGAAGGAGACGTCCGTTACTACAGGGTCCATACCGAGCAGTGCTGGGGAGGGGGCATCCATTAATACAGCATTAAACTGAACAGTGCTGCAGAGGAGGCATCCGTTAATACAGGGTCTGCACCCAGCTGTGCTGCAGAGAGGTATCTGGTCCAGGGCCTAGCCCAGAGCCACTCACAGATGCTAGGCATGTCCTTCACATCTTCAGCTTTGTTTTGTTTTGGTGCCACACAGTGCTCAGAGCTCCCACCTGCCTCTACACTCAGGAATGATTCCTGGTGGTGCTTGGGGACCATATGGATGTCAGTGATCGAACCTAGGCTGGCTGCATGCAAAGCAAGCACCCTATTTTATTGCTCTGACACCCTCTTTTAAAAAAATTTTTGTTTTGTTTTGGGGCCACACCCAGCGATGCTCAGGGGTTCCTTGCTCTACACTCAGAAATTAGAAGAGCTTTGTAAGAAGGCTGGAAGACTACACTGTGCTGTGTCTGGCGGTGATGGGGCACAGGCCTCAATGTGGGAACACTAGGCTTAGACCCCAGAACCTTATTCATGTAGAAAATAGATTTCCAGGTTTTGGGGGAATTGGGGTATTTGGGGGAGGGGGTTCGACTACACCAGGTTGCTCTCAGGGATCAGTCCTGGTGGGACTTGGGACCATATCGGATGCCAAGGATGAACCAGACCTACTCAGATTGAACCCATGTTGATTGAGTGTAAGGCAAGTTCACTACTTGCTGTAGTATCTTTTGGGACCCCAGTGTCTTTCTTTCTTTTCTTTTCTTTTTTTTTTCTGGTTTCTGGGCCACTTGGCAGTGCCATGGCTTACTCCTAATACTGTGCACAGAGAACTCCTGGCAGAGCTTGGGGGGCTATCTGGGGTGCCCAGAATTGAACCCAGATCTTCCACATGCAAGGCAAGCATCCTACCCACTGTACTATCTCTTGCCCCAGTGATTGTTGGCATTTAGTGCTGATACGTTATTCAGTACCACCCTTTGATAGTCAATAAGTGAATTTTCAAGATTTCAGCTTTTGTTGTTGATTTCTGTTTCCTTGGGCTACACCCAGTGGTGTTTAGAGCTTGTTCCTGGCTCTGCACTCAGGAGTAACTCCTGGTGTGGCTCAGAAAATCACATGGTGTTCAGCAAGGACTGAGCCCAGGTCAGCTGCATGCAAGGCAAAGGACTCTCCCTTCTATTCCCTCACTCCAACCCCTGTTATGGTTTTCCTTCTATGGGTGGGGAGCACATGCGCTGATGCTCAGTAGCCATCAGGACCACACCTGGCAGTGCTCTCAGGGTTATGTGTTGCCAGGGATGGACTCCAGGGTAGTTCCTGCTAGCAGTATCCCTAGCATGAAAATTTAGATATGTATCTGCCCTTGCCACTAAAGGCCAATTCTATTATTTTCACCCTTCTGAAAAATAGAGGTTCTTGGGTTAAATAAAGCCCCACGGGCATATTCTCTTACCACTACTTAGCGTGGAATGAGATAAGCTTCATGTGGTTCATGCTCTGCAGGGCCAACCGAGAGAGTGGAGGCCCTAGTGCTTGGCACTGAGCATGCCTGGAGAGTGACCAGTGAGGGCCCTATGGAGCCCTGTATGGAGCATATAACTTTTTATCTAATTGTTTTGGCGCCACACCCAGCATCTTGCTCTGCACTCAGGGATTACTCCTGGCAGTGCTCAGGAACCGAATGGAATGCCTGGGATCAAACCTGGGTCAACCACATGCCAGGCAAGCACCCTCCCTGCTGTACTATCCTCTGGCCCTTTAATCCACTTTAAAAGGAAAACTGTTCAGTCTTAAAGCAGATTGAATCCCCTGGTAATTGGTTTATGCCAGTTTGAGTTAAAGAGCAAGATTAAGTGCCAGGCAGTGGAGATCTAAGGTTTTGCTTTAATAAACCATTTTTAGGGGCTGGAGCGATAGCACAGCGGATAGGCCGTTTGCCTTGCACTCGGTCGACCCGGGTTGAATTCCCAGCATCCCATGTGGTCCCCTGAGCACCGCCAGGAGTGATTCCTGAGTGCAGAGCCAGGAGTAACCCCTGTGCATTGCCAGGTGTGACCCAAAAAGCAAAAAAAAAAAAAAAACCCAAAAAACCATTTTTAGTTTGCTGGGTTCTGCATGGACCCTCCTTTGCCTCTACTAGCCCACATCGCCGCAGTGATGCCTGGGTGGCTCGCAGTCCCACGCTGCGTTCATCCAGAGCCACAAGGAAAGGCTCTCTGCTGGCTGAACTCTCTCTCTTCTTTGATTTTTAAATCTCTGGCAGATTTGCTTTGTTTGAAATATTAGGAAGAGGAACATAGATTCAGTCAGCATTAGAATAATTGGTTCATTAGCTGGATAATACCGGAGTGATGAAGTTGCTCCTTTGTGTCTCTTGTAGTTTCTAGTTTTGTTTGCCTGACTCCAAATACTTCAAATTGAAATTTTTAGTCTTACATTGGCAGATTTGGGGGATTACAGGTGTCTTGGACTGATGCTAACATAGAATGAGTCAGAATGGCAGCCTGCACAGCTAGAATTGGGCATCCCAATAAAGAGCACGCATGCATTCCTCTCTACTCAGCTGGGGCACTGCGGTCAGTTTGCTTTCATCATCTCTGGAGATAATAATTAAGGCATTTCCAGTGGAGTATGTCAGAGAACATTCTACATAGAGTGACCTTCTGCTATTTAAACAAGTTTCAAATCAGGGCTGGAGTGATAGTACGGCGGGTAGGGCGTTTGCCTTGCACGCAGCCAACCTGGATTCGATCTCCAGCATCCCATCTGGTCCCCTGAGCACTTCCAGGAGTAATTCCTGAGTGCAAAGCTAGGAGTAACCCTTATGCATCACCGAGTGTGACCCCCCCAAAAAAAAACTACCAAACAAGTTTCAAATCCTTTATTCAGACAATTAAAAGGTTAGGACATCATATAGATCAGGGAAGGTCACAAGTGGGATTCAGTATTCATTAGGGAATCTTCTAGAATCCTCTGGCAATCTGCTCCGTCATAAATGAAAAGAGATCATTTTGATTTTTTTCTGTCATCCACATTTGGGTGGTGGGTGAAAACATTTCTTTAGTCCTATTCAATGCTATTTTTTTTTTTTTACTCTCTCTCCAGCCTCAATGCTGTTTTTTCAACTGACAGTAATCATGAAATTCTCTACTCAGAAGCTGGAGCAGTAGTACAGCAGGTAAGGCACTTGCCTTGCATATGACCGACCCGGGTTCAATCCCCAGAATGGTCCCCTGAGCCCTGTCAGGAGTGATCCCTGAGCACTGCCAGATGTGGCCCCACTACCAAAAACAGTAAAGATCCGTACTCAGCTGTGTATGAATGGGCAGCATGGCGGAAGGCAAGCGATCTAGGAAACCTGTATTTGTGCTGCTTATTCTGTTTTGCATTGTGGGGGAGTGTTGGGCCACACCCACACCCAGTAGTGCTCAGGGCCCACTCCTGACTCTGTTCAGGAAATACTTCTCGCTGTTCTCAGTGGACCATATGTGGTGCTGTGGATCAACCTGGGGTGAGCAAGTGCAGGGCAAGTGCCTTCATTTCCACACCATCTCATCGACCCCCTGATTGCCTTTTACAAATTTTATTAATTTATTTATTCTTAGTTTTGGGGCCATGCCTGTCAGTGCTCAGTGCTTACTCCTGACTGTGCTCAGGGATCATTCTTGGTAGGCTCAGGGAACCAATTGTAGTGCCAGGGATGGAACCCAGGTCAGCTGTGTAGAAGGCGAGCACCCTCCCTGCTGTACCATCTCTCTGCTCCATTGCTTTTTGATAAATCACTCATTGGATAAATCACTTTTCTAGACGTAAGTGTCCTCGTCTCAGCTGTGTTGATTTGATGTGTACTATCACTTGGGCCCATTAAGGGAAACAGTACATACTACCACTGGGTTTCTCTGAAGAGTCACAAGGAGAATCTTGCAAAAAGTGAGACTGTATATATGAAACATACTGAAATAGCTCAGTGGCAATAGACACAAGACCTCAGTGTTCTCATGGGACAGACCCCAGTCATTGGCTGAATCCTCGTAGCAGAGGGGAGGGCCGGAGTGATGGCACAGTGCTAGGGCGTTGGTCTTGCACACATCCGAACCAGGTTCCATCCCCAGCACTACTGTTGGTCCCCTGAGCCCAAGGTTTGATTCTTGGCACCCCATGTGGTCCCCCAAACCCTGCCAGTAGTGTTCCCTGGGTGCAGAACCAGGAGTAAGTCCTGAGTACTATCTAGTGTGGCCAGAAAAATTAATTAATTAATTAATTAATTAAAAGTTCGTGTATATTGAAACAGGCCTTTTTTTTCATACATTTATACTTATAACTCATCTGTAGTGAAAAGTATTAGCATCTCAGTGAAGACATTTTAGAAAGTACTGTTCTTGGGCAGAGGGGTACTTGGAGGGCAAAACATATGCCTTAAAGCACAGCTTCCAGAGCACCACTAGGAGGGACACCTGAGCACTGAGCCAGGAGTCAAGTCTCTTTACCCATGAAATGATCAGTTTGCTTTCTATATTTTTCCTACGTCTGGAATCAAACCCAGGGTTTCACATGTGAGAGGCATATGTTCTTTCAAAGAGCCATGTTCCCAGCCCTATCATCTGTTTAAATTTAAATTTTTTGTTTTTGGGTCACACCTGGCAATGCTCAGTGGTTACCCCTGGCTCTGCATTCACTTCTACTGGGGTTTCGGGGGACCATATGGGATGCTGGGAATCAAACCTGGATGGGCTGCCTTCAAAGCAAGCATCCTCCGTGCTGTACTCTCTCTCTCTGACCCCTACATGTTAGATTTTTTTTTTTCTTTTTTGGGTCACACCCGGCGATGCAGAGGTTACTCCTTGCTCTGCACTCAGGAATTACTCCTGGCGGTGCTCAGGGGACCATATGGGATGCTGGGATTCGAACCCGGGTCGGCCGAGTGCAAGGCAAACACCCTACCCGCTGTGCTATCACTCCAGCCCCAGATTTTTATTTTTGATCTGGGTGTCACGTCTGGTCTTGCTTGTGTGCTCCCCAAAGCTTGGTGCTTGGGGGTCACTCCACGACTGTGTCACACAGATGGGGTCCAGGACTCCTATGTGTAGAGCAGGAGCCCCCAACCATTGAACCATCTCTCTAACCTACTCAAACACCTTTCTGTTCCATTCCTTTTTTGTTTGTTCATTTGTTTATTTGGGGCCACACTCGGCTGTGCTCAGGCTTACTGTCGGCTTTGTGCTCTGGGGCACTCCTGGTGGGGCAACCCTGTTCAGCACTGGGATCAAACCTACCCTACTGCATGCCAAAGGCCTTACCTGCTGTATTGTCTCTTCAACCCCAAATTCTATTTATTTTTTAAAATGGAAATTTAAAATTTTCTTTTGTCCATTCTAGTTAATTCAGAGGAAGTCACGGATGGCTATTCTGTGGACTCATCAGTCCAGCATGTGGTAGGAGGTGTCAGCCAGAGGGTCATCACTATAGTGACAGATGGAGTACCCCTGGGTAATATTCAGACGGCAATCCCACCTGGAGGCGTTGGCCAGCCGTTCATTGTGACTATGCAAGATGGACAGCAAGGTGAGTTGTTTGCTTACTTATTTGTGGGGACGGGGTGCGCCCAGCAGTGCTCAGGGGCATCTCTGGTTCAGTGTCACTCCCGGGCGTCACTCCAGGCAGTGTTCAGGGAACGGTATGGTGTTGGGGACCAGCTGTGGCCTTCCAGCATGGCAGAGCATGTGTTCTAGCCCTTTAGTTTCTCCCCGGGGCCCGCAATTATGTTAGAAGCTATTTCTGGGGCTCCAGGAACTGCTTAGTGAAAACTACCTGCCCTGCAAGCCCAAGATCATGTCCATCCCTGGTGCTACCCCACGTGCTCAGCCTGGTATCAGCACCACTACAGCAGGGACTGCCATCTCCAGGGCACAGCAGGGTGTGTGCCAGTCCACCCCTAAGATGCACCAACCTGTGCCCAGGAGTCTTGCTGAGCTGCCCCAGAGTGTATTTGGGCACAGCACAGCAAGAGCATGGAAGCAACTAGGCGGGGAGGTAAGTGCATGGCCTGCCCTTCAGACAGGCAGTGAGGAGGTTGGAGAGATCGCTCAGCAGGCAGGGTGTTTGCCTTGCACATTGCCAAACCTGGGTTCATCCCTGGGACCCTGTAGGATCCCCTGAGCACCACTGGAAATGATCTCTGAACACAGAGCCAAGAATAGGCCATGGGCACTGCTGGGTGTGACACAGAAGCAACAACAAAAAGAGACTAGAGGATGCAGAGAACTCACTTAGCACGAAGGCAGCCCAGGGTCAACTTGGCCCCCTGTGAGTACCTCAGGGTGGCCCCAAAGCTAAAAAACGGGTGGGCACATGAATGTAGCTGCATTAGAAATTCATGACTTACAAAAAAAAAAAAAAAAGAAATTCATGACTTACAGCTGCTGTGTCGGGGGCTGTCTCTGAAAGAACATTCAGGAATTACTTTGATGACATTAGTTATTTCCTGGAAGGGCAACTTCATGGTGTTAGATGGATGAGAGATTTTTCACTCTATATGTTTTTATGTACTTTTAATTTGGAGGTGCACCCCCAGCAGTATCCTGGGATTACTCCTGGTTCAGTGGTCGCTCCTGGTGGTGCTCAGGGAACCAGATGCTGTGTCAAGGACCAATGAGCACAGCAGGGGCTGTAACCCCTGTACTTTCTCTGGCTCAGCTTTTAATTTGCCTTATGACTTTTTCAAAAATATGTAAGTGGGGTCAGTGAGGTAGTCCAGGAGGTAGGGCACTGGTATCACATGCAGCCACTTTGGCCAACCCTGGTTAGATCCCTGGCACCACATTTGGTTCCCTGAGCACTGCTAGGGTCACTCTTTGATTTTTTTGTTTGTTTGTTTTGTTTTGTTTGCTTTTTGGGTCACACCCAGCAATGTACAGGGGTCACTCATGTCTCTGCACTCAGGAATTACCCCTGGTAGCACTCAGGGGACCATATGGGATGCTGGGAATCAAACCCAGCTCGGCCGAGTACAAGGCAAACGCCCTACCCACTGTGCTATCGCTCTAACCCCTGCCAGGGTCACTCTTGAGCTTGAGTACAGAGACAGGAATAAGCCCTGAATTACACTGGGTATGGCCAGAAACTAAATAAGAAGTTAATTTTTTTTAAAAAAAAAAAAAAAGAGAAGAAGGTGCTGAAGAGATAGAATAGCAGGAAAGGCACCTGCATGCAGCAAACTCAGGTTTGGTACCCAGCATCGTTTATCACCTCCAGTAGTGATTCCTGAGCACAGAGCCAGGAGCAGCCCTGAGCATTGCCAGATGTACTTCCCCCACCCACTATTCCTGCCACCCCTAAAACAAAGGAAACCAATTGCTACAATTTAGCTCCTGAGTATGGGAAGTTGGCGCTCTGAGCATGTGACTCTGGGTGAGCGCTTACCTTGCATTTGTGAGGCCCTCGGCTCAGTCCTCAGTACAGCAAGAACATTGGTACTGTGGCTTGGAGAAATAGTACAGGGGTAAGGCCCTCATTCCCAGCATTGCATGGTCTCCCTAGCATCACTTGGTATATCCCTGGAAGCCCCCAGACACCCCCGGGAATGACCCTGGCAGCCCCAGTGCCATGGAGCCCTAGTAGCACTGTGTCCATGGGCGTGAGCCTGGAACAGACCACCTGGCTGGCCAAGGGTAACCGAGAGAGAACAAGCCCCAGCACCATTTAGGAGCCCCCCCACCAAGCCCCTCGCAAAAATAAATGAATATTGAAGGCTAGATCAGGAAGGGACTCGAAGGACTGGAACACATACCTCTAGGACTCCAGGTCCTGAGTTTGATTCCTGAGATCACCCCTGGGTCTGAGCAGCACTGCATTGCTAAGCCCAAACTGCCAGCCCTTGCCTCACTGAGAGTGGCTCCTGGGTCCCTAGCACTGCCTGGGAGGTCTCCAAACCCCTAAAGATGCCAGGGGCTGCAGGTCTGAGGGCATTGGAGGCTGACAGAACAGACCTAGCTCACTGCGAATGGCCCCAGCATCTCAAGCTCTGGGGAGAGACCCTGCCCCCGCCCCCAGTCTGTGGGGGGCTGAAGGTCTGAGTTAGGAAACATGGCTGTGTGTAACTCAGTAGTCGATGCGTATCTTGTATGTGCGAGGCTCAGGGTTCTATCCCCAATACCATTGACACCAAATATGTATTTTGGGGGGCCAAAGCAATGACACAGCAGGGAGGGTACTTGCCTACTTATAGCTGGAGATGTTTATATGGCTATTATATCAAGAAACAGAATTATTTATTTTTCTTTTCCTTTTTCTTTCTTTCTTTCTTTCTTTTTTTTTTTTTTTTTTTTTTGGTGTGTGGGGGAGTGTTTGTTTTTTTCGGTTGGTTGGTTTTGGGTCACACCCAGAGGTCTCTGTAGCTTGCTGGCTCTGCACTCTGGGATCACTCCCAGTGGGACTCAGGACCATAGGGATGCCAGGGGGATCGAGCCTGGGTCAGCCATGTGCAAGGCAAGTGCCCTGCCTGTCCCTTTACTTTTCCATTTTCTGCAGAGCTGGAAATCAGACCTAGACCTTCCAGATTCCGAGCAGAGCAGGTTGTGTATATGGAGCGCTAGCTCAGTGGTGGAGCACTGTCCATGGAGCACTAGTGTGAGACCCTTCCAGGCTTGAGCACTCATGGGCTTGGCCTCTGTTTATTATTTTATTTATTTATTTTTTTCTTTTTGGATCACACCTGGCAATGCACAGGGGTTACTCCTGACTCTGCACTCAGGAATTACCCCTGGCGGTGCTCAGGGGACTATATGGGATGCTGGGAATCGAACCCGGGTCGGCCGCGTGTAAGGCAAACGCCCTACCCGCTGTGCTATTGCTCTAGCCCCTCTGTTTATTATTTTAAAAGGGCAGTGTTCCTCATGAGATTTCTTTTTTTTTTTTTTTTTTTGGCTTTTTGGGTCACACCCAGCGATGCTCAGGGGTTACTCCTGTCTTTGCACTCAGGAATTACTCCTGGCAGTGCTTGGGGGACCATATGGGATGCCGGGGATTGAACCCGGGTCGGCCGCGTACAAGGCAAACGCCCTACCCGCTGTGCTATCGCTCCAGCCCCCTCATGAGATTTCTTTAAAAAGTCTTTTCTCTCGGGGCTGGCTCTGCACTCTGGGTTCATATAGTACACCGAAGATTGAGCCTGGCTCAGCTGCGTGCAAGGCAAGCGCCCTACCCATTGTACTAGCGCTCCGGCCCCTATGAACAACTTTGTAAATCATGGTATCTTAAATTAAAAATACAATCTTTTTTTTTTTTTTTTGTCAAAACTTAATATTTTGGGTGGGGGCTGGAGCGATAGCACAGCAGTTAGGGCACTTGCCTTGTACACAGCTGACCTAAGTTTGATCCTCAACATCCCATATGGTTCCCCGAACCCACTGGAGTGATTCCTGAGCACAGAGCCAGGAGTAACCACTGAGCATTGCTGGTTGTGGCCCAAAAAACAAGAAAAAAAAGTTTAATTTTTTTGGAGAGTGGCCCATATCCATCTGCTTGTGGCTCTGTGTTAGGTTACGCATGCTGAGGCTTGCAGGTCACATGCAGGGCAAGGATCAAGCTAAGAGTGACTGTGTGGTAATCAAGAAATAGTACAGCTAACCTCTGTACCATCTCTAGTCCTTGCCAAAAAGCTTATGTAAATATATTAGATATCTTTAGTCAAGTTATTCCTGCAGAAATATGTTACTCATGACTTGTAAGTTGATCAGCTATGATCAGTCAGACATCTCTATACAAGAGCTTTAACTGGGTCCTAGCTGTGTGGAGGTAGGACATTTCAAGACTTAGAAATGTTTACTCTTGGGGCCAGAGAAATAGTACAGCGGGTAGGGCATTTGCCTTGCTCTCGACCAACCTGGGAAGTACCATCCCCGGCATCCCATATGGTCCCTGAGCACCACCAGGAGTGATTCCTGAGTGCAGAACCAGGAATAATCCCTGAACATCACCACGTGTGACCCAAAAAGATGACAAAAAGAAAAAGTTCACTCCTTTTTTGTGTTTGGGCCACATTTGGCAGTGCTCAGGGCTTACTTCTGGCTTTGCATTCAGGAATCACTCCTGGTAAGGCTTGGGGGCCGTAACGGGTTCTGGGGATCACACCTGTGCAAGGCAAGTGCTCTATCCAAAGTACTCTGTTCAGCTCTTACTCTTCCTTTTTGAGACTGTTTTTAATGTCTCTCTGTTTCTTTCTACAAGGCCGTGACTTACTGATTTCAGAATACAAAGGAATGGGAAAACTAAGAAATGAGGGGTCAGGGCAGTAGCTCAGAGTGCTGGTTCTATGCTTCGTATGCTGGAGGCCCAGTCAGCCCGGAGTACCAAGCCAAGAGTAACACCAAGCACTGATGGGTTGGCCCCCAGAAAAGAGGAAAGGGCTGGAGATAGCAGCAGGTCAGACTCTTGTTTTCATGCTTCTAGCTGGGGTTTGCTCCCCAGCACCACCTAGGGTTCCCTGAACCCTGCCAGTGTGAAACTGGTGGGGGGTTGGGGGGAGAAAGTGTTTTTCAGTTTATTTCCTGATTCAAACCCAAAAGCTCTTTGTTTTCCTACATAATCGGTCCCTCCAATGGGCATCCCTTGACTTGCAGTTCTCACGGTGCCTGCCGGTCAGGCTGCAGAGGCAGCTGAAGAGGAAGCAGCAGTGGAGAAGTGGCCATCCACCAAGAAACCTCGGCTCCCGGAGGTGCCAGGCAGCACGGAGAGCAAGGTAATGCTTCCCGCACTGCTGGAGGTGTCTCGCACACCAGAGCATGTGCCCTGCTACTGACAGCGCGGCAGATCCCCAAACTATACTTTTCAGCCTGAGCTTTCTCCTTTGTCCTTCTAGCCCCTCTAGCCCCTCTCTGGATGGTAACCCGATCTGCTTTTACAGGCGGGCACCGAGAGGGAGCTGCTCCAGCAGCAGCTCCAGGAGGCGAACCGGAGAGCCCAGGAGTACCGGCACCGGCTGCTCAGGAAGGAGCAGGAGGCCGAGCAGTACCGGCTCCGGCTGGAGGCCATGGCCTGCCAGCAGCCCAGTGGCGTGGACTTCACTGGGGTCGAGGAGGTGACTGAGGTCAGCACTGTGGTGGTGACAGAGAAGGAAAGGGAAGAGAGAAAGATGGGGGTGGCTGGGGCAGCAGTAGGGGCCACAGAGCCTCCCCCTGGCATTTCCGTGGAAGCGATTTCCTCTTAGCAGGCCGGGCCACAGCGTGCTGCAGCCATCTCTCCCCTTCCCACGTGAGGATCCAGGCGCCCTGACAGAGAAACTGACCAGGGCCTGGTGCCTGTTCAACTGTGAAACATGAGGCCAGATCTAGGGGTCTTTTTTGAGGGGCCCGAGGAGTAAGGACCACATTTCTCAAGCTGTTAGTGCTTTCAAAGTAGAGGTAAAATGATGCTGGATGTGTGGATTGGTTATTTTTAAAATAGCTGACTTTCTAGCATGAGGCTTGATGATGACGTTCCTAGTAGGAACATAGCCAGAGCTGTTTGTAAGCAGACCAGCAAGTTACCTGAAGACGTGCCTTATATTTTTCACGTGTGCCTATTGAAAAAAAATGAATTGGGAGAGGGTTAGATGCTACCTCTGGGGAGAGAACGACTTGCGTCTGCTTCCAAACAAGCTGATCTTCCCACTGGCTTCGGTTCCACTGAAACATCTTCTGCTTGCCTCACTGTGTCTACATCTATTGTGTCCTAAGCTCAGATGCCATTTTGAGAAACCAAAACAGAGCTTTTAAAAACTGGAAAAGAATGAAAACTTGTTTATGTGAGAGAAACGTCTATAGTTCAAAATTCTTCCAAGCTGTGCTGCCACATGCTCCAATGGCCAAAAGGGGCCTCCAGGGTTAGCGACAATCTGGTCTCGGGAGACACACTGTGCTCTGGCTTGATTTTATAGAACTGAAGGGAGTGTAAGTCAGTTGGTGGAACAACTTGCTTCCGACCATTTATTTCTATAATGTCATACTTTAATAGCACCTCTTAATTTTATAAGATTCTGTGGCTTTTTCTGATTGTGCCTTTCTATAAGCTTAAATGGGATTTTTTTTTGTTTGTTTGTTTGTTTTTTCAGTTTTGGGGCCATGCCCAGCATTGCTAAAGGCTTACTCCTAGCACTGCACTCAGGAATTACTAATGGCTGGGCGCAGGAGACCATATGGGGCGCCAGGGATCAAACCCACGTTGGCTGCATACAAGACATGAGCCCTACCCAACCATTCTTTTTATTTTGTTTTATTCTTACTAGTTTTTGATTTGGGGTCATATCCAGCACTGCTCAGGACTTAACTCCTGGCTCTGCACTCAGAAATTACTCCCGGTAGGGCTTGGGGGATTATATAGGGTGCCAGGGATCGAACCTAGGTCTACCACATGAACGGCAAGTGCCTGTCCCTGTACTAACTCTCTGCCCCCTGCACATGGAATTTTTATAAGAAAAGGAAAGGAGGGGTGGGAATTGAGTACTGAGGATGATGTGTAGTTTTATATTCATTTGGGATGAGTAAATTGCTCTTTCCCTCAGGACCAGCCTTACACAGAGCTTTTGTGGTTATAGGTATTCAGTGTGTCTTGGCAAAGAGAGTGAGAAGTATCAGAATCTTAAAGTCAGGGTGGGGGTGGGGGAAGAGAGAAGAGAGAGAGAGAGAGAGAGAGAGAGAGAGAGAGAGAGAGAGAGAGGGAGAGAGAGGGAGGGAGGGAGAGAGAGAGAGAGGGAGAGAGTTAGCTTGTATTTTTTTTCTTTTTCAAAAGAAGACTGGCTAGAGAGAGGTTGTGCGAAGGGTACACACAGAGGGTAGTGCCTTTGTAGTTGCTCCCTTGTCTTTCCAGCTCTGCTTGTTGCTTGCTTTGTTATAGACTAGAAGAAACTTAGGGGAGACATGCCAAGTAAACACTTGACTGACCAGAATACAGTTTTCTTAATTAGCAATTATGAAGAAAACATACATTTTTAATTTGGAATAAAACTTGACAGTTAACATAATTCTGTTTACCTTGATTAGTGAAGCAATTTGCTACAGTTTTCCAGGGTGCAGACTCATTTGGAGTGCAAAATAGACTGAGTAACAGCTCTCAAAATCAGATTTAACAAACAGAATTAGCTCTTAAAGGCTTACTGGCCAAAATGCAAGTTTTGAAATTAAACTTGGTTACTTGCCACCTTCACTCGGTTTTCTCCGTCGTGGGCTTGAGAAGTGAGTGCCCACGACGATCAGAGATTGATTACTCTGGACTGTCGAGGATAAGGGGGAAGTGCAGTGGAAGAGCTCTGCCAGGGTGCAGAGGAAATCAGGGCATCTGCCATCACTTTCTTCTGCTTCTCTGGTGATGTTGCTCTTCCTTTCCCCTTCATGGCCCAGATGCTGACGACCACTGCTGCGTGTGCTTCAGAGCCGGAGCTGGAGAGGGACCAGCTGTTATTCCGGGTGGGTTTTGATTTTGCTCTGGACTGTGCTTTGTGCCTGTTCTTAGTACACACACTGACTTCAGCTTTGTTCCTTGTTAAGGGCCTAGAGGTGTTAACTGCAGAAGAGACCTAGGCCTGGTCAGCTCACTTTCTGGGGTAGCTAATGGTTGAGGATGGGGGGGGGTTCTGCCCAGTGCTCCCTCCTGCGCTTCCAGAAAGTTCTTTCTGGAGAGGACTCACTCAGACCCTGAACAGTCTGTCTGAGAGAGGGCACAGTGGAGCAGGAGGTTCAGCCAGGGGCCACATGCCTCCTAGGCACCCTCAGGAGCAGCCCCCACAACAGGAGAAGAAATATATATCTAGAGGGTAGAGCAATAGAATAGCAGGGAAGGGGTTTCATGCAGGCAGCAGGGTTCAGTCCCCAGCACTCTCGGGTTCTCCGAGCCCCGCATAGCCAGTAGTAAGCCCCAAACATTGCCAGATGTGGCCCCACAACAGACAATCTCTAATGCAGGCCAGTTCATTTTTAATAATGGGCTCTGTGAGATAGGAAGTCAAGACAGGTGGAAACAAAGAAGAAAAGGGAAATGTATAAAAAGAGATGGTAGCAGAAAGGTATTTGTTTTTATTTACTTGGAGTAGATCCTTTAGCATCCCAAAGAAAAGGAAGTTGATCTGCAGTTGCACTACCTTTGAGAGGATACTAGCTAGAGATAACTTATAATTGAAGCTGAATATGAAATACATGTGTGACAATGTTATTTTATTGTTTCCATACCTTCTGGCTCAGCTAGGGAAGCTGGGAACATGCTTCTGGGTCTGAGATAGAGGGGGATTCCAAATGGCTTGGTAGCAAGGTTGGCCTAGTTGGAGAACTAGAGCCTAGAATGACCACCTCTTCTAAATAAAGCCAGAGCCATAGGACAGAGGGGAATGTTCTGGTCGACCCTGGTTTGGTCCCCAACATCCCATATGGTCCCCCCAGATCCCATCCAGAGTGACCTCTCAGTACAGAGCCAGGAATAAGCTCTGAGCACAGCCAGCTGTGGCCCCCAAACCAAAATTAAAGAAAATTGAAGCTGCTCTGGGGACTGGAAGCACAGTAGGCTGAGTCCAGGTTTGATCTCTGTGCCACTGAGGGTCGCCTGGCAACCCTGAGCACAGCGCTGGGCATGGCCCCAAAACCAGAACAATTAATAAGGCTGCTTTTACAGTACCAGTATTAATACATAGATTTTAGACTTTACTTTTTTTTGTCCTAAATCTCACTCCCTCCCAAAAGAAAAACCTTAATATTTCTATTCTTGTTTTTTACTTTAGTGTTGTCAGAAATACACATTGCCTTCCTGTCACTACCTTTGTGGAGTCTTTATTCTAATGCCAGAGTTGAGGTTTCTTGAAATATGGGATAACTTGATTTTAGGTTTTTTATATTTTGGAGTTAGTGCCTTAAAAGATGCTCTTTTCGGGGGGCAGAGCAATAGTACAGCAAGTAGAGCATTTGCCTTGATGAGGCCCACCCTGGTTTGATCTCCAGCATCCTATATGGTCAGGAGTGATTCTAGAGTGCAGAGCCAGGAGTAGCCCCTGAGCATTGCCAAGGTGTGACCCAAAAACCAAAAAAGAAGAAAAAAAAGAAAAGAAAGATGCTCTTAGGTACTTTTGATTTTGCCTTTTCTCCATTTTCAGCCTTTACATTATTAAAGTTTTCAGATCTATTAAAAGTATTTGCAATCTATAACAAAATTATTTAATTTCTTTTTTGTTGCTGTAAGAGAAATTAATTTAAGGAGATAGCACGGCAGGTAGGGCATGTGCCTTGCACACAGCTGACCCCAGGTTTGATCCCCCACATCCCGTATGGTCCCCTGGGCCCTGCCACAAGTGATTCCTGAGAGCAGAGCCAGGAGTAACTTTCGCCTGAGCACAGCTGGGTATGGCCTCAAAACAGAAAAAGAAATTAATTTACCAAGAAGTCTATTGGAGAATGGCCTCCTATTTTCTTATTTTTTGGGGAGGCCACACCCAGTGGTGCTCAGAGCTTACCATTGGCTCTGCTCAGGGATCACTCTGGACAGGGCTTACGGGACTTTAGGGGATGCTGGGGATTGAACCCAGGATTGCTCCATGCAAGGCCAATGGTTTGGCCCCTGTTCTGTCTCTCTGCCCCCCATTTGCTTCTTGCACAGACTTCTCTGACTGGAGGAAGAGCTTTCAGTTGGAATGTCGGTCAGATTTGTTCTTCTGCTGGGCTGGGTTCTTACCCTTGTCTGAGTTAGTATGAATAAGGAGACCAGGAGCAAAAGTATGTGATTCAAATGAGGTATCTCTGCACCTGTTATTTCGTCTCCCCACCGCACCTCCAGTGAGCCTCTCTAGGATTAGGGGTACGGTGACATTCCTAGATTCCACTATAGCAGTTTGGCTGGTTGATGGCAGGAAATCTGTTCTCTCCTCTCCTCTCCCCCCTTAAGTGCTTCTGCTTCTCTCGCCCCATTGTTCTTCCCTGTTGCGTCTCCACCACCGCCAGGCCCTAAGTAGCAGGTCATTTCTAATCTGCGGGCCTGTCTCTCCTCGATCCTCTCCCTGTCCTCCCTGTTGCGGATGTTCTGTTTATTCTGGTTTGTTTCTGAGAATTCATTCCGATGGCACCCGCTCCCGTCTACTGCCTACTGCTCTCAGGAAAATTTGCTCTATTAGCAATGATGACATCAGCTGCCCACTAGGGCTTTGTCCTGTGCTTGTCCCTCTGCCAAGGCCATGATGTTTCAGAGGGGAGAGAGTGAGGGCAGGCGCAGTGATTGGTCTTAAAATATCCTCCAGTAGGGGCTGGAGCAATAGCACAGTGGGTTGGGCGTTTTGCCTTGCACGAGGCCGACCCGGGTTCGATTCCCAGCATCTCATGTGGTCCCCTGAGTACTGCCAGGGGTAATTCCTGAATGCAGAGCCAGGAGTAACCCCTGTGTATTACTGGGTGTGACCCAAAAAAGCAACAACAACAACAACAAAAAAAGAAAAACCAAAAAAACATCCTCCATTTGTCAGACTTTCTGAAAACTTTATGTATAGTATTAGGAAAACTTAAATAAACTTCACTTTTTATCTAGAATTTTATTTAAATAACTTTGGTTCTGAAGAGCAGAATTGTTACGTGAATAAGCTCTGTGTATGTATATATACCTATACAGATCTGTATTATATATGCAACTTTTGTACTATTTCACTTAACATGGTTTCTTAATAAATTGTAAAAGTTTTAGACATTTCAGCATTGTTTGGTTTTTCATTTGCTTTGGTCTCCTTAGCCAAAATTGTATTTCCTGCTTCATCACAGAGGCCCCTTGGCAGCAACTGTCACTTACCCAGTGCACTGATGGGGCAGGCAAGGCCGTGGCTGGCCTGGATTCTTCTTGCCCCTGCCCAGGGCTCTTCTGGTGCGCCACACGTCTGGCTTTCTTGTGGCTGTTCCTCAGCCGTGTGTGTGTTCTCGGGAGTTCCCCTTTGGTACCTGGGCTCCCGGGACTGTCCTGGCAGTATGGGCCTGAGTGCTCAGACGAGCAGTGGTGTTGGCAGAGGCCGGGCATGAGATGCTGCTGATGGAATTTGGGGTCCTTTTTTCATTGTTGGTTTTTGTGGTTTGGGAACCGCACCCAGTAGTGCTTGGGGGCTGCTCCTCACTCTGCTTAGGGCCCGTGACTGAGCCTGGCGCTCCTGTGTGCAGTCTACACTCGGCCCCTAGTCCATCTCTCACGCCCAAAGTGATTGTTGGTGGTGGTTTGATTTTGGTTTTGGGGCCATAACTGGCAGTGCTCAGGGCTTACTCCTGGCTCTGTGCTTGGGGATCACTCCTGGCAGTGCTCAGGGGACCATGTGGGTGCTGGGATTAAATCTGGATGTGTGTAAGGCAAATGCTCTACTGCTGTACTATCATTCTGGCCCCCCAAAGTGACTGTTTTTATTAAAATTGGATATTTTATACATCGAGACTGTCAACATGAGCTGGAGCAATAGTACAGCAGGTAGGGCATTTGCCTTGCACATGGCTGACCCGGGTTTGGTCCCTAGCATCACCAAGAGTGTTCCTGATGTAGAGCCAGGAGTAACTCCCTGAATATTGCCCAGTGTGGCCCAGAAACAAAAGACTAACATCTGTATTATTTGTAGTTCAAGGAACACAACTGTAGACTTTTTGTCATACCTCTTGGGCCAGAAAGGTAGTACAGTGGATAAGGCTTTGCATGTGGCTTAACCCAGGTTCCATACTCAGCATCTCGAATGGTCCCTTGAGCACTGCTGAATATGGCCCAAAAATCCATAAAAAATAAATCAGGTTGGGACTGGAGTGATAGCACAGCGGGTAGGGCATTTGCCTTGCACTTGGCTGACCCGACTTCGATTCCCAGCATCCCATATGGTCCCCTGAGCACCGCCAGGAGTCATTCCTGAGTGCCAGGAGTACCCCCTGCACATTGTCGATTGTGACCCAAAAAAGCAAAAAATAAATAAATCAGGCTCAGTCCTACCTGCTGTGCTATTGCTCGATGTGCATGAGTCAGGAGTAACCCCTGTGCATTGCCAGGTGTGACCCAAAAACCAAAAAAACAAATAAATCAGGCTCTCATAAATGTGCTCCATCAACTGGTATTCTTAGTTTTTTGGGGGAGTCACACCCAACAGTTCTAAGGTGCTAGTCCCAACAGTTTTCAGGGCGGGGTGGGGGGAGGCGAGGTCACTCCTCTTGATGCTGAAGGGACTACACACACTGCTGGGAATTGAGGCCAGGGTCCCGAATCATGCTCTCGGGTCCCATACTTTGTCCCTTAGCAAAACACTACCTGTTCAGTTTGGCTTGGGAACCACAGTATAAAAGGAAGGGTACTCGCCTTCCACGCAGCTGACCCTGGTTTGAGGTGTGATCTCAGCACCACATCTGGTTCCCCAGCATTCACATCTGAGGGAGTCACCCCTGAGCACTTCTGTGTGTCCACCCCTCTCCCCAATCCCCGAATATTTTTTGATGGCTTAGTTCATTCTGAATTGCAGATAAGGGTCTTGTGGGTAGGTGTTTCCAAGGACTGGGCTTACAGTGACCGTGGAATCTCCAGCTGCATGTAGGAACAAGTGCAGGTCACTGGCAAACTTCAGGGCCTTGGAAGCTGGAGCAGTAGTAAGCGAAGAGGGTGCTTGCCCTGTACACAGCTAACCTAGGTTCCTTCCCTGGCACCCCTCAGGGTCCCCCAAGCCCTCCCAAGAATGATCCCTGAGTGCAGAGGCAGGAATAAGCCCTGAATACTGCTAGGTGTGGCAAAAAAAAAGCTTCAGGTCCTAGACCAGATGCCTTGGCCCTTGAGTTGGGTGTTAGCATCATGTTCCATGTAGAATGTGCACTGGATCAACTGTTCATCAGCCTTTCACGTTTCTCCTACAGGTTGCTCTCAGGTTTTCGGCAATATCTGATACTAAATCTGAATATGGATATTTGTCCCTGAAGCTGTTCCTTTTAAGGTCTTTATTTTTTCCCAACAGCGATGCTCAGGGGTTACTCCTGGCTCTGCCCTCAGGAATTACTCCTGGTGGTGCTGGGGGACCACATGGGAGCTGGGGATCGAACCCAGGTTGGCTGCTTGCAGGACAAATGCCCTACAAATGTACTGCTGCTCCAGCCTCACTTTTTAAGGTCTTGTGTCAGTAAAGCTGCCACTGGATTTTTTTTTTTGCTTGCTTTTTGGGTCAACATTTGTCAGGGGTTATCTTCCTGCCCTGAGTTCAGGAATTACTCCTGGCATTTCGGTGCTTGGGGGATCATATAGAATGCTGAGGCCACATGCAAGGCAAACACCCTACCAATGTACTATCACTCCAGTGCCACTCCTACTGGATTAGGTGTGAAAGGGGATGACAACAAGATATGTCTGGAGCCAGTTGCTTTATGGGCTACAACCCTCATTGTCAGAGCTCCAGCACTTTGAGGGGTGCTAATGCTGGTACCTGACTTATTTAATAGAACCAAATGAGGCATCAAAGTTTAAAAAAAAAAGAAAAGAAAACCAAGGGGAAAATTACTTCTCCAAGCAATGTTTTTCACAAATTTTAAAGTAAATTTTGCTCCTAAACTAATTCAAGAGACATCTTCAAAAGTTGCTGACCAGCAATACTTGAAGCAAGAAGAGTTATGTAGCAGAGTGTCAGCACTTTGGGGTCCCAAGAGCAGGGAAGTAGCATCAAGGAGACAAATCTGAAAGCTAAGAATAGCTCAGGCCCTTGTGACTTTGCTCCCAGAAAATCCAAGATGCTGAACAGCTTTTCCAGTATGTGACTGTGGCACCTTCTGCATCTCAGGTCCCCAAAGCCTTACACAAGCTGATGCATTATGCCTACTGGGGCTCTGGTTTTTGCAGAACTTCCCAGGGTGCCTCTGAGAAATCAGCTTAGAAATCCCTCAGGATGCCAACTATATCTCCTGTTGGCACCTTTTGCTTTTTCCTAAAGACAAAGTTTGAGTTAACATCCTCATTTTTAAAAAAGAAGACTATTAGCAGACCCCTTAACTGAGGTCATGTTTATCCATCTCTTAACAACCAGTGAAAATTTCTTTGAATTCATCCTCTTGGTGTATTATTCTCTACCCTACCAGAATGAATTTTATGAGTTTTCATGAATTACCTACTTGGTAGTACTCATTTTGGACAAATAATTGTTTATACCATTTTATTGTTTGTTTGGGGGCCACAGGTGTTATTCCTGGCTCTGCACTCAGGGATCATTCCTGGCTGGCTCAGGAGACCATATGGGATGCCAGGGATTGAACCCAGGTTGGCTGTATACAAGGCAAGTGCCCTAATCCACGGTACTGTTGCTCTAGCTCTGTATATAAATAGTAGAAACCAGTTGTAGCCTGTTGATACTATTTATATGATGCTTTATAAACCCTGTTGGCAAATGTCCTTTTTATCCTGTATGAAAGAAATTGAGGCTCAGAGAGGTTAGCGGGGTTGCTGAGGTTACTGAACCATCCGAGGCAGAGCCTCAGGCTATAGTTTGCAGGCCAACACAATTGCTCCCACTGCCCTGGGCAGGCTCTCAGTATAGCTGAGACCTATGAAGAGGCAAGAGAAATCTCCTGAACTATGTTTTTTGGAGGACTTCTTTTGTTTTTAGAGCACACCCAGTGGTGATCAGGGACTACCCCTGGCTCTGTGCTTACGGATCAGTCCTAGCAGGATTCCGGGGACCATATGGAGTGTTGGGGATCAACCCCAGATCAGCCACTTGCAAGGCAAGCACCCTGCCCACCGTACTATTGCTCCAGCTCCGTCTGATTTATAATACTTTTGCACCAAAGGGAAAAAAAATTTTTTTTTGGCTTTTTTTGGGGTCACACCTGGCTCTGCACTCAGGAATTACCCCGGCGGTGCTCGGGGGACCATATGGGATTCTGGGAATCGAACCCGGGTCGGCCACGTGTAAGGCAAACGCCCTACCCGCTGTGCTATCTCTCCAGCCCCAAAGGGAAAAAATTAAGAGACATGGAAGAGCCGCTCCAGCCTGATGAAACTTCTGAAGGGGGAAGAGCATAACTGGAGGAGAACCAGCATGAGGGGAGGTCAGAGGCCATTGAAAAACTTTCAGATTGAAGGGCTGGAGCAATAGTAAGCGGGCAGGGGACTTGCCTTGCTCATGACCGACCTGGGTTTGATCCCAGCATCCCATAAGTTCCCCCAATCCCTTCCAGGAGTGATCCCTGAGCACCACTGGGTGTGGCCCCCAAACAACAATAAAAGTAATAAAAGCCTTGAAGTCGAGCAGCCACTGAGCTAGTGCAGGAATTATGTTTTCTGCCCCTGGCTGGATCCTGGCACTGCCAGGAGCAACCTCACAACAGAGCAGGTGAGGGTGAATGCCCCGCCTGTGAAAAACCCCAGCAAGGAAAAGGGTGACTGCTTAAAAGCAGGTGATAACAAAGGTCTGGGCGGTGGCGCAGGTGTCCACGCCTCGCATGCCTGATTCCATCCCTGGCCTGCATGCCTGCCAGCCTTCTAGCACCACTATGTGTGGCCCTGGTTCCCCCAGCACTGGCGGAAGTGGCCTTGATTTCAAAGCATATACTGCAAAGTAAGAATTCTGAGTTTGGAGGACTCATCTCAGGCCTCCATGCTGCTTCCTTTCTCTTTTGGGATACGCAGGGGCTGGGGAAGTGGTGCTCCAGGGATACTCAGCTCGGGATCAGTGCCTGAGCTGTCCGGGTATCACGTGGTGCCGGAGTCAAACCGGGCCTGTAGCACCAAAGCAGTTTCTCAGCCTTTGCTGCTCCCTCCCTGGCCCGTGGAACGTGTTATTGGATAATTACATCCATTATCGCTCTTAGGCCCTCAAACAAACCATTCTAAAAATTTTTTAGATGAGGAAACACTTAGGGCAGCGCTCTGACACGTCAAGATCACAGGCATGAAAGGTCAGGGTTCTGCAACACGAGATTTTGTGGCTGCCCCACACCGCCACCACAGAAGGCTCTAGGAGGCCAACGCGCAAGAGGGATTGGTGCGGACGCCCAGAGGCAAAGCTAGGCTTGGCCTCCAGGCGGCAACAGAGGCCGCGCAGCCTCGGCGCTAGCGGGGCGGACACAGCAAGCCACGTGCCGTCACTAAACCTAACTTGTAAATCTGAAAAGCAACTGCCGCCGGGTGGAGGCCTTAAGTGTCCTTAGCTCAGGGGTAGTGGGTGGGGCGCGGGGACCTATCGTCCCCCCCCATTGGGTCCTGGCGTGACGGACGGACGTCTGCATCCAACGGGGGCAAAAGAAGTGTCCCGACGGCCTCCGGCCGGGCCGGCCGAGTCCCAGCACGCGGGGCAGGAGCGCAGCCCGGGCTCACCCGAGGTCGCGACTGTAGCAAGCGGTGGGAGACTCGCTGCCCGCGCCCGGCGCCGCGCGGGACAGTTCCTGGAGCTCCGGCTGTTCCCCAGTACTTACAGGGCCCAAGCCCTCAGAGGCTCATTGCAGCCGAGCCGGGCGCGACCCCGACTCTCCCAGCCAGACTCTCTTTCCGACGAGTTTTCCTGGGGTCGAACATTCACTCGCTTCTGCTGCGGCTTCACTTTATTCCTCCCAAAACGCTCTCGCGCCCCGCTCCGGAGAAGCGCCGAGGAGGGTCCCTCGCGCCTCGAGGCCCGCCCCGCCCCGCCTTGCCGCTGTCCCCCGGGCCCCGCACCCGCGGTCCGCGCCGCCGCCTCGGGAAGCCGTTTCTGATTAGCCCCGGCGGGACGCGGCCGCCCCAGGGAGCAGGGCGCGGGCCGGCCGGGCGTCGGGCGCAGGGCTCCTACACAGTAGAAGGCGGCGCCGGGACCCCGCCCGCGCGCCTGCGGTGCGCCCGCGGTCCGCCCGGGCCCTTGCTGCAGGGATCCGGGGCGCGAATAAGGCAGCTCGGCTGGGGAAGGGGGCAGGAGGGTGCCCGACCCCCCGAAAGCTGGCTCGCTGAGGGGGCGCTGCTCGCCTCCAACTCCTCTCTCGAGGACTGGGGGACACAGTCAATAAATTAACCCGAAGAGGGCGGGGACCCTGGAGCCGAGACCGGGAGGACTGGGGGGCGGCTGCACCGGGCCCTTAGGTGGAGCCACATCCTTTAAAAGTTGAAGTGGCTGCCGCCGGCCACGGCCGCCTGGGGTGAGGACCCGCCCAAGGAGGACTTGGGGGGTAGCGGGGGCTTCTCCAAGTCCACGCGCTTCAGGGCGCGGCCCCGGTAGCTCTCAGGCCGGCCCAGGTACAGGAGCGGTCTGTCTGTGTCCCCAGAGTACCTGGAGGGCCCCCCCGAGGGGACACGAGTGAGCAGGGCTGGGGGGGTGCGGTGCGTGGGGAAGGGCGGCCGGCGGCTCCCCCCGACCCCGAGCCGGGGCGCGGGCGCCGGGCGGCCGCTGGGGGCCGCGCACTGGCTGTCGGGGGGCACATCCAGCCGCACGGGCGGGGCGCGGTCGCGCGGAAGGAGGCCGGGGCCGGGCGCAGGGGGCTCGGGCGCGGGTGCACAGTGGGCCGGGGACTGCGGGCCGTGCAGGTAGCGCAGCAGCTCCTCCAGCGTGGTCACCTCCACCGCCTGCCCTGGACAGCCGGGCGGCGGCGGCCTCACAAGCACGCGCGGCGCGGGCCCGCCAGCCGAGTGCGCGCCCCGCGCGCGGCCCGGGCCCTCCTTGGCGTTGTTCCCGTTCTGGTTCCACTCCCAGGCGCCGCCCGCGGGCTGCAGGTGCTTGGCCGGCAGCTCGGGCGTGGACTCTGGGGTGGGCAGGCAGGCCAGCTCGGGAGGGGGCGCAGCGTCGGGGGGCGGCAGAAAGGTGGTGTAGAGTTGTGGCGCCTGCGCGCTGTCCGCGTCCTTGGGGGGCGGCGGCGGCTCTGGGCCGTGCAGTCGGGCCAGGCTGCGGAGGGACAGGGCCCGCGGGAGGCCCGGGGTCTCAATGTCCTTGCTGCGGCGTCGGTGGGTGCGGCGGCACACGCAGGACACCAACAGGCCGGAGACGGAGGCGCCCAGGGCGAAGGCGGCGGCCACAGAGGCCAAGAGCAGTGGGATGGGAACAGAGCTGGAGGCGGGGGCGGCGGGGACGTCCCGGCGCACGCCTGCAGGAGAAGGGGACTTAGCGGAGGGCACGACTCGGTTCCACATCCTGGTGATGGGACTAACAGCCTCCCAGCAGCAGATCTACCGCCCCTCTCGCGGGGATGGGGGGGCAGCTCTGACTTGCTCTGGCCCCTACGGCGCCACATGCCTGGAGCCGCTGCCCCACTGTGGTCATGCAGAAGGCAGCGGTCCCGGGGCGGGGAACACACGCGTGTTAGTGCACACACCACACGGGTCAGTGAGCCGCCTGGCGTTCTCCGGGAACCGCAGCCCGCGCCTCACTCGTGCCCGCCCCGGCAGCCCCCTTACCCTGAGTGTGAGCGCCGAGAGTGGAAGACTGGGGCCAGGGATGGGCATCACTGGGGGGGCTGGGGGTCTCGGGGGGAGGGCCAGGACCCAGAAGCACTGGTGACAGAGACCAGGTCAGAGCCAGTGAGGCTCCACTTCGCCTCGAAACCTCTGACACCCCTCCAAGGGTCCCCCCACACACCCCCACTTTGGAAGCCAAAAGTTCAGAACTCCAGCCTGAACTTTGGTTGGGAGTGGGGAGGGCGCCACAGGTGGGACGTTCTCTGCCGATCCATTCAAAAGGCTTTATCAGGCACTCTGCTCAGCCAGAGCTGGTGTGAGGGGATGCCAGCTCCTCGCTGCCCTTTTCAGATGGGGTGCCATGGGGTGGGATGGCGGACTCACCGTATGCAGAGTCCCCGGCACCCGACTGACTCCCGGTTGCTCCATCTGCGCAGAAGAGTGGAGACCGGAAAGTAAGAGCCAACAGCAGCCGGGCTTCGGCAGTGGGAGCCTGGGGCAGGGCCCCCTCAGCCACCCCTTCTGTTTACCTTGACAGTCCCCGAGTTCCATGGACTCCTGGCTCCCAGCTAGAGCTGCACGGGTTCTGCAAGGAAAGGGGAGGCTCAGAGCAAGCCTACACTTCTTCCCCACATGAGGTCCAGTAGGGGGGTTCACTTACCCAGCAGGCCCCCTGATATCCACGCAGCCGTGGGAGCTCTGCCACGCGCAGTAGGGGTCCTGAGAAGCCAGACAGCTCCTGGGGGAGAGTCATGAGGCTGGGATCGTCCCTGCCTCTCCGCACCCCAGCTGCACCTAGGGGCCTCCTCGCCCAACATTCCCAGGCAGTTCCCCAGCGTCTCAGTCCCGTCTCTGCTTCCTGCCCACCTTCAGAAGGGGTGAGACGGTCCTACCCTGCATTCCTGCATCTGCCAGTTCCTGCCGCCCCGCTTACCTCCTGCAGGCCCCATGCTGGGAACACCGGCTGAGTGGGAGGTAGATGATGCAGCCCGAGAAGGCCACAAAGAGCCTGTGACCCTCTGTGTCCAGCTCCAGCCCTATGACCCGCCGTGCTAGCTGGGCAGCTCGCTTCCCACGGCACCTAGGGTGAGGCCGAGAGGAATCAGACCCTGACAGGGGATCCTGTTTCCTTGGGCTGGGGAGGTACCAAGGTACACTGAGTCCAAATCATCTCACCGAGCCCCAGGCGCAGCCCACCAGGCCCCCCTCGGGAAGGCTCCCCCAAAGCCTCACCGGGAGGGGCTGTAGGCATTGATCTCTTCCAGCAGGACTGGCTGGTGTCTCCCCTGGGGGCCCCCAGGGGGCAGCACCTTCAGCACGGTCCCGTCGTTGGAGCCCAGGAACAGGACCGTGGTGTTCCCGTAGGGCCCTGCAGTGCCATCCACTGCCACCTGGGTCAGCAGGGCCCTGGGAGGAACAGGCCTGAGGTCAGGGCCACCCGCCCTGGGGAAAGCACAGGAGTTCCTGACGCCTCGTTGGTGCCTTCTGCGCCCTCCCTTCCACTCCTAGTGCTCTCCCCAACAGACTCCCCTCAGGGTGCAGGAGAGTGGCTCTGGGGGGTAGTGGTTAAGCTTCCATGGGGCAGGGAGGCCGGGACTGGGCGTGCTCCTGGCTTATTCCTGGCTCTGTGTTCAGTGGTCACTCCTGGCAATGCTCAGGGAACTCTGTGGGATGCCTAGGAGTAAACTGAGGTTGGCCACATGCAGGGCAAGCACATTAACTCCTGGACTAGCTCTCTGGCCCAGGTTTTGTTAGTTTTTTTGTTTGTTTGTTTTTTGTGGTTTGGGGGCCACATCCAGCAATGCTCAGGGCTTACTCCTGGCTCTGCACTCGGGAACTATTCCTGGCATTGCTCAGGGGACCATATGGGGTGCCAGGGATCAAACCCAAGTCGGCCACATACAAGGCAAGTGCCCTCCCCACTGTCCTATTGTTCCAGCCTCTGGCCCATGCACATTTTGTTTGCTGGATTGGTTTTTGGGCCATACCCAGTGATATTTGGGCTATTCCTGCCTCTGTACTCAGGAGTCACTCCAGGGGAACTCCAGGGCCATGCAGGGCCAAGGACAGATGCTGGCGCTCCGGCCATACCTGCTGGTAAGAGTGAGCAGAGGCTGTTGGGTGGCAGGGGGCACGGCAGGGTCTAGCAGCGGGTGGGCCTTGATGAAAGTCAGGACGTCATCAGGGAGGTCTCGGGAAGAAGAGAATGAGGCCGCTCGGCCAAGCCCTGCACAGGAGCCAGGCCTAGGGCACACCAGAAGAACTTCAGGGTCTTGATTGGGCTGCATCCCCCAGCAGACAGGACATACCCCTGACCTCACACCAGAATCCCACTGGGACAGGTACCACTGTGTCCTGGGTACCTGGGGGAGGGGACCCTGTCTTCAGACACAGTAGTCCAGGCCCCATCCACACTCCTCTGCTCCTTGAACCTGCCCTCGAACCCACGTTCAATATCAGCCAGGTAGAAGGCGCAGACGGCGGAGCCAGGGATGCTGAGGGAGCCAGAAAAGAAGGTGGGCAAGGTGTTGGGGGCCGGGCACTGGCAGCTGACAAGGTGAGATGTGGGGGAGGGGGTGGAGTGCAGGGAGCAGGGCAACACTGGGAGACTGGGGTGCAGTGGGTTGAGGTGCCTTGCTGGGTGGGATAAGGCCGGCACGACAGCAAACGGGCCTCAGCAGCGCTTCCCCACCCTGCCTCACCACAAAGCCAGACGTGGGCAGGGATGTTGGATGGGTTGCGTCGGTCAGTCCGGTACCTACCTATTGGTCTGCGTGGTGAAGACCCCAAAGAAGGCAGGGTGGCCATGCAAGTTCCCAGGCCCTGTCAAGGCCTGTAGAACGTCGAAATAGAAGGTGGAGTCTCCAGGGACTGAGCAATTGAGCCGAAGTTTCAGGAAGGATGTCCAGTGGCGGTCCAGGGCCCGAGGGGAGCCGCCCATGTCGCGCTTACAGACACGAGCCACCCGGGAGAACTGCACCTGCAGAGGGGAGTGAGACCCGGGCCCCTTGGAGCAGCATCAGGCAAACGATGGCCGATGCAGGGAAGGGTGGGCCAGGAGGCAGCGAGAGCAGAGAGCTGTGGGGACCCCAAGGTGGGGGCTGTGGACAGGGATCTTGGCTCTGGTTCCACATGATCCAGCACACGCTCATTGCATGTGCCCACACACACATGCGTGCACACAGACTCACATTCACATGCATAGACATGTACATACACACAGGATTATGCACACACACAGGCATGCACACATGAATCCAGAACACATTCATGCTTACACACACAAAAAAAAATCAGCACACACACGTGCACACACACACTCAGGTGTGCACACACATAGGATCCAGCACACACAGTCACATGTGCAATGTGGATACACACAGATGATCCAGCACACACAGTCACATGCGCAATGCGGATACACAAAGAGGATCCAGCACACACAATCACATGCACAATGCACATATACACAGAGGCTCCAGCGCACACTCACACACACATATACATTCACACGCACACAGAGGCTCACACACACAGTACGCAGCACACTTGTGCCCGCTCCTTACCCGCCCCAGCCTGGCGTCCTCCACAGACACTTCTCGGAAGAAGAAGTACACATGGTCCCCGTGCTCCAAGGCATGGACAAAGTGTGGCTCTAGCAGGAAAGGATGTAGAAGAGCATCTGGCCCTGCCCTGCCTTCACCACCCCCAGCTCCCACCAGTTATACCTCCCCCCACCCCCAACAACAACTGCCTGAGCCCCTGGGCCGCCCTGACCTCGGAGCCACTTGGAGTCGTACTTGGCGGAGCGGAGAGGCGGCTGAGGCCCAAGGCTTCTGTAAACCACCGCATCACTGGCCTGGAAATCGGCCGCCGTGGCTGAGTAGAGGCTGCCCTCTGCGGGTGGAGGGACAGTCAGGGAGGACCCCGGAACCTGGTCCCTGGCTCTTCCGGCACCCCCCAGAGGCACCCAAGGACAGGCGATGTTGGGAAAGGCCAGGAGGGAGAGGTGTGAGGGTGTCTTCCCACACACCCACGTGCTTACCTGCAAAGACAGCCACATTGGACTGGGTGGCATCGAAGGGGCACCGAGCCTGGCCACTCAGCTCCTCGCCCTCCTGCTGCAGAGAAGTGATCTGGGGGCAGAGGGAACTCTGTGGTCCTTGTGTCCCTCTGCCTCACACCCCTGCAGCCTGCACCCTGGAGACTGTTCCTATCCACCGCATCACCTCCTCCCTGCCACCCTCACCCCAAGTGTACCCCATAGCTGCGGCACACAGGGCTGAAGGAGTTAGTGCCGCAGGCCAGGAGTGTGCGGGAGTTCCAGGGAACGAGGACCCGGATGTAGTTGTAGCACTCATCCTAGAGAAAGCCAAGACCCCAGGTCAGCGGAGGTGTGTGGCAAGGGGGGTCTACCCTCCTCCCAAGAGTCAATCAGGGCTAGGCTGCAAAGTCCTGACTAAACTCTCCTCAGGCAGCCCAGAGCCTCAGGCAAGTTCTTGGGCCTCTGTGTCCAAGGCACAGTCTGTCCTGCGGTGCTCGAGGGGGGCCATATGGGATGCTGGGGATCGAACCCAGGTTGGCCACATGCAAGGCAAATGCCCTCCCGCTGTACTATCGCTCCGGCCCCAAGAAAGCTAAAGATCGTGAGTTGCTTTTCCACTGTGGCTGGAACTGGGGAAGTGGGGGGCTTGGAGGGCCACGCCTGGAGGGGGTGAGTCTGTGGCTCTCACCGTCAGCTTCCCCCGGACTGCACAGTTCTCCACATCCTGGCTCCTCCATGTCAGATACTGGGGGAGAAGCAGAAGAGGGAAAATCGACGCCCCCCCCCAGCCCTTCACCTCCTTTCTCCTGCCCTCACCCACCTTCCCTCTACGCCCGTACCCCCCGCCCCTCCCACAGCCCCTCACCTTGCTAGGCACCAGTCCCTCCCCTTCTGGGGCCTGAAGATCGAAGGAGAAAACATGATCCCTGAAGGAGGGGTGAGGGAGGATGAGAGAGGGCCCAGCAGAAGCACCCGCTGGGCCTCAGCCCCGCCAGCCCCCACCCCTGACCCCATGCCTTTCACTTGTGCTCTGGGCTCCAAGCACATCCACATCCCACGGCTTCTCCACCCTCATGGGGCGCCTGCTAGGGGTGGCAGAGGCCATGCGGGTCTCAGTCCGCCCGGGAACATGCATGGAAACCCTACAGCTGTGCCACGGCCAGTTACCGGGCAGCCACCAGCAGGGTCCGGTTCAAGGTCAGGAATCTCTGGAAGTCCAGCCCAAGTTCTGCGACCACATCATCATCCTCCAGGCCCCGGAACCAGGCTAAGGGCGAGGCTCCTGGAGGGTACAGGGGATGGTGGGTGCTGAGGCCGCAGGAGACCACCTGTTCCCTCCATGCCAGCTCCAAGCACCTGAAATGTGGCGTGGCCACTGAGGCTGGAGCTGAACTGGAAGGCATGAATAAACTCAGGAGAAAAGGAATCAGAGGCCAGAGCGACAGTACAGCAGGTAAGGCTTGCACGCAGCCAGCCCAGGTTCTATCCCCAGCACCCCATATGGTTCTCCAAGCACTTCCAGGAGTAATTCCTGAGCATGGAGCCAGGAGTAACCCCTGAGCATCATTGGGTGTGACCAAAAAAGACCAAAGGGAAAAAAAAAGAAAAGGAATTTTCACTCTGAGCTCCAGAATAATGCATCATTTTGAGTAGGTTAAGTATGAAAACTGACCCCATTCTATAGACCCCAGGACTGAGACTTAAGACACTGGCCCACTGAGTATCATGAAGTCTGGGAGTCACATGCATCCAGATTCAGACTCAGGCCTGTGAGGGCCCTGAGCTGAAACCCATCCCTTCTGCCAAGACACCCCCTTTGGCTCCCACATTCTACGCTGTCTCGGGTAGATCACTCAGTCACCCTCTTTATCCAGCCCCTCCTCACAAATTCCTCCCAAAGGCTCTTCCCAGGCCTACCCTGGCTCCAGCTGCCAGCTACCAGGTCTGGGCATGGGTATCAGAGGGATGGCAGAGGAAGTGTTTGCTCTCTCACCTACCCCCAACAGGCACTCCCGAGGACCTGCCTGCAGTTCTTGCCTCAAAATGACCCCTAGGCCTGGGGGCACTCAAGGAGCTAGGCCAGGAGCAGGGAGGGTACTGGCCTTACACACCACAGACCCAGGTTTAATCCCTTACACCCCATATGGTCCCCTGTGCCCTGCCAGGAGTGATCCCTGAGCACAGAGCCAGGAGTAAGCCTGAGCACTGCTGGGTGCAAACCAAAAACAGGAAGGTAAAAAATAGAGCTAGACGATATTTCCCAAAGTGAGCCACATTGTGTCCCCTTGCAGGGGAGGGGGGCAGGGCAGCAGTAACCTTGGGTGCTTTCTGCAAACTTAAAGAAAGAAGGAAACTGCCCAAGGACCAAGCACGAGGAGGCCCAGGTTTGATGCCCAGCAAGGCATGTTAATCCATGTTCCACTGGGATTGCTGGGTGTGAGGAAGGGAGGGAGGGAGGGTGAGGGAGGGAGGGAGGGAGGAAGGGAGAGAAGGCAGGTAAAGGAAGGAGGGGTGGATTTCAGGTGCGGGAGACATTAGTGATTTTTTTTCCTGACAGTTTGAGGACCTTTGGGCCAAGCCAAGCACCTAAAGGAATTGCCCTACAACTCAACAAAAAGGAAACAAAAATTCTCTCTATTTTGAGGGCAGTTTGAGCCACAGTCAAACATACTTTAGGGGCCACCAACTCCTGACTCTGTGCTCAGGGGACCATACAGTGCCAGGATCGAACCAGGGTTGGTCATATAAGCACCTGAACCCTTGTACTGTTTCTGCAGCCCACAAGTAAAATAACTCTAAACCCTAAATCTAGGAGCCAGAGTGGTGGTCCAGTGGGGAGGGCGCCTGCCTTCCACCTGGCTTACCCTCGTTCCATCTCACATATCCCCTAGGGTCCCTGACACTGCCAAGAGCAATCCCTGCGCGCAGAGCCAGGAGTAAGCCCTGAGCACTGTTAGGGGTGGAACCCAGGTCTCCAGGAGCCAATGAGCTTCTCACTGCCAATGGTGAGAGCAAACACACATGAATCAGGCGGCCGGCAGACTCAGCTGTGTGTAGGGGACCTGTTTCTGTTTCATCCATCACAGGCCGTATGGTAGAAAACAATTCTATTTTACTTATTTATTTATTTATTTATTTTTGCTTTTTGGATCACACCCAGTGATGCTCAGGGGTTACTCCTGGCTCTGCACTCAGGAATTACCCCTGGCAGGGCTTAGGAGACCATATGGGGTATTGGGAATCGAATCTGGGTCGGCTGCATGCAAGGCATGTGGCCTCCCCACTACACTATCGCTCCAGCCATCTCATCTTCATTTTGCAGGCCAGCAGAAAGACTAAGGCATGGCCATGTGGGCTCTGAGTTCATGTTCAGCTCCCGGTCTGCCCGCTCGCCTGCTCACCCCACCGGGCTGTGCCCCTTTGTGCTCGTGATCTCAGGTGGGTTTTTTTTTTAATTGATTTTGGCTTTTGGGCCACACCCAATGGTGCTCGGGCCTTACTCCTGACTCTACACTCAGGGATCACTCCTGGAGGGGCCAGGGAACCATATGCAGTGCCAGGGATCGAACCCAGGTCAGCTACATACAAGGCAAATGCCATCTCCAGCCCCTCTCAGGTGTTTCTTGGGGGAACCATCTACCAAACCCAGTTCAGGAGTCCCGGGGCTCATTCTTGGTGATACCCACTTACTAAGGACGGGGAGTTCCGTTGGCTGCTGATCAGACTCAAGTCAGATGTGCTCAGGGACTCCAGAGGTGCTTGGGTCACATTCAGCCTTTTTAAAAAAAAAATTTTGGTCACACCTGCCATGGTGCTCAGGACTTAGTCGTGGTTCTGCAATCAGGGATCACTCCTGGCAGGCTCAGGGGACTATACGGGGTGGTGGGGATCAAACTCAGATCAGCTGCAGGCAAGGCAAACACCCTCCCAGTTGTGCTATGGCTCTGACCCGCACTTCTAGCTCTTTTAAGATCAAGTGCTCTGGGGCTGGAGCCATAGCACAGCGGGTAGGGCATTTGCCTTGCACACGGCCGACCCGACTTCGATTCCCAGCATCCCATATGGTCCCCCGAGCACCGCCAGGAGTAATTCCTGAGTGCAGAGCCAGGAGTAGTAACCCTGTGCATCGCTGGGTGTAACCCAAAAAGCAAAAAAAAAAAAAGATCAAGTGCTCTGCACCTCACTTCCTCACAGGACCCCGTTGTCCAGTCGCTGAACTAGTGCCTAGGGCGGGGGTACAATACAGGGGGGTGCAGGTGGGCACTCACCTTGCAGGTCAGAGGTCAGCAGCGGAAGGGGGTCCTGGGGAAAGGCAGCCCGCGAGCGGAGCAGCGGGAGCAGCAGCAGCAAGGGCAGGAAGCAGGAGGCACGGGGCATCCTGTGCGGGGCAGCTCAGGCCCCCGGGGGTGCCCCCTCACCCATATGCTGGCCCTGAAAGAGGAGACAGAGAAAAGAGGGTGAGGGGGGACTGTCCACCCCAGTGCAGCCAGGCTCCTCCTGTCCTATCCCCGGAAGACACCGGGGATTGGCAACAAGAATCCTCTTTCTGGCACAGCAGGTCCCGGCCAGCTGTCACATCACTCAGGCCCTTCCTGCTCCAACTGGCCTGCACTGGCTCCTGTGGCCACCGCCTGACCCCAGGTGAGGACAGGACCCCACCCGCCCTGCTCCCCGCCTCTCCCCAGTCTCCTCTCCTGCCACTGGCTAGGTGACACCTCTCGGCCCCCCTCTTGTGAACCCCTTCTTAGCTATAATTAGATGCTGAAGCCTTAAAATTATAAATAGTGACTCCTTGGCACTGGAGGAAGAAGAGGGCACCGTGGTGCCACCTCCCGCACAGACCCCCAGGCTGCCTGCAGGCGCCATGCCCTGCCCAGACAGCTGCAAGGCCACCGTGGACTCTCAGGGCAGGGAAGAAACAGAGTGTGGGGACAGCCCAGGGGTCCCCACCTGGCCTGCGAGCCCCTTTCTCTTGCTAGGGAGAAGAACAGTGTTTGCAGGGTTGGGGGGAGCGGGCTATCTTAGCCAAATGTGAAACGGCATCAAAGCCAGATCAGAGACTAAATTTAGTTCTGGCTGCAGCTGTCTGCCCGACCACTGTGCCCCCTCCCAGCCTCTGGAGCCTCTGTTCCACCCCGGGCCTCAGCCCCAGCGCAGGCCGTGAGTGGCTGAATGAGACTCCATCCAGCCTCAGAGGGCAGCGAACAAGCAGGGGCTGCATGTGGGGGAGAAATGGCTGAACACACCCCTCTCGGGACTGTCTCAAAGTAGCAAATATAAATAATCCGATGCCAGGCAAGCAAGTGTAGCCCAAAGTCCAGGGAAAGAAAGATGGAGATGGTGGCAGGGACAGAGGAGGGCGAAGCGGCCATTAGCCTCCAGCTTGCCGCTGGAACAGCAGCGGGGCCCCACTCCAGCGAGACCAGGAAACCAGGTCAGGATCGCGAGAATCCTGCCCGCAGCCCCCTCACAGCTATCCCCATTCACAGGGGGCCCCAGGAGAGACCCCACACATGCAGGCTTATCTCTCCAATGTGTCACACACAAGGAACCTGGGCCCAAGTGCACCCCACCCCCATCCAGCGTCAGTGGTGGGGAGGCTGACGTCAGACAGGGTCCCCAGAGAGGCAGGTGGAGAAGGAAAAAGGGTAGGAAGACCTAATGATGACCTGTCCCCAGGGCCAGAGGCTCCAGGCTTCCTTCCTGCCCCCTCCGGGATGCTGGTATTCCCTGGGGAAGCAGAAGGGACACGCCAGCGCCCCCTTTCCAGCTCCCCCTACCAAGTTGCCCAGGGCAACTTCTTTCTTCACCCAGGAAACAGCTTTTGTCTTTGACAAGGGGGGGAGAGCACTCAGACCCTGGGTGCTCCGGAGCCCTGTCCGCTACACCCACCCACCGCCCCTCCAGACAGTTGCCGGGCGGTTCCCGGGGTGATGACCCTGGAGGGACCCAGGACCCAAGGACCTGATGGAGCAGGAGAGGAAAGAAACGAAATGACACCGCCCTGCCACAGCCCTTACAAGTCAGGCGCCAAGTCGGGAAAGTGGAGCAGAGGCTGAGGAGGAGAGCTGCGGACAGGGGCTTCTCTCTGGCGGGCTGGGGGAGTGGGAGGCAGACGGGGTGACCCTGAGTGATTACTAAGGTACCAGCCAGGGCGCCCAAGGCTGCGAGCGTGGAGGTTGGGCCAGGCCCTGCTCGGATGCTCGCAACCTGCTCGGCCAGCCTGGGCAAGGCCCGGAGAGTTGGGGGGCGCAAAGCACTCCCGGGTGGAAACCCTCCGAATCTAGCAGCTCCGGGCGAGAGCGCCAGCCAGGGACAATAGAGGCTCATTTGCATCTCATTTACATGCTCTCAGTTTCTGCGCGAGCGGGGTAGCAGCACCGGGTACCTTCCCGGTCCCCGCAGGCCCTGCCCCGGCCCCGCCCCGCCCCGTTCGGGGTTCCGCCTTGGAAACACTCCGCTGGCCTCTGCACCGGTCCCTGGACTTAACTCGCGGCACCTCCGAGCGCTGGCTGCCCCGGCAGCTGGGGGAGAGCAGCAGATGGGCGGCCCCTTCGCACCCCGAGCCTACTAAAGCGGTGCCGCGCCCCAGAGTGGTTCCAGCAGCCCCAAACCCTACGGCCTGCTCTGTCCCCTCGGGGTGCCCGGGCTGGGAGAGTAAACGGCCCCTGGCTCTCCTCGCTCCCGCACTCAGCGCCTCTGGGGAGTGGCTCGGGTCACCGGCAGAACCAGCGGGGCCTGGGGACGGATGGAGTAGAGAAGCCCGGCCTGGGGACAATAGCAGGAAGCCCTCGGGCCGCTCGCCCGCCCCAGTCCCCCGGCTCCGGGCGGGGGCGGGGGAGAGCTCTGCAGAGCAGGCGCGACCCCCTCCCCACCGCTCGGCCTCGGCCCACCCCGACGCCGACCCCCGGGCGGGCGTCCAGGTGTCGCGAGTCCCGCGCGCGGTGGCCGGGGGCCAGGGGCTCGACGTGTCTCCCCCTCACTGGATCCGGGGCTCCGCGAGGGGCGGGCAGCGGAGTCCGGGCCGGGACCGGGTCCCAAAGCCACGTTAGCGGGAGGAGGGGCCGGAGGGGCCTGCAGACGCTGAGCGGCGGAGCGCGGGGGGCTGGGCGCAGAGGCGGGTCTCCAGACCCGGGGAGCGGGGCCCGCGGCCGGGGAGGACGCGCGCGGGCCGGCGGCTGCACGGGCGGCTCTAGCCCCGCTTTCCATCCCCTGCTTTCGAGACCGCGTCCCATAAAGCCCCGGAGAGCGGGTGCAGGGGTGTCTGCCGGGGGATCCCCAGGTCTCGACTCTGCGCCCGAGCCTCCCCGGGAGGTGCTCGGACCTCGCTGGCTCAAGGACAGGGGCGCCGCCGAGACACCAAAATCCAGGACGACGCGGCCCCTCGCAGCCCTGTAGGGGCATCGCGAGCCCGGGTCCCCGCGGGGATCGAAGCCTCAGTTTCCTCACTCGATGTGCGCGCTCGGCACGGTGCACCTCAGAATCCCCTTCCTCGCACCCCATCCCGGGAAGGCGACTCGGAGCCCGCTGGGAGGCGGCGCCCCTGGTGCAGTGGCGGCGCCCCTGGTGCACGGCCGCCGGCCCCTCCTCCCCAGTGCACCCCAACTCTGACGACCCCTCCGCTCGCGCAGCCGGCACGCGGGCTCCCTCTGCACTTCCCGAGCTCGCCCGGGGCCCGCGCGCCCTCCGCGCCCCTCGCCGCCCGCAGCCACGTCTTGGCTCCCAGCTACTTGCTCCGAGATCCGGGTCAGCGGGATGGAGCGTGCAGCGCGCGGGCAGCGGCCCCGCACCGCGCTGGATTCGTGATCCGTGGTGGAGGTTCCGAGCAGACGTGAGGAGCGTCTGAACAGGATGGAGCGGGGATCGAGGCGCCAGGTCGCGGCGGCGGTGGGCGAGTCAGGAGTCCGGGTCGCATCCCCCACTCGCGCCGCGCCTCCTCGGAGGAAAACAATGCGACCGCCCGGAGCTCTGGGCCGGGCCTCAGCCACCCCGCCCGCCGCCCGGCCGGCCCGCCTCCGGCCCGCCTCCTGCCCTCTGAGTCCAATCCGACGAGTGGAATCAGGCCAGACCACGCCCTCTAGACACCTCTTCGCCAATAGGATGTCTCAGGGGCGGGGCCCCAAGAGCTCCTCCAACCGAGGGCCTGGCGGGGAGGGTGAGCCGGAGACCGACACGGGCACGAGATGCTGAGACCCGCGCACTGTCCCTGAGACCCGGACCGAGGAGGGCTTGCACATTCGAACACAGGAAGCCCTCGAGAGAAACCGCTGAAGAAAGGATGAAGGAGAAGCCGCGGGGAGAGACGGACGGGGAGCCCGGGAACCCCGGCTGGGCTGGCTGTCAGCTGGCGCGACCCGCCTTCTCTCCCCGCCAGCCTTGGCCGCGCTGTTCCTGGGGGAGTCTCGGCCTCTCGTCAGCTCTGCCGCCACCCTTGGTCCTCCTTCCTCCTTATCTAATCTCTACCCTCCCTTTCTCCCCAGGTGTGTCGGCTGGTTTATTCTGATCCCGGCTAGGAGGGCCTAGCATGCAGCGGGGACTCGGGGCCTGGGGCAGGGAGGCAAGATGCAAAGCCATCTCCTCTCCCGCCTCTGCTGTCCGAGCAGCCCGGGGCTTGGGCCAGGGCTGTGCGGAGGAGCCGGGGAGCCGGGGAGTCTGTCGGGCTGTTGGTTGAGGGAAAAGGACAGGTGACAGGTGCGGAAGCCATGGGAGAGGTAGAGAGGCAGACTGGCTCAGAGGGAAAGTGCTTGTTGTCCCCATCCCACGCCTGTGACCCGCAGACACCCCATTTCTTTCATCAGGTCCTGGGCATTCCCTCCAGATAACAAAGCTGCTATGGGACCCATGAGATCAGGGCTAGTGCCATTCACGTCATCCCTTATCCCTGAGCTCAGAACTAGGAGTGAGCCCTGAGCACAGCAGGCGGGGGAGGAGGGTGGGGGGATGCAGGCAAACAGATAACAAAAATGCCCCTTTTCCATCCCCGCCTCCAGAAAGACCCTGTCACATGGAGTGTCAGGGGGAGGAAGAATGAGGCCTCGGGCTGGACCCATACCTTGCTGTTTGCTTTGAGTCTTTCCCGCATGGGGGCTGGGACGAAAGTTCTCAGAATTCCTGCCATGGTGGGTGGCCTGGAAACACTGGCATTCTCTGATAGTTTAATCTGAGTGGGCGCCTCCCCTGCATCCCCCTTCGGAGCTCCTGGGCTAGAGGGAAGTGGGGCAGGGTATGCTCCTTCTGGCCACACTTACTGAACTAAGGTCAGGATGGGGAATCTCACCCAATGAGCTAAGCCTCATAGCAAAAAGCTGTGAGACATAACCATGTACGTGCACACACACATGCACGTGCACACACAGCCTCAGAGGTGGACAGTGAAACAATCCTTCACTGATACAGCTGTGTAGGTCTTGGCTCCAAGATAATGCAGTGATTGCTGGAGAGAGAGTATACCGGGTAGGGCACTTGCCCTGCATGCAGCTGATCAGGAGCACCACATAGGTAAACTGACAGAGCCAGGAATAAGCCCCAAGCATCACAGGGTGTGGCCCCCTAAACAAACAAACAACCAAGGCAACACAATGGTCAATTGGTGTTGCTTAATTTTTTCATATATATACACACACACACATATAAATATATACATATATATGTATATAGATATATAGATATATATTGGTTTGGGGGTCACACGTGAAGTGCTCAGGGCTTACTCCCAGCTCTGTACTCAGGGATTATTCCAGGCAAGTTCAGAGGGACCATCTGCTGTGCCAGTAGAACAGCATGCTAAGTCAAGCACCAGACCCACTGTGCTATATCTTTGGCCGGGCTCTTTGTTTTTAGATGTTAGAAAGAAGTTTTGTGAAAAGATACCTCCAAATACAGAGGTGATGGTGATTAAAAAAAACAAAGACAAAAAACTCCTACCTAACACAGAGTTTAAGTGCTCAAGTATCTACCCATTGAATAGATTAATGAACATGAATTCTGATATAATTCTTTGATGTTTAGAATCCAGTTCAATCTGGAATTTCAGTTTGGTCCAGGATAGGTTAAATACTCAGATACAATCCAGAGTGGCATATAGTTCTGGTTGTTATAAATATGACCATGTGGTTAGCTGGAGTGGTAAGACAGTGGGGAGGTTAGCACTTGCTTTGCACGTGGCTGACCTGGGTTTGATCCCCTGCACCCCATATGGTCCCCCAAACCCACTAATAGTGACCACAGAGCCAGGAGTAGACCTTGGGGTACAGTCCCCCAATGCACCCCAAAACCAAAACAAAACAAGTACTAAGTAATTTCAAAGAAATACTAAGTCTCAAACAACAACAACAACAACTAGGGTTGGAGCAAGTACAGCAGGTAAGGCTTGCCTTGCAATCAGTCAACCTGGGTTTGATCTCCAGAGCATCATTTGGTCCTCCAAGCCCCCCGGAAGTGATCTCTGAATGCAGAGCCAGGAGTAAGTCCTGAACACCACCTCTAGAGTCTTCCCTGCAAAAATAAAATACAAAAACTACATTGAATGTTCATTACTGAATGAGAGAAACTACAATAAATATTATTCATGATGACTAAGAAAATATATTGGGGGGCCGGAGCAATAGTACAGCAGGTAGGGCATTTGCCTTGCATGCGGCCAACCCGGGTTCAATCCCCAACATCCCATATGGTCCCCCGAGCAATGTCAGGAGTAATTTCTGAGGCAGAGCCAGGAGTAGACCCTGAGTATTGCTGGGTGTGACCCAAAAAAAGAAAGAAAGAAAGAAAAAATACACTGGATGTATTTTATCATGGAGGTCGAGAAGAGTTTGAGTGGGAGTTGGTGCAAAAGAAAAGAGAAAATGTTGCAAAAAGCAATAAGGTTTGGGGCTGGAGTGATAGCACAGCGGGTAGGGCATTTGCCTTGCACACGGCCAACCCGGGTTCGGTTCCCATATGGTTCCTGCAGGGGTAATTCCTGAGTGCATGAGCCAGGAGTAACTCCTGTGCATTGCCAGGTGTGACCCAACAAGAAAAAAGAAAAAAATCAGTAAGGCTTAAGTAAAAGCTACCCTGAGCATGGAGTCTGAAAGGGGCAGCAACTGTTCCAGGGGACCTACATGTGAGAAAAATAGATGGGAGACGCCTACAGACAGTACGACAGGTCCACTCACCGTGTGTATGGCGGGTTCCAACCTCAGCATCCCATGTGGTCTGTCCCCCCACCCCCTCCCCTCCAGGAGTGACTCCTGAGTGCAGAGACAGGAGTCAGCCCTGAGCTTCATCAAGAGTAATCTAAAAAAAAAAAAGAGAGAGAGAGAGAAAGTGAGAGAGAAAACAGCAGAGGAGAGAGTCGGGACATTTGTTTTGCATGCAGCTGACCCAGGTTTGAGCCCCCTGTACCACACACAAAAACAGAGATTACTCCTGAGCCTCCAAGCACCTCCAGAATAGCCTCCAAGCACCTCAGGGGTGGCACCTAAAAACAAAACAAAACCAAAATAGTAATAATGAGGGCAGAGGAGGGGCTGGAGCAATACTACAGTGGGTAAGATATCTACCTTACTTGTGGCCTACCAGGAATGATCTCTGAGCACTGAGCCAGGAGTAAGTCCTGAGCACTGCCAGGTGTGATCCCAAAACAAAGTAAGCAGAACAGAGGCAGGTTCGAGAGATGGAGTGAAAAACTGGATGCGTGTTTTGCATGGAGAGCCAGAGTCAAGCCCATCTCAGAGCTGGGAGTAGCCCCCCAGCACCACGAGTGTGGCCCCAACAAACAAGTAAATAAAACCTGAGGAAAGTTAAAGAGTAAGTTAAAATATGGAAGGTCTAGAAAGCCAAGATAAATTTAAATAAATTTAAAAGAATGTCATTTTTAGTTCTTTTTTGTTTGTTTTTGTTTAGGGACTATACCCAGTAGTGCTCAGGGGTTATTCCTGGTTCTGCACTCAGGGATGATTCCTGGTGGGGTTTAGGGAACATATGGGGTTCTGGGGATCAAACCCCGTTCTATTGTGGCAAGGCAAATGCCCTACTCACTGTTATATATTTCTGGCCCCTTATTAGATGAGCAGATTAGCCTCATTGGTATATACAGCAGCTATTTCAAACATTGCCTGTTTTCTCAAGGATTATCCCTGCACCACTTGTTCATATTGGAAACTCCACATGCATTTTAGAAAATAAAAGAAATAGGGATTTAGAGGCCTTTTAGTGTGGGGGCCACACCTAACAGAGTTCAGTGCTCATTCCCGACCGCACTCAGAGACCACACCTGGTGACGCTCTGGACACTGGATGTGGTGCTGGGGATGGAACCCAGGTTGGCCACGTACAAGGCAAGAGTACGTGCTGTGCTACCCCTCCAGCCTTCAAGTATTCCTTTTCTATTCATAATCCCATCTTAGCACACACACGCACACACACACATACACGCTCAAGTATCTCCTGTGATTAAAATAAATAAATAAATAAAAATGTTGCTGCTCCCTGTCAGTATTAACTATCTTGAAATTTCTCCTGCCTTTATACCTTTGGTTAAGTTTCTAGGCCACCCATTGTTTCTGGACCGACCCAGCTACTTTTCTTTATATCTTTTTCTTTTTTTTGTTTTGTTTTTTTGGTCACACCTAGTGATGCACAGGGGTTACTCCTGGCTCTGCACTCAGGAATTACCTGAGTGCTCCGGGGGACCATATAGGATGCTGGGAATTGAACCTGGGTTGGCCGGATGCTAGGCAAATGCCCTACCCGCTGTGCTATTGCTCCAGCCCCATGCAGCTATTTTTCATTCACACTCATTTCTCACCCAATTTTTCCCCCCATGGATCCCCTGAGCTGGGTCTTGCCCTGTGTCCTCCTGTCCCATTTAGTGGGCAGGTTCCCAGTGTTCACCTTTTTGACCTTTATGCCACTGGACCACACTCTACTCTGGCTCCTTCTTTCTTTTGACAAAGACTTGGGACTTAATGTATTTTTTAACAAATAGCTTTCTTTAGTTTGTTGTGGGGTTACACCCAGAAATGCTCAGGAATTATTTCTGGCTCTGAGCTCAGATCACTTCTGAAAGGGCTTGGGGGATCATCTGGGGAGTCATGGGTGAACCCAGGCAGAAGCCCTCCCAGCTGTCCTGTCTCTCCATCCCTGATATCTCCTTAAATGTTGGTGTCATGCAGGTCGTGTTCTCACTCTTCTCTTTTTGCTCTATACATTTTCTTTGGTCAAAATAATCTATTCCAAGAGTTACAATAACTGCTCTGTGCTGCTGCCCCAAACCTGGGTATTCAATAAGGAGTTTCACCTGAGAGCTAAATGCTTTTAAACAATTGCTTAGTGACTATTCTCCAGTTGGAATTTTCACAGGGATTTTTACCATTGGTATTTGCCATTAAGTCTAAAGAGAAGAAATTTGTCTTTTAGCTGTGCACTTCCAGTCCTTAGTCCTAAGGCATGGCAAATAATAAGCTGGGGAACAAAAACAAAAACTCCTCTATTTGCCAGACTATACTCTTGCCGCACCACTTCAAACAAATCATCCTGAACTTTCTCTTTTGAACTGAGAACATGGATTTGAAACACTGGAAAACTCTCTCCCAGGCTGGAGCAACACCCAAATGGCAAGGTGTTTGATTGCACAATGCAGGCCCGGGCTGGATCCCAAGCACCCTCCGGTCCCCAGAGCACCACCAGGAGTGATTCCTGAGTGCAGAGTCAGGAGTAAATTCTGAGTACCGTCTAGTATAGCCCCAAAACAAACAAACAAAAAGAAAAACTCTGCTCCACAGATTCACAGACCACAGTCTGTAGTGGGAGAACATAATTCCACTGTGTTCACTGTTTTTTTTTTTTTTATTGTTGTGATGTTACAAATTCACATGGTTCCACGAGGAATATTTTGCTAGATGACTGAAGTGTGCCAAATAAAGTACAAAATGTTTTCATTTTAACTGTTTTGAGTAGGGATTATTCAAAAAGGTATTATTCTTTTCCTGTGGATTATAGAGAGAAAAGAGCATGACTAGCAGTAATTAAAACCTAGATTGAGAGCCAGAGCTATAGTCCAGTGGGGAGGGCATTTGCCTTGCAAGCAGCTGACCCGAGTTCGATTCCCAGAATCCCTTATGGTCCCCCAAGCACTGCTAGGGGTAATTCCTGAGTGTATGAACCAGTAGCCCTAGGCATTGCCCGGTGTGATCCAACAAGCAAAAAATAAAATTAAAAAAATGTTTTAATTAAAAAAAAACACCCTAGGGGCTGGAGCGATAGCACAGCGGGTAGGGCGTTTGCCTTGCACTCGGCCAACCCGGGTTCGAATCCAACCCGGGTTCGAATCCCAGCATCCCATATGGTCGCCTGAGCACCGCCAGGGGTAATTCCTGAGTGCAGAGTCAGGAATAACCCCTGTGCATCGCCAGGTGTGACCCAAAAAGAAAAAAAAAAAAAAACGCCCTAGATTGAGGATTTGGAGAGACAGTAGGGAGGGTACAGCGGGGAGGGTGCTTGCTTTGCATGTGGCCAATTCAGGTTTGATCCTAGCACCCCATATGGTCCCCTGAGCAGGAGTGATCCCTAAGTGCAGAGTCAGGAGAAGGTTCTGGGCATTGCTGGATATGGGAAAAGAAAAAAAAAAAAGCTGTGGTTTTCAATTGTCTGTCTTTTTTGTTTTCTGAGTCTTTTTCTCCGTATAAATTCTCATTGCTGTAATTGTTCTTGCTTCTAAACAGTCTTCCTTCCTCCTTTAAAAAAAAAACAAAACTTTTTTTTTCAGTTTTGTTTTTGGGTCACACCTGGCAACACTCAGGGGTTATCCTGGCTCTACACTGGGGAATCATGCCTGGAGGTCCTCGGGGGACCTATGATGTGTCAGGGATCGAACCCAGGGCAGCTGCACAAATATCCTATTTGCTGTACTATCAATCTGGACCCCTCTTTCCTTCTTTTTTTTTTTTTGTTTTTGGGTCACACTTGGTGATGCTCAGGGGTTACTCCTGGCTCTGCACTCAAGAATTACTCCTAGCGGTGCTGGGGGACCATATGGGATGCTGGGAATCGAAGCTGGGTTGGCTGCATGCAAGCTAAACACCCTACCTGCTGTGCTATCGCTCCAGCCCACCCTCTTTCCTTCTTTAATTGACTATTAATTACCTGCTGTGGGCTTAGAGATTTCTAGAAATGGGTATCAATAAGTGAAAAGAACAGAAAGGCTTCCCCATGTGTGACTATTGTGTTGCTGTTTCCCCCTTATCTCCTTGTTCTTGGATGTGTTTTGAATTCATTCTTTCAGAAAATATTTATTGAGTACAGTATGTGCCAGGCACTAAGCAAGCACTAAAACATAATCACTGTTTATAGTCTGATGAGAAAGCAGCAGTTAAAAACTCACAAATAATCACAAAGAGGGATTATTATAATAGGTAAAACATATAATTCTTTAACTTTCTTTTTTTGGCTTTTGAGCCACCCTCAGAAGTTCTCAGAGCTCACTCCTGACTCTATACTCAGGGATCACTCCTGGCAGTGCTCAGAGTGGGGTGCCCAGGATGGAACCTGGGTTGGCCGCAGGCAAGGCAAGTGCCCTACTGGCTGTACTGTTGCTTTGGCCTTTATAATTCTTTAATTTCTAATAGTTTTAAAACTTTATATTAGGATGATGATTTAAACACTACTGATGGATGCAAAAAGTTTTCCAACACTGCACTGACTTCCTCTACCAGAATGTCCACGTCCCTCCGGCCTTGTCCTAGGGTCCTCCCTGTGTGCTACCACCAATTTTTTTTTGTGTGTGTTGTTTGGGGGCCACACCTGGTGATACTCAGAGCTTACTCCTGGCTCTGTGCTCAGGGATCACACCTGGTGGGCTCAGGGAACTGTATCGGGTGCCAGGGATTAAACCCAGTCAGCCATGTGTATGGCAAAGCACCCTGCTTGCTGTACTATCTGTCCGACACCCCAAAGCCCCGCTTTTTTGTTGGCTTTTTGGCCACACCTAGTGGTGCTCAGGCTTATTCCTGGCTGTGCACTCAGGATTCAGTCCTTGTGGACTCAGGGAACCACATGGATACCAGGAATTGAACCCAGGTCAGCTGCATGCAAGGCAAGTACTCTACCTCCAGCCCCTTGAACCCTCACTTCTTTTTTTTTTTGCTTTTTTTGGGGGGTCACACCCAGCAAAGCACAGCGGCTAACTCCTGGCTCTGCACTCAGGAATAATTCCTGGCAGTGCTCGGGGGACCATATGGGATGCTGGGAATTGGACTCAGGTTAGCTGCGTGCAAGGCAAACGCCCTACCCGTTGTGCTATCGCTCCAGCCCCACGCACTCTCACTTTTTTTTTCTTTTTGGGTCACACCCGGCGATGCGCAGGGCAGGGGTCACTGCTTGCTCATGCACTCAGGAATCACCCCTGGCGGTGCTCAAGGGACCATATGGGATGCTGGGATTCGAACCCGAGTCGGCCGCGTGCAAGGCAAACGCCCTACCAGCTGTGCTATCACTCCAGCCCAATCCTCACTTTTAAAAACATTTTGGAGCCACATTCAGTGGTTCTCAGAGGATACTCCAACCTCAAGTGCTCTGGGGACCATGTGGTGCTGGAGATCCCACCTGGACCTCCTGCTTGTGAAACACATGCTCCACTTTGTTCAGCATCTTGGGCCATGAAGGTGTGCAATTCTTTTTTTTTTTTTTTTGCTTTTCGGATCACACCCGGCGATGCACAGGGGTTACTCCTGGCTCTTCACTCAGGAATTACTCCGGACGGTGCTCAGGGGACCATATGGGATGCTGGGAATTGAACCCGGGTCGGCCACGTGCAAGGCAAACGCTCTACCTGCTGTGCTATTGCTCCAGCCCCAAGCTGTGCAATTCTAAAAGATCATGGGCAGAGGGGTCTGGCAGAGTAAACATGGTCAGTGTGGTTTCATGGAAGATTGAACTTTCCAACTGAGACCCAAAGACTAAGCAGGAATTAATGGGGCAAAGTAGAGGCTGATACTGGAAGGGTTCAAATAGACAGAAGTGGGCCATGCAAGGAGCCAGAGCGATAGTACAGAGGAAATGGCTTTTGTCTTGCACGCAGCCGACCAAATTCAATCCCTCGCATCCCATAGGGTCCCCTGAGCACTGCTAGAAATAATTTCTGAGTGCAGAGCCAGGAGTAAGCCTGAGCACTGCTAAGGTGGGTTAAAAAACAAAACATAAAGAAAAAAGGTATAGGGCTGGAGAGTGCTTGTCTTGCCTGGCACCCCTGAGCCCTGCAGAAGTGATCCCTGAGTGCAGAGGCAGAAGGAAGCCCTGAGCACTGCTGGGTGTGCCTCCACCCTCCAAATCCAGAATGTTCTTAATAAGATGAAATCCTGAGGAGGTCCTGAGGAGGAGATGAGGGTCTGGGGTTCAGTGCTTTGCTGACACTTTGATTTAAACTCCAATTTATTTACTTTCACTTTTCACAACCTGCTGACTTTCTGCTATTTCCCTTTCTTTCTTTTTTTTTTTTTTTTTTTTTTTTGGTTTTTGGGTCACACCTGGCGATGCACAGGGGTTACTCCTGGCTCTGCACTCAGGAATTACTCCTGGCGGTGCTCAGGGGACCATATGGGATGCTGAGATTTGAATCCGGGTCGGCCTCGTGCAAGGCAAACGCCCTACCCGCTATGCTATCACTCCAGCCCCTCCCTTTCTTTCTAGAACTTTTCATAAGCCTACCAAATCCTGGGTGTCTCCCTTTGTTTTCCTCATCCTGAGCTTAAGCAAGTGACACCACTGACTGGTCCCTTCTCAGTCTGTTGCATGGTTGGCTGCAGGCCCTGGCTCCAGCCCTTTCTTGTAGTCGTGGAGCTGATGGTTCCTTGACCCAATCTGAGACATCTCTTACTGCTCAGTCCTGCTTGAGGAACTAAGTCTCTTCTTTCCTCCTCCACCTCCTCCTCTTCCTCCTTGCTTTTGGGTCACACCAAAAGCAGTGGTACCACAGCAGTGGTACCTGCTGTGCTCAGGGCAAGGTAGTGCTCCTGGCTATGCTCAGGGATCACTCTTAGCGGGGCTCGGGAACATAGGTGGTTTCAGGGATCAAACCAGGATTACTGCATACAAGAGAAGAACCAAGTATTATCTCTGGACCACTAAGCTAAATTCTAGACAGTGGCATTTTTTGTTTGTTTTGGGGCCACACTAGGCCAAAAAACGGGGATCACTTCTAGTGATGCTCAGGGAATTATATAGGATACTACGGATCAGACCCATGTCAGTTGGGTGCAAGGCAAACACCCTACCTGCTGTACTATCTGTCTGGCTCAAAAGTGGCACTTCCAAGTCAGAATGGATAATTTTTATTTTGATTTTGGTTTTGGGGCCACAATTGGTGGTGTTTAGTGCTTACTCCTTGTTCTATGCTCAGGGATCACTCCTGGCAGGTTCTGGGAACCATATATGGTCCTGGAGATTGAACCCAGATAAGCTGTATGCAAGGCAAGTGCCCTATCAGCTCTCATTTTTCTTTTTTTCAAATTATTTTGTTTTGGGCTTGAACATAGCCAAGTGGTGCTCCGTGGGCATTGAACCTGAGCCTGCCACATGCAAAGCACACGCTCAGTCTGGACAAAATTTTTCATGTTCCATGAAAGTGAATGTCAAATGCCATTGTTTGACTTGTATTCTCTATACCTTGCTTAAATTCACCTCCCTGCCCAGACTGCGGTCTGGCTCTGGTACACGACCAGACAGATGCGTATGCTTCTTCATGGCTGCTGGCGCCCTCGAATGATGCTATAAATATCCAGAGGGCCCTCGGCAGCAGGCTCCACCCCTGCACTAAGGTTACCATTCAGGAATTCGGGCTCACTTTTTTTTTTTTTAATTCCCCACCCTGCAGGCAGCTCCAGAGACGCAAAGCGCACCGACTCGTGGTGGTGCTGCCACCCGACGGTCACTCCTGGTTCTGCAGCCTGACCCCTGCACCTTCCTCTCCTGTGTTGGAGGGTTGCGGGGCCCACGACCCAGCCAGGGCCTGCGGGTCACTCTGCGCACCGCACCGCGCACGGAGAGGCCCCTGCAGGCCCTGGTCTCTCACCATGCCCGAGTGTCACCACTTTGATTTCTAGGAGTCTGGTCAGGCGCTGGTGGCATCGATGAGCCCAGGAACCCGGAGGTGGAAGAGCGGGGCGGGGCCTGGGGGTGCGTCAGGCTGGAGACTCAAGGGGGAGCTTCTCCATTCTGCGCACTCCGGGGGACATTCACACCAAGACGGGCCCAGCACTTGAGGAGGTGAGACCCTGTGAGCCCCCCGAGCGGGGCATGCAGGGGTGAGGGAGGCAGGCCCGGCTCTGTCAGCCACTCTCCCTACCGTGGGACTCTGGGGGCAGGACCCTTGGCTTCCAGGGAGGGGGTCCCTGCTGGCTTCTTCCCTGGGGGCACGTCAGCCTTGAAGGTGTGGTTGGGGGTGGGTGGGGCAGACTGGGCGGTCCAGGAAGCTGTAGGAGGGGCAGGGGTGAGTCAATCTTAAGAGGCCCAGAGGCAGATGGAGAGAGGCAGGAGAGTGTCTTGAGAGGAACGAGGACCTCAGGGTAAGGGGGAAACCGGCCAGGGGATGGAGGATGGAGGAGGGGCTGTGGCCCAGAGGGGAGAGGGCAGCGGGGGGTGGGGGGGGCCATGAGGCGTGGGGAGCAGGAAGTCTGAGGAGGTGGCGCCACTCGGCGGTTTCTTTTTCTGGGTAGAGGGGCAGGAGCCAGCACACCCCCCCTCGGGGCCAAGCAGGGACCTCCTTTCCCACTGGCCTCATCCCACTGTAGCAGATGCTCCCTGCCATGGCCGCTTCAGAGCCCCACTCTGGTTGGGGGTGAGGGCGTGGCTGGTCCTCACTGCGGTCACCCCACATCCTGAAGAGCAGAGGGGAAGTAAGAAGCAAAACAACCCACGAACCTCAGGAGAAGGCCACCACAGAGAACTGGCAAGAGGGTGGGTTCAGACCCCTGGCTGTGGGTGTGGGGACCCCCAGGCGCTGTATCCTCAGCTCTGCCTGAGGCAGCTTGGGTGCATGATCTGGTCCAGTCCATGTTTGAAGTTTGGTGGACTTGGACCGAGCTCCTTCAGCTCTCTTGGCTTTTGATTTCTCACTGCTAAAGTGGAGCCACCTGTTAGCAAGGGTTGGGATAACAGCATGACAGAGAGCACTTGGCAAGGATCGATTCCACAAAAAATATTAGCAGTTTGGGTTTGGGGTCATATCCAGTAATGCTCAGGTGCTACTTCCAGTGTGGTGCTCAGGACCGTGTGGTCCGGTATTACCCCGGGCTCCCACATGCAAGCCTGGGCTCCACCCTGCACCCTCTCTCTAGCACCTCCCCCCCATTTTATTTTTGGAGCCACACCTGGCTATGCTCAGAGTTCCCTCCCGACTCTGGGCATAGGGCTCATTTCTGGCGGTGCTCAAGGGGACCATAAATGTGGAGTCGGCCACAAGCAGTCTTTTTACCTGCTGTTCTGTCTCTCCAGCCCAGACTCCCATGCCTCTTTCTTTGGACTTTGGGTCACACCCGGCAGTGCTCAGTGCTGACTCCTGACTGCTTTCAGGGATCAGCCCTGGTGGGGCCCGGGAGACCCTATATGTTCCCAGGGATTGAATCCATTCGGCTGCATGCAAATCAAGCACCCTGCCTATGGTACTCTGGCACCCCGTTTTTTTAAAGGCCAAACAACCCAGTAGCTGCTGAGCAGGCAGAAGCCTCTGACCTTGGGGAAGGGGCCACACCAGCCCATGTTTTCAGCTGCAGACCCAGGTTTGTACACACCTCACGGGCATATGTTGTACACAGGGGCCAGAATGGCCACATGAGAATGACCTGTCAGGTAAACCATATCTTCTCCACTGTGGCTGCAAGCTACTTCCCCTTAAAGCTTGACCTGCAGTGGGCAGGTCTGCTGGGTGCCCTCATTTCTCTGGCCAAAGCCAATCCTGCTCTCTGGCCTGTTTTTTTTGTTTTTCCTGCTTTATTTGGGCCACACTCAGCAGTGCTCAGGGCTTAGTGCTGGCTGTGCGTGCAGAGGATCATATGGAGTGCCGCAACTGAGCCCAGGCTGGCCACATGCAAAGCAAGAGCCCTGCCTGCTGTATAATGGCTCTGGCGTGTTTTGGAAGCCAAGGTTTTCTCTGCTCCTAAAGGCAGAGAAAAAAGGAACAAGGCCGGGGGTGGGGAGGAGACAACAAACCCTAAATGATGAGCTAGAGAACCCAAGAGGAGACAGAAAGGAAAAAGCCATTTCTCTTTCCAAGGAAGCCTGTGACTCGACACGTGTTTTCCGCTTCCCCAGGCGCCATGGAGCCCTTCAGCTCCAAGAGCCTGGCCCTGCAGGCAGAGAAGAAGGTCCTGAGCAAGATGGCTGGCCGGTCAGCGGCTCATCTGTTCCTGGACGAGACGAGCAGTGAGGTGCTGGACGAGCTCTACCGTGTGTCCAGGGAGTACACGCAGAGCCGGACCCAGGCCCAGCGCGTCATCAAAGACCTCATCAAGGTGGCTGTCAAAGTGGCCGTGCTGCACCGCAGTGGCTGCTTCAGCCCCGGTGAGCTGGCAGTGGCCAACCGTTTCCGCCAGAAGTTGCGGCAGGGTGCCATGACAGCCCTGAGCTTCGGCGAGGTGGCGTTCACCTTTGAGGCGGCTGTGCTGGCCGGGCTGCTGGCTGAGTGCCGGGACACGCTGCTGGAGCTGGTGGCCAGCCACCTCACGCCCAAGTCCCACACACGCATCCGCCACGTGTTTGACCACTTCTCCGACGCTGGCCTGCTGGCCGCCCTCTACGGGCCGGGCTTCAAGCAGCACCTGGACAAGATCTGTGCCGGGCTCCGGAAGCTGCTGGAAGAGGGGAAGCTCTGAGGGCCGGCAGGCGAGACAGCAGTCCCCACCAGCGGGGCCTGCCCCCAAACATAGCTGCCAACAAAAACGAAGTGAAACTTCCATCTCTAGTTGCCCCCTGGAGGACATTTTTGGCAACAAGGAAGCCCCCTGCCCCCTCAGGAGCTGGGGACCAAGTCGAGTGCTCAGAGAAGTCTCCTGGGGACACTAAAGACAGAGGAGGGACCCCAAGTGACCCTTGTGGGCTCCGTTCCAGAGCAGAGGGCAGACGCGAACAGGGAGACGATCCTGGGAGAAATAAAACCACGGAAACGTGCCGAGGGCTCACTGTTTAATCTCTCCAGCCTTTCCGACCTGTGATGGCCACAGGACAGAGGAAGGCTGCTGAGCTCCCCTGTCACCCATCCTCGCCTACTGTCATTTAAGAAAATGCCAAGAACCTGGTGGGAAAATTTGGGCTAGGAGCAGCAAATAATGTAGTGAGCAACCAGCCCCAGACGGATGGGCCTGGGTGGCCTAACAGAGCCCCCCAGACTCACTTCCATCCTCTGCCAACTCCACAGCAGAGCTGCTCTGGCCCTGAGCTCCCCAGCAGAGGCCGGGTTGGGGGTGGCCCGGAGCCTGCCGGAGCTTCCGCTCTGCTCGGTTAGCCCAAGAGTTATGCAGAAAATGAACTGGTAAAGAGAGGCTGCACCCTGCCTTAGCCCCCATCCATGTTCTCTGCTGACCACACCTAGCTCCTTCTAATCCTGAACCTGGCTAAGTAGGTAGGGACGCAGCCTACCCTCAATTCCTGGGACACCTGGACCTGAGGCCTATAGAAGTCCCAACTGTCAGTGAAGAGGGAAAAGAGTAAGAGAGAGCAAATAAATAGGACTTCAACATAGCACCAAATAAATAAGATTACAAAACTGGGGATGGGCAGGAAGTGGGCAGACTGGGCTGGGGAAAGGGGCTCCTGCCTCCCTGCTCTAAGGCCAAGCGGTGGGCCGGGACATCCAGAGCACCTGATCTAGAGGGCAGCGCTGCCCTCAGGAGAGCCTAGGAGGGTCCATCTGGCCACTAGCCTTGCACCAGGACCCAGAAGGGCCAGGCGGCGGCAGTGGTGAGGAACCACATCCTCAGCCTCAGGCAGTCTGTTCCCAGCAGCAGCTGCTTCCATGTGGCACTTCTGCAGGGGCCACTGTGTCAGAGTTTGAAGATCTCATCCTCCTGGTCCCGCAGTGTTCGGGTGCGAGAGGTCCGGGTCAGTGGTACAGGCCCAAGCACAGCATGCTGCTGCATCCGGGGGGAGCTCGGGGGCTGCTGTAAGTGTCCTGCATCTGCTGTAAGTGTCCTGTGGGGGATACAGGGGATCAGTTCCAAGGGAAGCAGTGGGGCAGAGATGCCCAGGAAGCTGGTCCCATTAACACTGGGCTGGCTGCTTGGACCGGATGGCCCATCCCAGGAGGCACCACCACCACTCCCCCGCCCAGCACCAGCTTTTGTCCTGATGTCCCCGGGCCTCAGTCAATGGGGTGCCCTGAGTGTGTCAGGCCAGGCTGGGGGGATGAAGGCAGAGGCCTGCCACAGACAGTCTAGAAAGACCACAGTGGGCTTACCTGATATCCCCACCCTGTAGCTTCTGGGCAGCAGCCTGCTTGGATAGGCGGATCTGGGAGTCCAGCTTCTTGAGGAAGTCAGAGGCCGAGAGATCCGGGCCAGGCTCCTGGCCTGTGGCAGCTCCACCAGCACTGCCCAAACCTCGCTCTGTCTTTGTCCTCTCTGCTGAGTGCGGCCAAACATCCTCCTTGCTTGACTGGCCCTCTTCTCCATCCTTCTCGTCATCAGAATCCAACCCCTTGAAGATGTCCCTGGGCTCTGTCTGGATGGGGATGTAGAGGGTTTTCTTCAGGAAGATGGAGTCATTAGTATAAAGGCGGTTTGCACGCTTAATCTGTTCCATCTTTAAAAAAAAAGCCACCGGAATTAGTAACAGCAATAAACCATCAGTTTTATCATCCAATTGCATCCCCATTTTATATTTGTACAGCCTTTTTTGGGGGCTTCTTTTGGGACCACACATGGTGGTATTCAGGGGCTATTCCTGGCTTGGTACTCAGGAGATCACATGGTGTCAAGGATTGAACCCAGGCCTCTGACATGTAGTGCACATGCTCAGAGGCTGGAGCGGTAGCACAGCAAGTAGGGCGTTTGCCTTGCATGCAGCTGACCCGGGTTCAATTCCCAGCATCACCTATGGTCCCCTGAGCACCGCCAGGAGTAATTCCTGAGTGCAGAGCCAGGAGTAACCCCTGATAATCGCTGGGTGTGACTCAAAAAGCACATGCTCACCCCATGCAGCCCTGTGTGCAGTCATTTATTTATATATTTTTTTGGTTTGGGGCTCACATCTGGCAGTACTCAGGGCATACAAGGGATCACTCCTGGAGGGGCCTGGGTAACCCTGAGGGCTGACAGGCCACATGCAAAGCGACCACCCTCTCTGCTGGCAGACAGTGACCCCTACTCTCCAGCCGCTGTAGCCTCTTAACGTGCTGCGCAGGAGCTGGCAACAGCCCAGCAGTCCAGATGCTCAAGGCCCCAAGCTGTCATCCCCATGCAACAAACAAGTTAAAAAAAAGTGATATAGTTTTACCTAATCCTAGGTCAACCAAGGATGAAATTGTCCCTATTTTACTTCTCAGTCGTTTTTGTACTTTGGGGCTTTCCATTCTTGGGGCGAGGGGGTTGGAGCATGCCATTGGTTCTCAATGTTGTGCTCTCTCCAGCCCTCTCTGTGCTTGAAAGGGGCATGGGGTACATTCCAAAGGGCTGGACACAGGCAAAGTCCAAGTCTGCATGGCCCCACGCCCCCGCCCAGCCCCACCAGGTTAGTCTTGGTGGCTGCCCGCACTGCCACACAGGAATACCAACCACTGGACTGGACATGGCTAGGTGTGGCCCTCGGGCCAAGTGAGCACTGAAGGGAGCCTCTCACCAAACTACCATTCAGGGCCGGAGAAATAGTACATCAGTAGGGCATTAAGACTTGCACATAGCTGACCCGGGTTCAATCCCCGGCATCCCAAATGGTCCCCCTAGCACCACCAGGAGTAATTCCTGAGTGCAGAGCCAGTAGCAGCCCTTAAGCATCACCGGGTGTGACCCAAAAAGCCAAAAACCAAAATCAAACAAGATAAAAAAAACCCCAAAAATCCAACTACTGTTGAAGGAAAATAATTTTATCAATAGTACATGCTAAGGTCCTTGCCTTCCATACTGCCAATTCCAGTTTGATCCCTTGCACCACACACGGTCCCCTGAACACCGCCAGGAGTGATCCCTGAGCAAAGAGCCGGAGTAAGCCTTAAGTACTGCCCAGTGTGATCCAAACTGATCGCCCCCACCCCCGGCCAAGATTTTATCTGTGTGAACAACAGCTACAAACATTTAAGGTACTCTTAACCAACCAGAAAAACATGCACTGGGTAGTGAGCTTGAAAAGCTGAAGCATATACCAGACATTGCACAAAGCACCCAATTTGATCCCAAAATTACATTCTCCCAAATATCACCAGGAGTGACTCCTGTACATGGCATGATGCCAGGAGTCGCCCCCAACAAGTAACACCAGGTGTGGGTCCAAAGTGGAACCCAGAGAGGTTAATGACTTCCCTGAGATTACCTAGCACGTCCTGGACAAAGCTCAGGCTGGAATTCTGGCCCTTTTAACTCCTTTATTCCACCCCCCCTCACCCTGGTATTGGGCCAAACCAGGCTGTGTTCAGGGCTTACTCCTAGCAGGCTTGGGGACACTATGGGGTTCTGGGGATGGAACCTGGGTTGGCTACATACAGGGCATAAGCCTTCCCACTGTACTATCGCACTGGCCCCATATGTGAGGGTTTTCCAATGAAACAATCTGGTCCAAATTCCAGTCCTACAGTAGCTGTGAGGTTTATGACAAAGTACTATATCTCACTAATTATCACAGATTTTATGCCAAAAATATTTTTGTTTACATTTAATTGGGGGCCACACCCCTGGCAGTATACAGGGCTTTCACTCCTGGCTCTGTGCTCAAGGATCACTCCTGGTGGGCTTGGGAAACCATATGAGGTGCCTGGGATGGAACTTGGGTCGGCCATGTACAAGGCAAGCACCCTACCTGCTGTTGTCAAATTTCTTTTTTGCAAAAAAATTGGATGTGACCATTATGTGAAGCTTTTTCCACTAACTGTGCTGATATTATTTAAAAAGAGGGCGTGTTGGTTATGCAGTGAAATAAGGTAGCTTCCTCACTTTTTACTTTCTTATCTTTGAATTGTTTTTGGTTTTTGGCCACACCCAGTAGTGCTCAGGCCTGTGTACAAGGCAAATGCTCTACCACAGTACTATCGTTCCCACACCCATTTCCTTATCTTTGGAAGAAAACAGTGAGGGGCATTGGATGTGGCTTAGTGGGTTGTATGTGTGAAGCCCTGGGTTTGAATCTCAGCAGACCAGTGGGCTCAACATAGTTGGGGGTGACACCTACTACTGAGCTAGAGTAACCCTGAGCACCACTGGGTGTGACTCCAAAACAACACGACAAAGGGAATAGTTCTATCTAGCTCATAAGGTTTCCTAAAGAACATGAGCTAGGTGCCAGAGTCACAGAACAGGTAAGGCCTCCAGGCCCAGCAACACAGGATGGCTCTCAGGGAAAAGGTAGGGTGATGCCAAATTCAAACTCAGGAATAGCCTGAGCACCAGTGAGCCTGGCCCAACCACCTCACTCACCACCCATGTTAAAAAAAGGGAAGAATTATGACAGGTAATGAATAAATAATAATAGCTAATGAGTCAATAACAATAGCTAATTGCTTTTAGGTCACAGCTTTAGTGGGCTTTAGTTCACACATAAACACACAACAGAAGAAAAAGGAAAAATGAGGGGCCAGACAGATAGTACAATGGGGAGGGCACTTGTCTAGCACAAGGCTGATCTTGTTTAATCCCCAGCATCCCATATAGTCCCCTGAGCACTGCCAGGAGGATTCCTGAGTGCAGAGCCAGGAGTAAGCTCTGAGCATCGCCAGGTGTGGCTTCCAAATTAAAAACAAACAAAACAACAACAAAACTAGACCAGAGAGATAATAACTTGCACACAATGGCTTGATCCTGGACATCCCATAGGTCCCCAGTCCCACCAGGAGTGAGCTTCAGTACTGGCAGGTAAGACCCAGAAAACACAAAAGCACGTAGTAAAGAAAGGAAAACAAGATCTATGAAGCTTCTGTGCTTAGAAGTATGCAAGACCTTCTAAATAAATAGTTGAGGGGTCAAAAAGTAGTTAAGAGGTTAAGGCGCTCCCTTGCATCCTGTTGACATCGGTTTGCTTGGGGCGACAGCGGCAATACTCAGAAATGACTCTTGGCTGTGTGCAGGGGACCTTTCGGGATATCAGAGAACGAACCCGAAACCTGGTTGGCTGCGTGCCTGGCCAACGCCCTCCCCGTTGTCCTCTCACTCTCCCGCGGCGAGGACCTTTGGCATCCCCATTCCAACACTTCAGCTACCTGACCTGTCACATCCAGGCCCAGGTCAGGAAAAGGTGGCCAAGAACTGCACCTTTACGGGCACCAAGCGGGCGAAGGTGTTCACGTCCCGGATCAGCCCGTGCCTCTGCGCCCCGGCAGAGCCCCGCGCCCGCGCACTCACCGTCACCCCGTAGCGGAGCGCCAGCCCGGCCAGCGTGTCCCCGGGCGCCAGCGGGTGCTCCAGGCGCCGCTCCCGCACCGGAGAGCAGGCGGCGCGGACCAGGCTCCCGTAGGAGCGCGCGCGGCCCCCGCCCAGCAGCGCGGGGACGCCGGCCGGGGCCTGCCTGGACGGGGACGCCATGGACGTCGGGCGGCCCTGCCCAGCGGGTCCTGCGGGCGCCCTCGCCGGCACCCTCGGGTCTCCCCGACCCCGGGGACTTCAGCTCCGCCCCGCGTCTCGGGACCCCCGCTGGCCACACTGGCTTCAGACGCCGGCTCCGCCTGCGCGGGTAGAGGAGCCGGCCGCCCCCTCGTCTGCCCCGCGCGGCCGGGCCGGTCCCCGAGGGCCGGACAGGTCAGGCCGGCGCCGGGTGGGCGCTCGGGAGCACCGCCCGAGCCTTCAGTCCGCTTGCCCCGCGGCGGCCGCACCAGGCCGATCACTCTTCTGCCAGGACCGCACGTCCAGACCGCTGTCGCCCCCGACGGACTACCCACCCGCGCCCGGCCCTGCCGCGCCTCTCCAAGAGACACTTCATTTCCCACAGTCCCGCGGGCCCCGGAAGCCGCGGGGCACTGCGGGAAACGCAGTACCCGCGGCGGGCTGGAGGCGGGGGCGCGGGCGTGGCGCATGCGTGCACCGCATTTCCGGAGGAGACCGGAAGGGCACGCCCACTCCTGGTACGGTGGCCCGGACGGAGTGGCACAGGAGGCGGCCTAGAATCTTTTCTGGAAATCACCGACGTGATGTCTTTCAAGCGAGAAGGGGATGATTGGAGTCAACTCAATGTGCTCAAAGTAAGGGCTGAAGGAGAGCGTTTGAAGCCACTCGAGCTGCTTTCCGCAGGCGGGAAACGGGCCCTTTTGTTGCTCGGGGATCACTCCTGGCAACAGCGCGGAGTGCCGGGAGAGAGCTGGGAGACAGAGCCGGGCAGCTTGGCCCCTTTGCCGTGCGATCTGGGTTCCTCCCCGGGCCCATATCTCTTCCGAGCCCTCTCTCTGTCACTTGCCTTCTGCCTCTCCCTTTTTTGAGGCTGATCCCCACGGGCTTCTCCCTCTAACACCTTCAGAAACGAAGAGTCGGTGACCTGCTGGCCAGTTACATCCCGGAAGATGAGGCGCTGATGCTGCGGGATGGACGGTGAGGGTCAGGGCTGGAGCACGCCCGAGATGCTGCGGGTTGAGTTTTCTTCTTAAGAAGAACCGGGTGTAGGGAGATCCAGGTGGGGATGGAGGATGTAGGTGGTGGAAACTGGATATTCGGGCGTTGGGCTTCGGAAAGGACGGGTGGGACCTTCCCCAGGCACCAGTGAACTTCTCTGCTCTTCAGCTTTGCTTGTGCCATCTGTGCCCACCGACCTGTATTGGACACCCTGGCTATGCTTACCGCCCATCGTGCAGGGAAAAAACATCTGTCTAGTAAGTTCGGGGAGAGGGGAGTGCAGGGGATAACCCCTCCAAATCTTTGGAGACCGTCCTTGGTGCTCTGCCTTTCCGTTTTCCTTTCTCTGCAGGCCTGCAGCGCTTCTATGGCACGAAGCAGCCAGGGAAGGGACTGGAGCAGAATCCCAGACAGCAGGAGGAAGCCGGGAAGGAAGAGAGCAAAGCCGAGGTAGCTGCAGCGGTATTCAGCAGAATCTGCACCTTCAGCCTGGAAGGACTTTGCTTCTTTCTCTCTTGGGCTGCGCTATCACTGTCTCTTGTTCTCTTCCAGGCTCCTCTGTTAGCCCAGACCCGACTTATCACTCAGAAGGCGCTGCACAGAGCTCCCCACTACAATAGCTGCTGCCGCAGAAAGAACAGGTGTATAGCCTGGGAACGCTGGAACCTGGCAGGCAGGAGAAGCATGGCTCCCAAATTGTATTCTGATGCGTCCAAGGCTTCTAGAGATGTTACCTGATATTTCAGGAAAAAGAGTTTTGTAGTCTTGAAGAAAAGGTCTGAGAGCGCTTTGCAGTGTTACTTGAGTAGTAATATTTCTATATTTTAGGTCTCTACAGAAACATATATTTTTTTGGTGGTGGGGATGGTGTTGGGTCACTCCTGGCAGTACTCAGGAGTGACTCCAGGGGTGCAGGAGATGATCTGGGGTGACTCCGAGGTGTTGGAGTAATCACTGCAGGCAAAGCAAGAACCTTACCTCCTGTATTGTCTCTCCAGCTCTATCTGTGAGGTCTGTTTTTGTTGTTGTTAAGAAGCAGGATTTATTAGGACTGGAGCAGTTGTGCAGCGTGGGTAGGGCACTTGCCTTCCACATGGCTGACCTGGGTTCAATCTTTGGCACTCCCTACAGTCCCACAAACACTGCCAGGAGTGATTCCTGAGCACACAGCTAAGAGTAGGCCCTGAGCACTCCCAGATGTAGCCTCAAAGCAAAAGAAGAATGGGGTTGAAGCGATAGTATGTGTGTAGAGTATTTGCCTTGCACATAGGTGACCTGGGTTTGGTCCTCACCATTCCATGTGGTGCCCCAAGCCCGTGGGAGTAATTCATGAATGTAGAGCCAGGAATCAACTCTGAGCACTGCCATGTGTATTGTCCATCCTCCCCCTTGGAAAGAAAAACCAGTCTAGTGACGGTGTGGTGGGATGGGGGTTGAGGACTGGAGCTGGTCAGGGCTGGACAGGGAGTTGGAGCAGCTCTGAGGCGCTCAAGACTGCAGAGACCATCTGTCCTGTGTCAGAGGTGTCTGACTCCATGAATGACTCGGTATCTTTGACCCACAGCCATCTGGGATAAACCGCTTTTCATCCCTCAAATTTCATCTCTCAAGTTTCAGATTCATCCCCATCACCCTCAGTTCAGCCCCTCTCAGAGCAGACCCACCTCTCCCCGGTACTTGGACCTGTCCTGGCGCAGAGCTGCAGTTACCTGGTCCTGCGGTGATGCAGATGGAACGAGGGCCAGGTTGGCGTGGCCCCCAGCTAGCATGCCGTGAGGCTGTCCAAAGGCGCCCGCAGACCTATTTGGACCTGAGATTGGGTCCAGCAGAGACCAGAGAGGAAAGACCACTGCTAAGAATGGCAAGGTCCCTTAGAGCAGCCCAGACAAGCCCCAGGATGCGGACACTGTCCAGAGGCTGCCTGCAACCAGGCACAATAGCTGGGAGGCAGCGAGCAGTCAGCTTCATTGGCTGCTCAGAAATTCTTTTTTGGTGAAGCAAAATAGTTTTTATTGAATCTCATTTAGAAAGATGTGAGGGGAGATAAAGGGAGAAGTGTGTGTTTAAGAGAGAACACGGCCTTCTCCAGAATGGAAATGGAGAAGAAACAAAGAGACAAGCAACTGAGATATGGAAGAACACGGTCTTGAACAGCAAGTGAAAAAAAGATTTTTTTTCCCCTTTTGGGGTAACATCCAACTGTTCTCGGGACTTATTCCTGGCTCTGCAATCAGGGATCACTCCTGGTGTGGCTTATGGGACCATACATGGTGCTGGGAATTGAATGCAAGTCAGCCACATGCAAGGCAAACACCTACCCACTGTACTACTGCTCCCCCACATTAAAAATTTTTTTTTTAAAAAACTTAAACATTTTTGGGGCTGGAGCAATAGCACAGCGGGTAGGGCATTTGTCTTGCACTCGGTCAACCCGGGTTTGATTCCCAGCATCCCATATGGTCCCCTGAGCATCGCCAGGTGTGACCCCCCAAAAAAAAAACTTAAACATTTTTTTCAGGGCAGGAGAAATAGTATGGCAGGCTCAATCTGTACCCCACAGAGTCCCCTAAGACCACCAGGATTGATTCCTGAGCACAAAGCCAGGAGTAAGCCCTGAGCACCATCAGTTATGGCCCATAAACAAAAAATAAATAATTGAGGCTGGAGCAATAGCACAGCGGGTAGGGCATTTGCCTTGCATGCGGCCGACCCGGGTTCGATTCCCAGCATCCCGTATAGTCCCTTGAGCACCGCCAGGAGTAATTCCTGTGCATCGCCTGGTGTGACCCAAAAAGCAAAAATAAATTAATAATTTTTTTCATTTTTTTTCTTTCTAGTGCTGGAGGGGATTGAACACAGCACTAAAGGATAAATTAAGACGTGTCCTCTGCCTCTAAGGCATTGTCTCAGCCCCAAGCTTGAAAACATTTTGTGTTTGGCGGGAGGGGGTATGTCTGGGGATTGACCACTGAACGTCATATATGCAAGGCATGAATTCTGCCTCTGGGCTACATCCCTGACCCAAAATTTAAAAAAAGTTTTATCTAAACTTTCCAAAATGTACTTGATTCACCAAAATTTTTGATTCCAGGGGTTGAAAATTATTTTTTTGTGAGGACCTTGCAAATAGTGCTTTAGGGTCTGGAACATTCCTGGTGATTGTTTTCTTTCTTTCTTTTTTGTTTTTGGGCCACACCTGGCAGTGTTCAGGGTTTACTCCTGGCTCTGCACTCAGGGATTACTCCTGGTGGAGCTTGGGGGACCATATTTGATGCCGGGGATCAGATCTGGGTCAACTGTGCAAGGCAAGCACACTACCCACTCTCTGAACCCCATTCCTGGGATCTTTTTTGGGGGTTCGGGGTGTTGGGGAGGTCATACCCTTGGTGCTTAGGCTTCCTCCTGGCTCTACACTCAAGGATCACTCCTGGTGGTGCTCAAAGGACCATATGGAGTACCAGGGATTGAACCTGGGTCAGCCACGTGCAAGGCAAGCACTCTCCCCACAGTGCTCTCACTCCAGCTCCATCCTGGTGATTCCTAATCTATCAGCAGTTAGGCAGAATCCTGGGACAGAGCAGAGCCACATGCATGCAGAACAAGCACATCTGGCCCCTGAAACCCTTGTTCTGAGGAGCACTTAAACGGACTGGAGGAGCCGCTGTAGGCATCGGGAGTCAGAGAGCTGCCTCCTATTTCACACCTCTTTACGGCTTTGGGAGGTGCACGCCCAGCCGTGTGCAGGACTTACTCCTGTACTTCAGGGATCACTGCTGGTGATTGTGGGGGGGTCATATAGGGTGCCAAGGATTGAACCCAGGTCAGCCGTGTGCAAGGTGAGCGCTCTCCCCACTGTGCTACTGCTCTCGCCCCTCCTTACAGCTTTTGATTCCTCTGTACCCAGACCAGAAGCCCCCCGACTCTCCGCCCCCCAGGGCTCTCTACCACTCCCGGTGCTTGAGCTCCAGAGTGGGATAGACAAGGAAGCCAGACCAGCCCAGGAGCCCGACACCGGCCCTACCCCTACCCCTCTGAGCCCCACCAGGAGACGCACTCTGGACCACTACCTCCACCTACGAAGGTGAGTCTGGGAACCATTTCCTCTGTGGTGCTTCTCTCTGGCACACGGCACACCCGTTTACAAACCTTCACAATGGCCTTTTTTTTGGGGGGAGTGGGTCACACCTGGCAATGCACAGGGGTTACTCCTGGCTTTGCACTCAGGAATTACTCCTGGCAGTGCTCGGGGTACCCTATGGGATGCTGGGAATCGAACCCAGTTGGCCACATGCAAGGCACACACCCTATTCGCTGTGCTATCACTGCAGCCCCCACAATGACCTTTTTTTTTTATTTTTTTGCTTTTTTGGGTCACACCCGGCAATGCACAGGGGTTACTCCTGGCTCTACACTCAGGAATTACTCCTGGCAGTGCTCAGGGAACCATATGGGATGCTGGGATTCGAACCCGGGTCGGCCGCGTGCAAGGCAAATGCCCTACCCGCTGTGCTATCGCTCCAGCCCCCAGCCCACAATGACCTTTTATCCCCTGACTGCCAGTTCTTTTTCCTCTGTTATTTCCAGCTCTGGATGGATCCCAGATGGACAAGGCCGATGGGTCAAAGATGCGAATGTTGAGTTTGACTCTGATGAGGAGGAGCCCCCTGGCCCTCCCTTGGACTGACACTATCCCCCACTCAATTCATAAATAAACCACAGCAGGTGCTGGGCGAGCCTTCCCTCCAGCCAGGTGGCCTGTCCCAGTGCTGTCCTTCAGCTCCGCTCATTCTCAGCTGGCCAAGCCTTCCCCACATGGACACGACTCCCCATATTCCTGACCCCTCCCCCCCTCCCGAGGTCCTGCCAGGCGTCAGCTGCCTGCAGCCCTATTAATAAGTCTGTCGGAGGAAGCCTTACGCCCTTCGTGCTTGCTGGCGTCCCACCTCCAGGACCCCTTTCCTCCCAAAAGCACATGAAACTTACGGGGAAGCCTGGCCTGGGGTCCTAGCCACAGCTGAGAGCAGCGCCAAGGCGGGGTAACTTGCGGGCAAAAAGAGACTCCTGAAGGCATTAGTGGATTCTGGGGAGCACTGGGGAGGGCGTCCCCACCTCCTCCTGGTAACCAGAACCTCCTTGCCCACTGCTCCCTAGAGTATAAATAATCCCCTGAAGCTGGCAGTGACCTGGGGAGACGGCGCCAAGATTTCCACCCCAGAGCCCGTAGAAGGAGGCAGGCGGAGTGGACAGAAGGACCTTTATTTACAGGAGACGTGTGGGCGAGGACTTCTGGGTTTGGGGCTCCCAGCTCACGTCAGGAAAGGGACAGGCCTTATCACCTCTTCTGCTGCTGGCGGCCTGTGAGAGAGGCAGGAAGCAGGCATTGGTCCCTTCTCCAGCTTCCCTCCACAGTGCTCCCTTTCCTCTTTGGCATCCCTCAACCACACTCCTGAAGAATCCAGCAAGTCGGATTGGGTGACAGCATGTAGGAGTCCTGGGTTCAATACCCGGTACTGCATGGTCCCATCTGAGTACTGAACCAGGAGCAGCTGCCAGGTGTGGTCCAAAAGCAAAAAAATAAGGAAAAAACCCTGGGAGAGCCCACTGGACGGCTCCACCCACCCCCACGAGCAAAGCAGGAAACAATACAGCAAATAAAAATGTCCTGCCCCAACAGGTCTGGCTTCTTCCTTCTGCCTCTGCCTGCATGGATTGGGCCAGCAGCTGTGTGCTGCCTCTGGCCACTTCAGGGAGGTCAGTTGCTCTGGGTAACATGGCTTTGACTGGGACCTGGTTCTTGTCACTGAGTAGCTTCCAGAATCCAGGAGGGCCCTCTGCACCCTGCCACTGCCTCCCACCCCCTGTCACTCACGAAGTTCATTATTCCGGGTCATGGCCTGAGCTGCCCGGGCCCTAGGGCCCTGCTGGGTGAAGTGGTAGCCAAACCGGACGATGGAGGGGCACTGCTCGAGCACGGTGGCCATCTCCATCTCCACTGCGTCACCGGGCCACTGGCGCTGTGGGCAGGGGAGGAGAGAAGTCAGCTATGCCCTTGGCTGGTCACTGGCTCAGGCCACTGGCCTTTGGGGAGAGCCACAGGGCTTGGTCTTTAGTTTGTTTTCTTTTTCATCTTGAGGCCACAATGGAAGTACTCGGGGCTTATTCCTGGCTCTGTATTTGGGGTCACTGCCGGTGGCCCGGGCGACCATATGGAGTGCTGGGAATCAAACATGGGTCGGCCATGTGGAACGTAAATATCCACCTACCTGCTGTATAACTCTCCACCCCTCCAAAGGAGTTTGTTTTCATGCAGACCTGCTCAGAGCAAGCGGGTGGGCCTGGCGGGAGATGCTGACCTGATTGTCCACGCGGAGCTCCGTGAGCGTGGCATTCTCCCGGACGGCTTTCAGCACGGCCATGAGCCCCATGCTGCTGATGAAGTTGGATTCAACGTTCAGGCTCTGGAGGCTGCGATTCTCACGCAGCATGTCCGCCACCGCCTGGGTGGTGGGATTTGGGTTAGGGGCAGGGACTTGCTTTCCAGGTGACAGAAGAGAAGAGAGCAGGCAGGAAGCACGGCATACTGAGGTGGGAGAGGGCGGCAGCGTAGGGAAAGCGGAGAATGAAACGCAGGGGGCTTGTGGCGTGGTAGGGTGTCAGAGACGAGAATTTCAGAGCCAGATGACCTGCAGGGCAGGGCTAGTGGCCAGAGGCCACTTGGGGCGTCCTGTGGGTGGAACAACCCCCAACACCACCCTGTGAAACCCAGCGTGGTAGAGGGGCGCCAAGGGGCCACACTAGCCTTACGTTGGCAATAGGGTCTCCACTCTTGGTGGCTGCCAGACTGAAGGACCGGACGTGGGTGTTCGTCTTCATTGCCTCACACAGCTCGGTCAGCATGGCCATTGGGATGTCCTGTTGGAGATGCGAGAAGGGGGGCTGGTGGCTGCCCTGGACAGCAGCTGGCTCTGGGAGGGAGATGGCCCACGTACCTGTATGTTATTGAGGTTCACCTCCTCCAGCTCCTTGTCATTGCCACGGACACTCTGGAGGATCTCCTCAATCTTCGTGGGATTTGGGGGCTCGTCTGGCACTGGTTTATACTTGTCAGGCTGCACCACACCTGGTCGGTACAGGCAGGAAGGACTCCCTCTCTGTCTGTCCCCACCACTGACTCTGACTCGTACCCTGTGTGCTCTCACTGTCCCACCTTTCACCCTTCATGACCTGGCC